>NC_088204.1:8025181-8332232 GCF_037126465.1 Ornithodoros turicata
TCTTCCCCGAATTTGCAACTCGAATTGAAGGTTCACTCTTTAGGGTGACACCCGCGTTTTTACCCGTCAATTTCCCCTCACTGGGATGTCTGTAGGAATGCACTAACTTACTTGTTTGGCAGCAAATATAGTCACATCACCGTTTGTACCAAACCACTACAGTTAATTTGAGCAACTGAGCCTGATTTCTCGCCGAATTTAGCGCGAACCCCCGGATTCGCACGAATTTAGCGCGCATGTTTATTTACCCGATTTTTTAACCCCAGAATTTAGAAAAAAAAAAAAATCCCGAAAACTTCGGGCTCTATTTATACCGCATTTATCCTTCACCCCAAATTCAGCATCATTCGAGCAAAGTTTCTTACAGCTATCAATGGTTTCTTCCGGGTGCCTCCGATCCAGTGGCAGACTGTACCCATCTTTGCTGGTCCTCAGATTGGAGCGGTGCTGCGGAAGCAAACAAACGGGGTCGTCTCGCACGGACCCCGCCACTGAGTACATAGCGTCACCACCAACTTTCACCCAAGTTGCATCACGCGACGGCAGCGACACCACGCGAGAGTCTCTCACTGGATGCAGGTGACGTTGAAACCTCGCCGGAGAATACGTCAACGGACTCCTGTTTTTGGGAACTACGTCGAGGGGTATTGCACGATAGGGCATGGGATGCCGCCGGATGGTCATCATGGAGTCCAGGTCGCTGGAGTATCCGTCGTGGCACACGAGAGCCTTGGGAGGTTGCACATAGGTCTCGTGGTCGCTCTGGTAACCCGGGGGCTCCCCCGGGGTCTCGTCGGACAGCGTGCGGAACCTCTCGTTGAGCTGCGCGACGACGACGTGAAAGTTGGGGCTTCTGTGCTGCTGCGGGTGTTGCTGCGGATGATCCGTCGGGGGATGATGTGAGGGGTTCGGCGGAGGAGAGGGCTGGTGATGATGATGAAGGCGCGGGGATTCTGTAGTGGTGGAGTGTTCGTTGATGCAGCTCAGGGTTTCCCGGAGAACAATGTGGTTCTCGGGGTAAGGCATTCTGACAGGTGTCCTGTGCTGCCGCTGAGAGGGTGGGGTGCTTCGGTTCGAGTTGGCGTGAAGAGATATGCCATACGGTGAACTCGCTACTGGTTTGGGCCGCTCTGTAACGTCAAGAACGCAAAAACAAGACGAAGAAGTGTCATAAACTGAACGTCCGTTGCCGAGTGTGAAAATCTAAAGACAAGCCGAGCTCTATATCACAACTGGCCATTCCAACTCCTTTTACATAAAAAGGGGTATCACGTAGAAGATAATTTGGAAGATTAACCGTAACAGTTTGAGCAGTAACTCTTGGACGCATCTCTACATTGTCACCATATGTGATTACAATCAAAGTTATTAATTGGCGTTCGCACTGCTGCCAACTTTACATTTGTGAACGAAATTTTGATTCGCAGTGCACTGGACACGTATTGTGTACAACGTAAAACGTTTCTTTTGAAAGATGAGTAATTCGCGATCACTGCTAAGCAGATCGGGGACCAGTTTCTGAACTTTGCACCATCTTGCGACAAGGAAAGCAACTTCGGTTGTCTCAATAGGGCAATATATACAGCGCGTGCAGGTTACACAGTATCACCCTGTCTTTCCTTCTTCCCCTCCAAGATATGAACTGAACGAGCTGCACTGTATGTGAGTACATACCGATTGTAAATCTCGCAAACATCCTTGCTGATGACCCTCAAAGAGACGGTCGAACCCAGGAACCCATCTATAAAACCGATAGCACTACGTTCGGCATCGACTGATAATGCACTTGGCTAGTTTATTGGTCAGATCCACGCTGCTTCCGCAGCTGCTGAGGCTCCGGCAACGTGACGTCTCGGCCTGAGCGGAGGGGTGAGAGGGCAGCACCAAGAGGAGAAGGGCGCCCTCCAGGCACCCCTTAACCCTATGAGACACCCGCACGGCCGGTCGCAGCATTCTTTTTCCCAAGGTCGCACCCTCATTGGTTCTTGGGGAGTGACGTTTTCTAATTTCTCAAGAGAGGGAATTCCTGCATACTCTCAACATCCGGCGTCCGCTCTTGTCATGTATTCCGTCGAATAACGGTCAAACTGCGCCAACATTTCGCGTGTTTTTTTTCGATACTGCAGTTAGTGGTCTACGACGAATTAAATGACATTGTAGTTTCGAAATCGACTGGGATGGATGCAACCGCCCCTTTAGACATGTCTCAAGTATATGCATAGAGCCCTTGTGTTTAGGGTTAGTCCCATTTTTATCCCCAATTTGAATCATCGTCACTTATGGCAAAACCCGAAAATTCCCGAAAGATTAACTTGCCAAAGTGCCAATATGCAGGCACTGGATTTCTTTTTTTCTCTTTTTTTTTACCAGATATATACCAATATAGCCAAGTTTTACCCTATTTTATAGCTCCTAAAATAAAACAAGATTTTCGAAAAATATAAAACCCACAGACTCAAGGGTCCTTGTATGCTTCACCGAAATATTGCATCTCCCTTTGGAAAAAGTTCCCTTTCCCATTTCTAGATGAGGGGAATTATAGTAGGGTTCAGCATGTTTTGCAGTTTCAATTAAAACACTCACTCAACGAAAAGTGGCTAAAATGCATGCGATTTATTACCTAGATCCATGCTAGGAGGAATGCAGTTATTTGTGGTGACAGGGGCAAGGCACTGTTGAAAGAGCTTCGTGTTGGGTGTTATTGCATCTTGGTGATTCACACCGTGCTACAAAAAGGGTGAAAGGGAAAGGGTGCAGAAAGAGAAGCCGTGCCCCTCTGTCAGCTTGACTCGAAATGTACACAGCACACTGTCGAAAAGTACGAAAGATGGCATTATGCGTGGATTAGTACGATTAAAAGTCTGTGAAAATTTGCGCGATTCAGATTAATTTAAGGATGCATAACTTGTTGGAGTCATGGTAGAGACAGTAGACACCAAAGTTACTTCTTAGTACCTGTCAGTAACACTTCTTAATCAGAAGTCATGCAGCATGCATGTAATACTAAGAGGGTTCCCGAAACTACGTAAATCAGTCACAATTACTTTAAACGTAACTCGTTATTGGGAGGTTCATAGACTTAGCACATTATGCGCCACTATCCATGTGCACCACACCCTAGGGACTGGAAAAGATGTCACAAATTCTTGTTTGAAGGGTGCAGCAGAACTATGCAAAACTGTAAGAGCACGTCACAGGCAGATGTGAAGAATGTGCCCCATTTGCGTGCCTCTATCATTGTGTGCCACTGAGTCCCTCCAGGACACTGTGTCACACACAGAAAAAAAAAAAATTGAGAATATGTGCTCCCAGGTGCGGTTGATTCGAATTACGAGCCTGAACATACAAGTGCATCAGCACAGGGCAAGCTTTTGAGTTTGCTGATGTGTCAACTTCTGCCAGATTGGATTAATGGAATGTAATAGTAGCCGAACACAAAAGCTTCTCAATGCCTAATATTGCATATTGCCATTACAGAATGGAACTGAACAACAAAGCACCAGCAGTCGGACTCCTTTACAGATGTGTGCTGACAAGACGGTAGCTAACGTGGTTGAACAGTAGAATTTCTTAAGGCCCACCGCTGATGCCTCTTAATCAGCTGTCTTTCTCCCAAGGATAACGGCATTCTATTCTACTATAGAAACGTGAACATGAATTATATGTGCACCCCAAATGTGTAGTGGGTGTCGTAACATACGTGATTGGTGTAAAATGCACGAGGAGAAAATGGTTTGGGTAGCTCATTGCACGTGGATTCACTGCTTACTCTTCTTAGATATCGACATTATTCACATCATAGTGATTCACAGTGCTCGGGATTAATAGTTGGCAAATAAGTATATAAACAACGTGAATATATTGGACAGGCTAGTAACACAAAACAAGGTTGATCAAAGCTGTAAACCTTTTCAGAGCTGACAAGTAAATGGTCAGGAGACCCCGATGAGACGGGTCGAACAACTTTGGCTTCTTTGACCTGCACGTCTGCAGCTCTGTCAGTCATTCTTCCTTCTGATGGGAAGTTGTCGATCTGAGATGTGGGCTGTAGACAAAAAATAGCCACTCTATGTCAATATTATGCATAAATTATCTCGTTTTACCTCACTGCTAACAAAACATGTTTGCAAGCTTTTACGCAAACATTTTGTATTTGTCTGTATAGTTTCGTCTGGTCGTTGACAACACACTTTCAATGTTCTGTCCTTGTTGATGTGCCACAGAACGTCTACTTGTTAGATTATTGTAGCAGCACTATTCTAGAAATTTGTGCTGTGCCTTACTCGGAGCAATCACATCGAATCAACATCAACAACATAACCCACCATTTGACATCAGCATCGTATTCATAATTCATCACTGGACACTGACATCATACCCTATCATTCAACATCAACACCATCACCAAGCACATCATTGTCCATCATTCAACATCGTGCAGCAGCCCATCAATCAACATCACATCATTCCCCACGATGTGATGGTGGATGATGGTCATAATGGCCACCATGAGTAAGTTGCCAAAGTATGCTTGTCAGCGGTATGCAGTACACAAATTGGTAACATGCATGCATGTTGAGTATGCTCTCAGACACTACTGTGCAGCATTTATGCTCATCAGCACGTTATTTTGCGTCTGTCCGTACGCATTCAGTTGTGATATGCCTTTTACCCTTGTTTGTACACATGACTGCATGGTTTGCTTCGCTTCAATGAGTTGTAAATATCAAAAGAAGAGAACCTGTGCCATGATGGCTTGTCCACCGATGCTGCCGTTGGATTGCCTGTACAAGTTTCGCGTGTGACGTGCTCTTGCCTTGAGCTCCTTTGGATACGGCGTTGGCAAGCGAACCAGTCTTCTCTGTTCCAGATGAAACATGGTACAAAAATCACAACTCTGACACAATTGGACTACAAAAACGATTTTTGTGTGTACGTGCGTGTGATGACACAAGACAAGATCCAAAATATATACAAAAAAAAAAGAAAGAAAGAAAGAAAAGGACTGGTGACGCATCAGACATACCGGACGGTCGACATCAACGTCGCACGCAAATGTGATGGTGCCACGACGTTCTCCGCCTGCGGCACTCCCACCATCTTCGATAACGTCTATGTTTATTAAAAACGGGATTAAATCTCCATTCGATTCATGGGTGCAAAAGTTGCGAATACAAGGCTACGTTATTATTTTCAAATGAGCTCTGCAAGTGTGCATGTGTGATGCTTTCAAATGACTATTCTATCAGACCTCATTAAGCTAACCAGCTAGGTTTAATGTAGAAAATCCATGCTGCATAATTCGCATCAACACTGCGTATCTCGCACAGAACAACGGGAAAGGAAATATATATATACCGGGTTTGTCCCGGTACACCGACGATTCTTGAGGCAGCAGGAAGCATGTCAATACCCTCTGGCCTGTCTCGTAATCCACATCTGACTGCAGTAGCACGAGTGGCTTTGTCTGATGGAAAAAAAAAAATGTTCACCATTCGTTACCAAAGCACAAATGCTGTTGGATTTTAGTACAAACAAGAAGTTTTTGTCATAGTTTGATTGCATGCTGGAATACAGTCGACGACCGACTTTTCGGACATGCTCGATTATTCGGACTCGTTCGTGGAATGGCCGCGGGTCCCATAGAGTTGATGTATAAGAACGTCCAAAATTTCGGACGAAATGCAGCCCTGTCGCTCGATATTTCGGACTCTGTTTGCCCAACCAGTGAATTTCTCTCTTGGGGTGACGAAAAACATTGGTAGCATCCAAAATTCGTATCAAAAGAAATCAACCAACTAAAATATTGAGGCAGGAAAATAGGCAATGATTGTTCATCTTCCATTCCTCTGAGTAGAAGAGGTCTGTCGTAACCCTTTCGCACCTTCGGTTTTGGCCAGCGGCTTGATTCAAAAGGCCCAGCAAGTGCTGTCCGCCCGCGACAGCGCTGTAAAGCGAGCTTCACCTAAAGCACGCGTGCGTTAGGTGAAGCCGACTTGCGGACTTGATGACGGCAGTGTTTCTGTCAGTGTACAGTGACGAAATGTCGCTTCGGAAAATAGAAGCTGATGTTATCAGGCGGAGCTGGAAGCGCGTTAGGAAAGCATCGAAAAATTTTTCCAGCCTACTAGTGCTTGGTAAAGTTTATTTTGAAGCGAAATTCGTTTTTTCGGACCGCTCGATTATTCGGACATTTGCGCGATCCCCGCCCGAGTCCGAAAAGTCGCCCGGCGACTGTATTGTTTGCCAGCAGGAGGATAACTCATGCTGAACATTTTATCAAAAGCAGGGATCAATATGGTGCAAGCATCTATGCAATGCACTCTGGAATTGAGTAGGTCATGAAACACCCCAATGATCATCACCAAAATGAAGTTATTGTCATCTGCAACACACTCACTTGATTCTCAGAAAGCCACAGAGCGTGAAGGCTGCCGAGCTTGGCGAGACTGACAGGCAAATGCCGTAATTGGTTCCCACTCAGGTTCACAACCCTGAGGCTGCACAAGTGGCCTAATTCATCGGGGATGTTCATCAAGCGATTGTCGCGCAAAGAAAGAATGCGCAGTTTCTGACAGCTACCAATCTGAAATTGCACATAAGATGGAGTCAACTGATGCTAAAGAGCTGCTAGATCAAGGCCGAGTTGAAATGGAATCGAAGCGACGGAAGAGACAACTTAAAGCGCGGGTATAGTTAAGATGACGTAGCAGTGATGTTGTAGGGAGTGTAGAGAACTATTACAGTGAAGCGGAAAGCAACAGAAATGTAGCACTAAAGTAGACTTCTGTTAACACGACTTCCAATAATTCATATTTTCGCTTAAATCGAAGGTCCCGTCAAATGCCCATATGTTTCTATTGATAAAAAAGTTTGTTGTTTCGAACGTGAAAGCAGTCCACATCGTATAATTCGACCCATGCGTCCGCGAGCAAGGAACCCACATCGTCAGATTTCATGCTGCCTGCGTTGCACCGCACATAGCAACAGAAAAGTTTACCCTAAAGCTCAGGTGGCAGATGGAGACTGAACAGTACCGATCCGTACCGATAACCGAGAGTTTTAGTGCATCGTACGCTATCGTCTTTGCATGCGTAAGCGATAGCATTGGTGGTTCTGCGCACGCGCAAAACATAGAGCTTCGTGCTTTGTGCAGAACCGTCACAATATCCCTTACCTACACAAAGGCAGTAGCGTACGATGTACTAAGACGCAATCCATTTGGTGACGGTCCCTGGTTTTGGCCAGTCCCGGGTGAGGAGGAAATGACCCCTTTCTCGTTTTTTGTTTCACGTTTAACCAGGCTTTCGTTCGGAATCTGTCGGTGCAACGAGAGTCCGATATATAGTGTGTGCCTGGCGAGATTCGATGACTTCTTGGAAGTGGACAACATCGTTGTCGAACGCGTCCTGCGCACGCACGATCGCGGAAGCAAAACTGGAGACGATATCGCCGAGAGCTTGCAGAGTGCGTGCGCGCACATGTGCTCGCTCTGTGTGGCTTGTTTCGTTTGAAGCGTCGTTCGACAGCAGACGAATGCACAAAAGTGACACTGACCTCGTTAATTTTTCCGCCTATTCTTTAATTTGACCTTCAGATAATTCGATCAAGCTCCGCGTTACCGTCAGGGTCGAATTAACGGAAGTTTGCTGTACAAAGTTAAAAGAGCAAAAGTCCTAACAAAATAATGTTTTGCTGAACAAAATCTCATGTTGCAGAGGGTGAGCCAAGATTATTCTGTCAAAAAAAAAAAAAAAAAACATAGAAGAAGGGTGGGGGAAATCGTGCACCATTGAAACAATACCTCAGGTGGAAGGTCCTCCATAGCATTCTCGTCAGCGATGAGTATTGCCAGGCTACGTAAGAGTCCCATTGTCGACGGGAGAGAGTCAATCCGATTCCGACTGATTACCAACTCCTCCAGCTTACCGAGTCTGAGGGAAGACGGAAAAATTGTGACGGGAATTGTACGTCACGAGACACACTTTATAGTAACGAGTCAACTCACTGCCCAATGCTGTCAGGCAACGTAGACAGGTGATTGTCGTCTATCCGAAGAGTTGTCAACCGCTGCAACCCTCCTGCGAGCGAATGCGTGTTACCATACCTAACCCGTTCCAACTACACATTCAAAAGCATGTAGTATAAGCACCACCAAGATACAGAAAGCCTGCTCAATGCCTCTCACTCTTCCGGGCGTAGACATATAAAGTCTGCCAATAGCCGCAGCCAGCCCAGATGTCAGCCAATCGCGGAAGGACATTTTGAAACTCAGGCTTCTTGTGGCTACCAGTGGCTGCCCATGCAGCTGGTGGCGGCTTGTCTCCCAGGCTACGGCCGCTGAAAGCGCGGTCGTGACTGCCGGACACTTAACTGTTACATCACGTCGCTCAAGTGATCAGGCTTTGTCTCTAGGTGGTGTTGGCAGGACAGTTCAACATTATTCCGTATCAATTTAAGAGTGTCTTCTTGCTCCAGTGACTTACAGACTCCAGAACATTTATGGGAAATTTGTATCCTGTCTGCTACGAAAGTACTCATTGCTAATGCACGAGTAGAATAGTTGCTAGTACTCACCCATTGTGTCAGGTAACTTTTGCAAACGATTTGAGCTGAGCGTGAAGTCGGTGAGCCGTACCAGGTTTTCGATCTCTTCAGCAATGTAGGAAATTTTGTTGTGACTCGCATCGAGGTAAGTTAGTTTCACAAGATTCCCCAGGTACTGCAAAGAACGACACAAACTGAGAACGCGTCCGTCTAAATGAGTCTACGACAAACTTACTGAAGGAAGCGCGGTTATTTGGTTGTTGTCGCACCAGAGCTCCGTCAGGCTGGGCAAACTTCCGATGACTTCGGGCTGAATGTTGTCGTAGATGAAAGTGGAATCAGTTAAGAAAAAAGAAGAAGAAAGAGAAAAAAACAGCGTCCTACCAGCTCAACGAAGTCGTTCTGTCCGATGTCCAGCCTGGACAGCTCTGTGAGTCGTGCCATTGACTTTGGTAATATCTTCAGGTGGTTTTCGCGGAGTTCGAGTATTTTTAATTTGGAAAGTCTGCAGAGGGACATGAAGTTCGTCGGAGTATTGTTGCCACCTGTTCCTAATTAGCTACAATTTTATACTTTCTGAATATGTATCTAACTACAGTTAATTTTTAATTTGAGAATGTTATATTATTTATTTTAAACAGTGTGCAACGGTTACACTGACACCCACACAACCACCACTAAATGAAGTGTGAGGTGAAAACCCACACTTATCTATCTTTTCAGTTCAGTATACTTAGGGCCTGACTTTTTAGGGTTAAACCCGTATCCGCCCGATATTTACCCCCCGAAACGAAATCTGTAAAATTCGGGTTTAACCCGAATCTACCCGAAAACATCCGGGTCGCGTGGCACACTCATAAGCGTGCATTAAAATAAAGTTTGATAACACTGCTAAACATTAGTTCCATGTTAAGACAAATTTTTATTAAACGAAAAAAAATCACCCGAAATTCCTGACGACAGAATATGCCGTAACGGGATTTAACCCGAATACACCCGAATTTTCAAATGAAAAATATCACCCGATATTTACCCCCCGAATTTGGCCAAAAATAAAACCCGAAAAAGTCAGGCCCTAAGTATACTATGTGAAAATATTGAAGATTCTTATTCTGGTGCGTTCTTCGTAACAGTGTTTAACGTTACCACACTAAGTGCTATCACGACACACAGTTGTCTCACGTATATTAGCACTCACCTTCCAAAATTTGCGGGTAAGTATTCTAAGAAAGTATCGTTGAGGTAAAGTTGTTGAATGTTAATGAGCTGGGTAAAGCCGTCGGGCAGCCTGTTGGGAGAAGTTTCGAAGTTAAAACTGTTTTTCAAATTTGCACGCACATAAATGACGTGAAACAAATTCTAAAAAAGGAATAAATAACAAAGAACTTTAAACTTACTTCCCAACCGGGTTAACGCTTGCCTCGACTACTGACAAACATTTGCATCCATTGATGTTATCTGGTATTTCCATAACATCTATAAAGCATAAAAAAAAAAAAACATTAAAAAAACGTTGCAACATGGTTGGACTGTGGAACAGTATTGCAAGCACGTCGTATTAGGTGTTCTCACTGTTTTTGCTGATGTCCAGTTCTTCTAAACTAATGAGCGACGCAATGGCCGGGGGCAGCTGTTGTATGTCGTTGTCGCTAACGTTGAGCTTACGTAGTCCATGACAATGAAACAAGGGCTGAAAAATAACCAGGTACATTTTTCCACCACATTAAATTAGAGAAACATTTGCAAACACTTATTAACATTCGTCCGAGCCCACACTGACGTATTCACAGATTTTCTCTCTTTTATGTCGTAAGAGCTGAGCTCATGGGTCGTAGAAAGGCTGAATAAAATGTGCAGAAATGTGAAGGGAACATAAAATAAAACATGAAAGGCATGTGAGATGTAGGTGAATGGTGAATTCAATCATAGTACCGTAATTTCACGCGTATAAGCCGCACCGCAGATAAGCCGCAGGACGCGTTTTTTGGGACGTTTTGAAAATTTTCTGGCAGATAAGCCGCACCCGCAGATAAGCCGCGGGTAATACGAGCCGACTGATTTGTGCGACAAAGGAGACCATAGAGAAGGCCATAAACCCTGTGCTCCATACTCCGGGATCGGCACAGTGTACAACAGAGGAGGTCAGTTCTAGAGTTCTACCAAGATCGGATTGTGCCCTTGTCGGGTGTTTTTCGTGGACTGATGGGTCAGTGATCTTCCAGAAGACGTGAATCACTGTCACCACTTTCGTTAAAGCTGCTTGGGGGAATGCACCAGGAAGATCAATCTACTCGAATGTGGACCCGTCCCTGTTACGCACTGTTCGTGCATCGGCAGGGCAGTGCTGTTCCAGAGACACTGTCGACCCTTTCGTTAAAATCGGCGTATGGGGAAAATACCAGGAAAAAATAGTCATCAGATAAGCCGCACCGGTGGATAAGCCGCAGGGCGCCCGTGAGAAAAAAAAATCGCGCATAAGCCGCGGCTAATACGCGTGAAAATACGGTAAATATCAAAGTGAATGAGCACCTCAATTCAAAGTCATAATACAAAATGTGCGATTCCCGTAGTCAAAACAACCAACCGATATCGGGAGGGAGATTGCGTAATAACTTTGCGCTGCAGTGCTCAATCACTTCAAAATTTACCGTGATTGAATGTCCTTGTGAGGTTTATACGTAGACGACACAATGTGCCACCTGCAATAAGTAATTGGTGAGCACGGCATGCAGGCACGGATAGGCTTTTATAGGGTAAGACCCTGTATTTCTAAGAATGTCCTTTGCACATTGTGAAACAAAAGAAAGAAAAAGGAAAGAAACAAATGAAAAGTTTCGTAGTCAAATAATTGTACCACAACGATTACCCTAGGCAACTCTTTGATCTGGTTTGCATTGAGGTAGAGCTCTTCCAATGTACGCTCGTAGTTGAACACTTCCGTAGGCACCTCTTCCAAACTACAGTGAGCATAGTCCAAGACACGGACTTCCTCTCGGGCCGGCCGGAAGCAGGGGCAGTGTCGGAATACTGGCCCCATCTCCCTCTGCAAAAGATTTTTCGAAAATCTGTAGATTTAGACAGAACACATACACAAGTGTATAACACACAAAAGAAGGTCTAGTTTCTTCCTTCGAATCTGAAATGAATAAAAACCTTTGGACTCTATGGGTCATATTTCCCCCAGGGCGATGTTACACAGTTACACACATCAGTAGAAGCATCTGACAACAACACTGTATTCCTTAGCTGTACAATCCTAAACGTTAACAGCTTTTCCTAGTGTCGTACGTGCGCGATCGAGTTATTCTGGTAGAACTTACATATCAATTAATATCGCCAGTCGTCGTCCAGTAAGCAAAACAAAGTTTGTCAAAACTTGACTCTCATCAAGGCAAACGAATATCAAGCAATAATAACCTACTGCCCATCAGAACCAGCCAAAAGAGCAGAAGCCGGCCGTGCTCCACCGGCGGCACGGAGCTGCTGCTTTCGACGTCTGCTAGTCACCGGCCCAAGAAAAAGGAGAAAAAGATTGGTTTCACCAGTCTTTCGGAGAAAAATCCCCTCCGAAAATAAACAAACACCTCGGACGTATCATTTTCACACCGAACTTCTCGACTTTTGCCAAGCGTGATCTAAAAGATGGCAGCTGGGAGCTCCACTTTCTACCCAGGCCCGCCAGGTTAAATATACATGGCGAACTAGGAAACTTGGATAATAACCAAAAAAGATGACGAGGTTTCGCTTCCCTCAATTTGTAGCACTTATGAGGAGGCCAAATTTAGGAACCTCCCAAACGCACGGATCCGTGCGAAAAAGCAAAAATAAACGTCCACACTCGACTCGAACCCATCGTCCGTGCGCAGAAAATTTTCCACGCACCTCCCAAACTAGGAAAGATACTTATGGGTTGAAATATTAACCGAAAGAAGCACTAGCTATGCCGTGTGTCGAGCAGTCACCACGCGAGAAAGGCGTGTTTTCAGCGAACGCACGGTAAATAAGAGTGTCCGTAAATCCGTTCACTGGTGGTCACTGCATGTCCGTGACCGTGGCATCAGACGGCTGTTGAAGTAGCAGAAACATTTGACTCACGTAGCGGTTTGTGTCAGTTACCGTTGCCTCCGCATCGGCTACATCCTCCCCGTCGCTGTTGAATGAACCGCATCACTATGAAATATCAACATCACAGCTCCAAAGCACCGCAGAGACAGATAAAAAAAAACACGGCGACACAATTTTTTTTCTTCTTTCAATCACACGACATAAGCAACAAAACAAAACCGGAAGTACTTCACGGAAGTTGACGTGTCGATGCTGGCGCCACCAAAAACATCCAGTCATGTCATGAGCAAAATAAATCATTAAGATTTGATTTTGTTTCTAAAAACGCAGAAACTCGCAATGACTGAGTAAAATAGCTAATGTATAATAATTAAAGTAGGCTTTTTTTATCGGCTACCATAGCAACCGCCATGGCAACTGCAGACTGCAGAAAGCAGCATGGCGCTCCGCATACTTGCATCCTACTAGCGTTCCCTATCTGTCGTCTAGATTAATGAAACATGGGTAAATGTTTATATGCTAAGTCACGTTAATGTAGATTTTCTGACAACTGTTGATTGATTCATTTCTGTTAACCTGTTTATTGAAACACAATGCACGAGGAGTATGGAACGCTTTTCTTCACGCGCAACTGCAGTTTAACGGTATCTTTCTGAACGTTTTCTTCTTTGCAGTCGTACACATTTACGACCTACCAAACGAACTTGTCCTGAAAATACTTGGATTTTTGGACGGGGCATCAATTGCTCGATGTTCTTCGGTCTGCAAACGTTGGAACAGCGTGACATCTTTGATTCTAAAATGCAACGAAGCCTGGCACTTCATGTGCAGAGAAGAAATAGAACCGAGTGTTGTCGTTGAACTGGTAAAGGGTGCAAAACGGAGGTGCGCACCTTTCAATCAAACTGTTTCGATTTTGTACGGGTGTGCAGTGCATCGTGGTCACAGCACTTGTTAACCAAGTTGTTCTTGTTAACAGTTTGTTTTAGTGTACAGCGTTCAAGTATAGCTTCTAATAAGCGTCTGCTACAGCTTCAACTTGTGGCCTCGATTTCCAGACTGTGTTCATGTAACGCACAATAATGTGTTACATGTTAATTATAATTTCACTACAGATGCCAAAGTGCACCCAGCAAGAGAAACATTCTGGAAGAAGTACAGTGGTTACATGTTTACAAATGGTGGTACGGTACAGCGTCCGTCGGCTTGCAGAAACACGTCCTCAAATGTTTCGACATCGAAGGCCAAAGCAACATCAACTGTGTTAACATATCAGGTTAATATTGTCATTGGAGTCAGATAAGGTACTGCTCACTGCTCCGCAGCTGCCTTTGACAAGATAAACTTGTTTTCACATTCAGGTTCTGGGATTGTGACGGGACACACCGATGGAACGGTGGTAATACGTAATGTCTACGGCGACTGGCGTGCCGTCACGGAACACGGTGCACCCATTACGAGCATCGCCTTCATAGACGTTGCGGGAAGAGGTTGGTAGAGAAGATGAATGAAGTATAATTAATAATTTTTTAAAAATATTAGGTCCGTATGTCGATGACTTAGCTACCTGCGATCACCATCATGTGGTCACTTCATCGCAAGATAATTCCATTCGCATCACTTCGCTCTGCCACAAATCCGAAACCACGAAAGAATACTTTGGCACCGCCGTACTAGACGTGAAGTGAGTTTGCTTATGTTGTCATTATCGTTTTTTTATTGCCTACATAACACACTACTGACTGTTTTTGCCAGTTAATTGGTTTTTATTTGCACAATGGCTTCTATTACCCTACTGTATTTCTGCGTTACACTAGTCATTTTAAAGCTACTGTAATGTTCATAAAGTGCCGCATCGATAAGGTCTTTTCGAGCTTCTGATTCGTTGTTACTATTGACAGAGTGTCAGCGGATCTCCTGGCAGTATCGTTACGACTGAACGTCCTGATCCTGTACAAGATAAATCTTCACGAGGGCACGACAGGCGATAAAGTGTCGCTCACGAGGCTGTGGTCGAATTCGTTTGCGTCAATGGGCCAAGTTTGGATGGGGTTTTACAGCAACACAGTACGTTACAATGCAATATTTGATCATCCATAATTGTGTGCGTGGCCTCGGGTCATCACTAAGACATATTTTCAATATATACGACAATTTGCTATACTTTTATGAAAAATATTCCTGACACACATGTCCTGAATTCACCTCTCTTACTCCTATGGTATGCAAAAAATGTTAATTTTCCGTGCCCACTATTATGCCGGGTCTGTCAGAACAGGATCCGTACATTAAGGTTTAGCTTTATTCCAGTTGAAATTTATTTTGTACTTCCTTATGTTCCTCTTTAAATCTATTTACTTATTCTTCTCATAATTATTTACTTCTTGCAGATACATATTATGGGCATAAACAACAAAGTGCGAAAAATAGATGTTGGCAGCCGTGCAGAAAGTGTCAGGGGAGTTTTTTTCCACAAGTCGCCTGACTGTGACCCATTCACGTGTCCCGTGTATCCGACAAGTGTCGCCATCAACAGAGGCAACATATTCATTATGACTACAGGTAAGTTGTGGCTTTATTTAATTAAGACTCTACGTCTACCATGGTTACGTACACGGACTGATCAAAAGGTATCTGGAAGGGATAATATAAAAAAGCAAAATACTTGCAAATTTGAAATTTAGTCGTCATCGAGGTTCTAGTCCCCTTTGAAAAAAAGAAACAACGCTTAGCCCGGTGCTGGTTTCACTGTCAGAGACATTTTTGGCAGTCTTCTTTGTAAACAATACATTTGCTTGGATCTCTCAAACATTCTTTGAGCTGCATTTGAATTTTTTGAGAAAGGAACAAATCTGGCAACATGGAGGGGAGGCTGCACTGATGGGTAAAAAAATTGTGAAAAAAAATTTAAAAGCAGTTGTAAATAAAAAGACTTTAGGATGTTTGGGAGATTTCAATGAATGTGACGAGACAGTTCTTTGTGGTTTCCGAAGGGGCTATCTCAATGGCGGCTAAGTTTGAAATTGATATTTTACTTGATACTTTTTGGTCACGCCTCGTATTTTGTTAGAAAGACTAAAATACACTTCATTTTGTTTTATCCTACAACAAATAAGTGAAGATACAGATTATAAACTATAGATTATAAACGAACTAGGAACACATTTGCACATGTAAATAACAAAAATAATCTGACATGCTGTTCCATCTACGATTGTGCAGTGTTCATGTTAAGACACATTTACTGTGATACAGTATGATTTCTTCACGTTGGAAGAGGTAAAAGTATATTGGAAAATGATGCCATAAAGGCCATGTCATCCTCTGGTTAAGCATAACTTGCATTAAGCCAAGGTTAAAAAAAAATGGCATTAAAAACCCAAAATACCTAATAACTGCCGTTGCAGCATCTCAGGACCTGTGCATCAGCGTTGATGGCCGACATTTCATCTGCTACGAAGCGGGCCTTCAGATTGGTCATGTGACAGCAGTCGCACTGAGTGGCGCGCTGCTAGCTGTGGGACTGTCCCACGGAGTTCTGAACCTGTACCATGTGGCATCTGCATCCCGTCTGACACAACTCGACCTGAGTGCTCCGCGTTGGACGAAAACGCTCGCGAACGACGCTCTGACTTCTGTCTGCATCTCTCATGGTTGCTATGGTGCTCCCCTGGTGGTTGCCTGTACATTACGCGAAGTGTTTGTGCTGCGGTGGGAACATTAGTGGCTAGTGTTATGGACAACATAGTCAATATGGTGTAGTGAGAACACAAGGACTGCGGACTGCAAACAGAATTCCGTCCACAACCTGCATATCGCGCAGAATAAGTGCTGCCCATTGTTGTTGGTACAACCTGCCAAATGTTTGCTGTCCATTGAAATTGACAAAAGCTAACGGCAAATAAATAAATAAAATTAAATGTTGGAAACCCTACAAAGTAGTCAACTTTGAACACGACATCCACAAAAAACTCAATATATATCGGGGAAATATGTGTAGTGAATATGAGCGTTGCTGCCATAAAAATATTGTATATATTTGTTATCTCTCAAAGTAACAACGATGTGACGATACAACGTAGATAGCCAGTTTGCTTCTTATAAAATTTCAATTATAGAGCATAGCCAAATTCTTTAAGCCACGACATGCTCTCGACCGTAGTGCCTGAAAGTGAATATTTACGCACAGTGTTAGCAAAAACATGTTAACTGCTGTTTTCCTTGCATTTTCTTTTATACAAAGTAGCATAGTGATATGTAAGATCATGGTTCCCACTGAATTTTGGAACAAAAATTCGAGGGTTTTTCAAATACCTTTTGAGATTCAAACGTCATCTTGTCGTGGATGTAAAACACAGTTTATGACCATAGCTTTGATATTTTTCAGAAATATTTATAAGCTATAGTTATCACATCAGAGAATACATGGGAACTGCAAAATATCAGTTCACAGATGTGCCTGACAACTATTGAATATTAAAGAAAAAATTTATTAATAGCATTATTTAATTTATTAGAAGAATTTATTAATAGGTGCCGTTCATTTCTTGCAGCTGATTCCTATTCCAATAAAGAGTGTTAAGTCCTGTGGTTTCGAAGCTACAGTTTTGACTCCAGAAAAGCGTAACTTACACAAGCAGCTGCATTAGAACAAGAAAAAGATGCAAAACCAAGGGTTTTCAAGGACTGTAAAAAAAATAAAAAAATCCCAGGTTTTCCAGGCCTTGAAAATGGCATTTTCAAGTTCCAAGGTACTCAAGGGTTTCAAGGACCAGTGGGAACCATGTACGATATTATTTTACAAAAAAAGAAGCAAACAGGAAACATACTTTTGGGGAAATATTCCAACCCGATCCAATCTTCATATCCATGGTCGTTGATAAGGTCAAGCACGTAACAGTAGTTTATCTCACCAGGAGCATTTGGTTCATGGCGATTAGGTGCTTGTGATATCTGAACGTGACCTGCAAATTATGCAACATTAGATAAATGTATAGGTAAACACACTGCTGGTCACTGCACGTACCGACAATGGGCATGATGTCTTTGATAGTGTTTGTTAGATTTCCAGATATCATTTGCATGTGAAAGACATCCTGTAGAAACAATAGCTCGAAATCATTCACCCTTCACTGATAGCCCACTTGAGAATGCATATCTTACTTACCAGAAGCAGTCGTATGTTCTTGTGGTTAATTTGTGTGACATATTTTTTACCTACAACACAAGGAGTGAATTAAAACTCGATTGAATCTTCAAAGTGCCCCAATCCTGAGCTCGCACGTAACTAGGGTTTCTCTTTTTTTAGGCATTTGTTTTTGACAAAATCCTTGGGGGTATTTATCGGCGTCATGGTTTCGAAAACGTAGATTTATTTGGCGATAATATTTTGAACTAAAGTATAAATGCCAAAATTGGGGTATTTGTAATACTAGGTTACCGAAAGAAGCTTGAATCAACCCCAATAAGATAGCAGCAGGACGTAAACCAATAAAATATCTGTTGACACTGCAAGGACTACCATAGGGATAAATGACTAGAACTTGTAATACACAGGTGTGTGCATCATCATGCTTTCATTGTCATGGCAACATGCTCCTGCATGTCAGAAACACAGAGTCTTGAGAATGCAAGCTCAATGTTTGCGCTGGAAATTGGCATCGCCAGGATGCTTAAGGAACAAGCCGTAAAACTGGGGATTAAGAGGAAGGAAAGGGCACTTCAACGACCTAGTGTCCCTCAGGCAAAGGACACATCTATAATGGAACACAAAGAGGTCACTGTTTGCACTCTGTGTCAAACCCTAGCAAACAATGAAAGAAGTCCCTCACCCAAGGATGACCACAGCAGGCATGTTTTCAGAATGGGAAGTGTCATTGGAATTTTCCCTTTTTGCCCTCTCAGGGAAGAAAAGGAATGCTGCCACTCCCGGCAGTACCAACAGGCTCCCTACAGACACCGCAAGTTGACGCAATCTGCGGAATTTTTTTGGCATATGCCGGTTTCGCAAAAAAACTTTCGTTGGATGTTTTTTTTTTTAATTTTTCGGCATGTGCCGAAAACGAGACACCCTACATGTAACGCACGTTATTGTTATTTGTCAAGTTGGTGCACTCGAAATGTGGGACATGAAGACCATTTTGGAGGGGCGAGATTATAAATGAATGCAGTGGCTGCATGTCATGCGGAAGCGTGTCGAATCGGGGTGAAGTGACGCATTTACCGCATAATACATAACAATGTGAAGCTGAACAACAGGGCCCAGGGATAAGGACCGGAACTGAACATGAACCAAAAACGTGGGCAAACGTTCAACGTTACACCAGCTCGCTTGTGTCCTTTTCCTTTCGTAACCATAATTGTTTGCTCAACAATAACTGAGCAGAACTGACACCATTTTGATTTTGGCTGAACCGAACTAGAACTGAACGAAAAAGGTATGCAGCAGGTACCAGTCCACCAAAAAGGTTCAGAACAATCCCTGATGTAGACGACATACCTTGAGCATAACTGTTCAGAAAATAGTTTTGCTTGACTTCTTTGCATAGTGGTTCAATGACACCAATTATATTTTCCTGTAAAAAAGAAAGTATCGTTTGAGAAGAAAACACAACACCTGGTGTAGGCTCACTCTTTCCAACATTTCGGCAGCCTTTGTCAAATTTTTTATGTATACGTCTTCACATTGTGTTGCGTTACTTCCGTCCGCCGTTACACCTGCCATAACATGAATCCTGAAATTTCATGCATACCACACATTACGACATTGTTGACACTGTAATGTAACCTTCTACTGACTTCTTGCATCCTAGAGCCCGAGCATACGTGAGTGTCAGTTCCATACTGTGGATGAAATCATTTTCGTGTCCAGGAAGAGCAGCAAATCCAAGCTGTCCCTTCGACAAATCTCCTGCACATAAAGGCACGCAACATCTGCAGTTATATCTGGAACACGTTACTCCAGCGAATTAATAACGTGTCATGTTAACATTACCTGGGAAGGAGTTTATTAAGACGTGTTCAACACCGGCGTCATTTTTGCTTCGCTGTATCTCTTCAACTGGTACATCGTAAGGGAATTGGCATTCAACTGCGCGAAATCCTAAGTCCTTGAACAGAGCATAGCGGCTCGTTAACGCTACGTCTTTCACCATAGTGGTGATATTAGCTGCAAACTTCAGAACCATTTCTGGAAGGACCGATAAGGAGGAACAGATACGAAGGATTCGTGGTTTACAATGCAGACGACGTTGTTGCCGCCATGTGACGATAGTGATATCGATGGGTCGTCACGTCGTCACGTTCTGTCAACGAGCGCGTTCCAGTTTCACTTTCCTTGAGATTGCTGGCATGCGTCCTATACTTGAAGCATGGAGTAAGCTCCTTCAAAGGTATTTTTCGCGATATTATGAAAATAGCAGTTGGGTCATTCCACAGAAAGTGAGCCGATCTGGACGGTCTTTTAGACATTTTTCAGAAACATTGTGCGCAGAGAAAGCCTCTGTAGATGAGCAGCTGTACAGGGCTCAGCTCAAAACATGCTTTCTGCAATGTCTCAAAGGACCCGACAGCTGATGTGAAGTGGCAAACACTTCACTTACCTTCCTGCCATTTATTCCTTGGTACCTTTATCCGGCACATGACGCAATGTGATTTTTATGCAATTAGAAGGCGCATATGATTCCCTAATTGAAACATACATATACGTAAGGGTTCAAAGCGAAGTGCTAAGAAGACTTTTTATTGCACACGTTGCAAATAAGAAGACAATGAGGACCAAGGCACCTCGTGACGGCTACGGAGGGGAAGAAGACGAAGAAGAAGGAACCACCCAGTGCCACTCGATATCCACGCGCGCCTCGCGTTCCACTTGTCGTTTATTCGAGCACCAGTAAAGCGTATGCGCTCCCTCGATTCCACTTATAACGATGTCCGAAAAGAGTCCTAGGGGCCCGAGTACGTCACGGAACTCCAAAACAGATTTCGTTCCCGCAACCATCGACAATGCTTACGGCAAGGAACGACGCAAACCATCCCTCGGCTTCTCGCTGTTCCGGCCAAAACCCAGCGACGAACTTCTCACCGAATCCGCCGACGAACCAATGGCCCTCTCAGCCTCAAACTGTCGAACCGTAGTCGTCGCTATCGAACAGGCCGCATACGAGGGCGGCTTTCTGCCAGAGGAAGCCTGGAGAACTGACAACGTTGAGCGTGTACCTCGCACTACAATTCTCGTCGAAGCATCTCCTCCGTTCCAACGTTACGAGAAAAAAATGGCGCCGCGCTACCTCGAGGAAGACGTCTCGGCCGTTAGCCAAGGCGAATTCCTCTCCTTTTCGCTCCTTGACAAGGTGAGGATCTCGCTCGGCATTGTCTCCCTCTTGATGCCCATACCGCTGCTGATGGACGGCGATCAGCATTACAAATCCGTGTATATTGTCGTTACTCTTGCCCTCCTCTGGCTGCTGCGTCCGGTACCTCTAGCTGTGTCTGCTTTCTTTCCCATTGTTGCCATACCTCTCATGGGGATTATGAGCACGTCCGCCACGTGCTCGTACTATTTCAACGAGGGTATCTTATTCTGTCTGGTGAGTTCGTTAGTATCAGCTGCGTCGCAAGAACAAGGCGTCCAGAAACGGATCACACTGATGCTTTTACGCGCGCTCGGGTGTCAGCTACGAGCGACCCTTCTCGTCCTGATGGTGAGCGCGGCGCTGTGGGCCTCGCTGATGAGTGCTCCGGCAGCTGCAGCGGTAGTCCTGCCGATCGGAGAAGGGTTACTGAAGGAATACCAACGAAAAGTCCAAGAACAAGGATGCAGCCATCACGAGTCTCAAGGCTCTGTGCGGCATAAGGATAGCTCCAAGGAAGAACTGTCAGCTGGGGATGAGAGAGCGGACAGCATACGAAAGACGTTTCATATAGGAGTTGTGTTGTCGGCGATATGTGGGGCGCCGTGTGGTCTGACGGGAGCTCCAGCCAATATTTATCTGCAAGCATTTCTGTGTAGGGAAGGCTACCCTGACTTGGTGACGTATTCCAAATGGATAACTGTGAATATCTGCACCTTGTTAGTGAACACCACTGCGATCTGGACGCTTCTTGTCTACACCTATTTGAGGAAGTCTGAGATCAGCATGGTGAATGCTGAAGTCATGAGTGCAGCATTACAGGTGAGTATTTGCTTACAGCGAAACAATAGATTCGCTCTGCAGCTTGTGCTTATATTGGTTTTCGTTGGCCTAACAGGCATTTTCCAGCTCTGCAGTGGGCAGGTTGCGACAGGAAGAATTGCTCGTTGGCCTGACCTTCTTCGCCCTGGTACCCGTGTGCTTCTTCCGTGCCCCTTATTTCATGAGTGGCTGGCCCCATTTCTTGTCCATCGACCAGTGGGTAGGCGAAGAAAGCCCGCACCTTTTTGCTGCAATCTTCCTCTTCGTCGTGGCCGCAAGTCCCGCATTTTCCAGACTTCAGCGGTTCGGGTCCTGGACGGTGGTCGAGAAAGCAGTACCCTGGAGCACCCTTCTGGTCATGGGAGCGGGATTCGCTGTCAACGAGGCCGTGAGGAACACAGTCGTGCTTTCATTCCTCAGCGCAAGCAGGAAGCCCAGGCTGTCTATGTCACTCGTGCAAGTAAGTACAAGAAAGTCATACTAGCTTAGAGAAACTTTGCGTACCGCCTCGTGCAGAAGACATGACAAAGTCGGGGTGGCATCTGCTTCAGCCAATCGCCTTAGACGATTTCAAACACAGGGTTTCTGTGGATACTCATCCGGCTGATGGCAGAGCTACAGACACCGCAAGCAGGGTTGTGATTGCGGGACTCTGTCTATGTCCCGTTGTTTAAGCCATCTAGTGGCGTTGCCAGTGTGACCGGTTGTGTCGTCTGCAAGTGTCTTGCATGTGGGAATCGTGAGAAGCTCTTGAACCTTGCCAATACAAAGGGCCTGGTGGTTTTCTCGTGCAGGTATGCTTGAGTGCCAGCGTCTCTATAATTGCCGAGTTGCGTGGAGGAGTGGCTCTGGTGTCGATTATGCTGCCATTTGCCCTGAAGACAACAGAGGCCTACCATTGGCATCCGCTAAGTGTTCTTGTACCTGCCACGATGTCCAGCTCAATCGCCCTCTTCTCATCAGTCACATCTCCAGCCCATGTCCTGCTCCTGGCTACCGACCGCATCAAGCTGAGTAAGCTAGCGCTCTCCGGGATCTTCGTCCACATCGTCTGTGTCGCCACAGTCCTCATCGTCACAAACATTGTCGGCAAAGAGGTCTTCAGCTTCGACACTATGCCCATCAAGCGCACTGTAGCATGAGAATACCAAAGTGGAAATTCCCCATCCTATTCTGAACTGATATCCTGTTTCATCAAAATAGCTTATTAATGAACTATCAGTACATAAAATAGTCCTTTATTCTATGCCTTGTTCAACCTTTTCTTTTCCTCTCACCTATAGACCAGTTTGCGCACCTGACGTCACACTCTAGCGGTGGCGCTGCAGTCGGCGATCGTCTGCTTGGTGTGGGCAAAACAGAAATGAGTGATCGTTTCCATGCAAAAGTGGGCATGTCTCAAAGCCGTGTGTCCGTCGGCTACACAACCAGATGGGGACAGGTGGCGAAATCACTTTTAATCAGTTTCCGCGCAACGCAGCACGAAGAAATCGTTTGATTGCTGAACTAAAACGAAGTGTCCTTCACATCGCTGTGAGATTCCCTCACGATACCTTTGCAAAAATAAACAACGCTAACATGAATCTGCGCGCTTTTCAGAAACTCCTATGCATGGCCTATGCTGGCCAAGGCTGGACCCCCCCCCCCCCCCCTCAGAAAAATCCTGGATCCGCCCCTGAAGGGATCGTCATGTTGTCTGATCGTCATGATTACTTCAGAGGTCGAGCGGTGTATAGCAGTGCAACACGGCCGATGTCACACGTGCAGAAAGCGTTCGCACGCTGTGCTCGGTGTGTTTTGCTGACACCAACCCCGCGCATGCGCAGATGGCGCGCTTCTTCGTAAACAGTAAAGTGGTCAGTGGTGTACAGGGTGTTTATCTTTATGCTTTACAGAATTGTTATAAAAAAGCTTATGAGAGCAGCACAGATGTTTTTGCAATCGAGTTATACGGCCAGGCGGACATCCTCTGGAGGACTGCAAAAGAACTAATTACCTAAAATCAATTAACTCTGGCACTCTGGACAAAAGTGGCACTGAACACAGAGTTCCAAGAGCGAGCATGCGCCATCTTGTTTCCGCGCCACGGTACGCACGCGCACTTTAGCGCACGGTGAAATGTTCCTTTCTCTTGCAAGCAGCTCATCAAGATTGACGGCCTTGAGCTTACCTCGACATCCTCGGGACGCTCTGGTGAACAATACATGGATTATCGCGCAACAATCATACACGCTTCTCTATCCCATAGCGAGCATTACGTTAGCAGTCTTTGATCCTGAACTGGGGATGGTACCGGTGCGGTGCGGAAACAAGATGGCGCCTCTGCTCTCCCTTGGACCTCAGTGTCGGTACTCTGAAGCAAAGATTATTTAGTGACTCTAGGAAAAGCGAGATAGCAAAACGGGAGGCATTCCTCGTTTTAAGCCATTCTATCTTTTAAATATCGAGAAAAGAGCGCGTGCCGTGAAATATCCATAGTTGAATTTCGGTATGTATATGAGCCGAAACCGAAAAAGCGCGCCCGCATCATCTATTCCAACAGAGGCTTATCTGGCCGGTAGATCGGCACCTACTCCAATCATTTCCATCGCTCTAAATCACGTGGCCCTCTGACATTTCAAGCAAAGAAAACATTTCATTGACTTGGGAAATTTCTGAGTTCAATTCCAACTGAAATGAAATAAAAGTGGTACCAATATGGGGCAAATGTTCACGGTAGAAAAAAATCCAGCGACCACATGTCTCTCTGCTGCATACGTTATTTACTATGAATGTGTATCATGGTTGGTGGATCACCCTGTATAGGTGAGGTATATAACGTAATTACCATATATAAAACATAACTACCATATAATCACGAAAGCAAAGGTGCCACTTTCTTCCAGTGACGCAAGAACCATTACATAAGACTAGGGGTGTTTCTACTAGTTGCCATCCAGTACTAATCAAGTGCTGTATATCCAGGGTATTGCACGAGAATGGGAAACCTTCTGCATTAACGAAAAAAAAAAAAAAAAAACGTTACCTTTCCTTGGCAAATTCTTGAGTTCAATTATGATAATTAGACTAATTAATGAGGTACACTCACAGAAAAGACCTGTTTGGGTTGCAAAAACCTTCACAAGTGTCGTGCACAAGGTTTCCAACTTCTATCTCAGATAGATTTTTGTTAATACTTAGGGGTCACTCTCTCGTGCAACACCCTGTATAATGCCATTTGAATTCTGATGGATCATGGACATCAGAGAATCTTGGTGGTGACACAGGTTGATAATGGAAACGGCATGTCTCGTTAGGACACAGCCAATGCTGCTCAGGCTGCTAGGATGTACAGCATACACCAAACCCACCACCAGTGTTCGACGTAGAAACATATGTACTTCCGGAGATGTATATATTTTACAAAAATAGGTTGAGAATATTTGGCAAGCACACAGTGCTACACATTCTCGAGCATCACAGCAATGCCTTGGCCACCACCTATGCAAGCCGATCCTACGGCATACTTTCCCTTGCGGTGCCTAGAAAGCAACATCAAATAAGTCGCATGTGACGCCTGCGGAAGGTCTCATACCTCAGCTCGTATGTGAGATTAGCGAGAATTCTGCTCCCGCTGGCGCCGACTGGGTGACCCAGGGCGATTGCACCTCCGTTCACATTTGTCTTTGCAGGGTCGAGGCCCAAGTCACGCTCGACCGCCAAAAATTGTGAGGCAAAGGCCTCATTAACCTGTACATTATAGGTGTAATGTGTACGTGAGCAAAACAGCCAAAACTCAGGGGTACGAAGAGAGATTTCCGACTGGTAGTAGTCATAGAAACACTCACGTCAAACAAGTCCACATTGTCCATTCCCACTCCAGTCTTCTCACAGACCTTTCGGATTGCGGGTGCGGGGCCGATCCCCATAATTGTGGGGTCCACACCTGAGAGATGTCTCACTTTAATTTTGATAGCAGTCACATACTTGTGACACTGAAGAAATGGTTAAAAGGGCTAGTGAGCTGGAGGGAAAGATCCATAATAGAAAAAAACAGACTACAGATAAGAAACGAGAAATGCGCCCACAAATTTTTGCGTGTGTTTTTCTTTTCATCCTAGTCTTGGGTTCAGCGCCTTGGGTGTTGTGAGTACTTTCGCATTTACGTAGTACAGATCAGTATCACATTACAGGTATGGAACACATCTTTCTAGCAATTTCCTGCCCTTTTCACAACTTGAAACAAAATCCAAACACTATACTGGATATCGAATGTACTCAAGATTTGTAACGTTCAAATTCATAATGCAATCGAATGTAAGTAGGGCCTGACCTTTTAGGGTTATACCCGATTATGCCCGATATTTACCCCCCCGATTCAAATCAGGAAAAACAGGGTTTAACCCAGTATTTCCCCGAAAACTGCTAGACCATGGGAATTTGAAGTCATCACAACTAAGACACAACTTTGGAAACTGTGTTGTATTTGCATAAATATTCATGCACTATGTGTCATGTGTATTGTGCAGAGTAAACCAAAGATTTACGCCTGATCCAACCCGATGCAACCAGAATGAGGTTGAACCAGGATCAGTTCAACCCGGTTACACCCGAATTATTGAAGAAAAATATAACCCGATAAATTTACCCCCCCGATTTTGCTGGACAATATAACCCGAAAAAGTCAGGCCCTAACTGTAAGCAATTGCAAAAGCATTGCATGGATTACAGGATGGCACACAACCTCCCCCCCCCCTCCCCCCCATTTTATCAGATTTTAGCAGTCTAATGCAAAACTAAAAGTCAGAGCCTTGTAGGATCCGGCATGCACATCTCACCGACATATGAATAGCCCACGATTCTCGCTAAAGGCTTAAGATTGTACTTGGAAACCGCTTCTTCGCTCGCTATCAAGATGGCTCCGGCTCCGTCGCATATTCCCTGCCGAGGAAAGGCAGAGACTAGTTAAGGCAAAGGGCGAGAGGAAAAGAGAGTTCTTACAGAAGCATTTCCAGCAGTTACTGTCCCATCTTTCTTGAAGAGTGCCGGTAGCTTGGCTAAGGTCTCGAGGGTCGACTGCGGTCTCGGATGTTCATCTACGCTGAATTCTTCCTCCTTTCCCTTTACTTTGACCTTTATTGGAGCCATTTCCTCCTTGAACCGGCCAGCTGCTTGCGCTAGCGAGCATCAGATGACAGCAAGTTACAATGCAGGAAAATTCCTTTGTAAACTCAATGTCTACAATGTTCTCAGCAGGGTACCGGGGTAACACAACCGTAACTGTTTCTGGGCAGTACTATTCTGTTGTGGTGCACAACGAAAGAAAGATGTTGTTCATATTGGCTGAGAACCTCCCACAGCTACTTGAAGCCAATTATTCGTAACTAAGTAATAAGAGATACTGGAAATCTTAACACATAATGTTGGTAAAGACACGAGTCTCAATTTACGTTCTATTAATATTTGCTTCTTGCCCCCCAATGTCCAATCTTGATCCCAGGAATCTAGAAACGGAAGCTGACGATTTGGGTGCAATTTAACCATCAACAGAGAGAAGAATACAGGAAATTCGTTTAGTGGCTAGCTGTGTCTAGCAATTTCATCAAGATTGATCATTGATCGAATATAATCAATTTGCATAGTGTGAGAAACGAAAAATTGACTTGGCTACCGAAAATGTCCAGCACATTACTATAACGAAAGTTGAGGCCTCTCTCACTTCTTTAAGTGATAAGTTTTGAAACTTTACATCGTATATATGTCGAGACGTGTCTGTAGACTAACCAGCGGCCCAACGTGTCTGGGACTGGAGAGCAAACTTGTCAACATCCTCCCTAGAAACCTTGTATTTGACTGCCAAGTTTTCTGCTGTCATCGCCATTGGCAGTTTGCAGTGCAGATCAGATAGGGTCGTAAGCAATGAACACTCCAGCTGAAAAGTAGGGATATGGCAGTGTGATTCTGTACAAGCGTGAAGGGCAAAGCCATGTGGCCATGATCATGAGACAAGGAACACGACACAACGCACTAAATGATGTTCTGTAAACAGTGCTGTTACCTCGGGTTGAACTCCGAACTTGACTCCGAACCTCGTACCCCTCACTATGAAAGGGCTTAGGCTCATACTTTCCGTTCCAGCCGTTAATGCAATTTGGGCGTTTCCGAGAAGGATTTCCTGTATGAAGGTCTCTCTTCAAGACAAAAGGCTTGCCACATAACAAATCATGTACGCACTTGAACACCATTGACAGCAGACTGAAACCCGGACCCACACAGGCGATTGACGCCTAGACACGGAGTCTTTTCCGGAAGGCCACTTTGGAGAGCAGTGTGTCTTGCGCAGTATGGACTGTCTTTTGCAGCCATCTGTAAGGAATTTAATATATATAAATATAGAGTAGCTAGGAAACAACATAAGGAAGATGTTCCCATTGAGATGTCATGGGCGTACCTGATTGACAATTCCTACGATGCACGTGTCTACCTGTTCAGGTTTGACACCTGCTGACTCCATCGCAGCTTTGGAAGCAACAACTGCCAGTTGAGTTGGGGTGAAGTCTTTCAGTTTCCCTCCCATTGCGCCAAATGGGGTACGTTTTGCACCCACAATGTAGACACCTGGAATATATTGTACCGGGAATATTTAAAAGCAATCGATGCTACAGGCTGATTAGCTCAATTGTGTCAAATCAGCAAGGCCGGAATGCCTTTTGTTGATATGTTCAGGTTTGAACCGGTTTTCCTGTATTTCCTGCCTCGACATTCAAAAGATACTGTGTGCCATCAAAATGAAAGTCTGCAAGCCAGCTGGTGTATTGCACGGGGGAGACATTTCCTTTGAGTACGACGGACATAATGAAACTATAGTACAAAGCAGCATCCGAAGCAGTCCCACGGACGAGACGAAGACGAAGTGGAAGAAACACATCGTTAGCTTGCTCAGTCAGCTTTATACCTGTTACGCCATGCGATACACATGTTACACCTCTGTTGCTGTCATTAGGGTCAAACTGTTGAGCTCTCGGTATCAGCTGTTATCTGAACGCTCGAACTTCGATGCCATTGGACCCTTCGACCCTCGATTGGATGCTGTACCGCTGTACTACCGATAGCTGTATCCGGGTTTGTCTGTCTAGAAACCGCAGTAAAATGGGTTAGGTTTGTTGACAACGTTAAAAAGTGGACTAGTTAAACACAGACACTGCAGAAAAGAGCTTGACACTGTGTGTCACAAGTGAAATACGAGGATAATCAAGCTTGATCACACTGAACTTTAAAGTTTGTATAGTTACTACTTGTTTTCGGAGTAAGAGCACAGAAGTTACCTCGTAATAACGATGTCATCTTCAAGACTGTGACTGAACAAGGGCAACAGACCTCTGTATCACAGGTTCAACAGCGGACTAGCACAAGGAAAGTAACTTCGAAAAACAACAATTTCTGCCTCGATTCCCAGAAGCCGGAAGCAGACGAGACAGGACGAGGCACGTGACCAAGATGTAACAAAGCTCGGAGCGCACCTAGCGTGAAGGCGAACAAAACCGAAACTGAAACAAGCAAAGTCTGCACGCGAGTGCTATTTTAGCTAGCACTTCGCACGTATTTTATAACATGCAATTAGAAAAAAAAAAGTGTTAGAGCAAAGCTACTAGATCATGCATCTAACAGCTCAGCTCAACGCGAATGCAACGTGTTACTTACTTTTATAAATTACAGACGAAGTATGTGTGAGCATGGCATAGTGAACCGAAACGGTCGCAACACAAATTTCTCGTCTAAATTCGTCTGTGATCCGAGTCCCCAGCCAAAGAACTCCTCCTGCTTGAACAGTTTACCATATTGTCTAGTAACATTTCAGAAACCACCCACACGCTGTGTCACCTACATCTTCGAAGCACATCAAAGCGGAGACATTCTCGAAGACCTGTTTGACTTGCTTATCCCGCACGAATGGCGAAAGCAAAGTAGCGTTGTCAATACGTTTTCCCGTTCGTCGCCGAGTACCTAATATTTGGAGCCAACCGAAAGGATTTCCATATCCGAGCGCAGAATAAACACTGTCCCCTTTCGCGGCACCAATTGCCATTTGCCCTCCAAGCTTGAAATGCAGAAGACAGGAGTCAAACGATCTATCTCTCGCGGTCGTTCTTGATGCAACGCACTCAATCTATTGGCGAAGGAAAGTCACAAGCGATAAACAATAGTGGACGAATGTGCACTAGAAGGAAAAGGTACAAACGCGCAAATAAAATTGAACGAAAGAAGAACTTTCTTCCCCCCGAAAGTCTCCCTTGTGTTGAGCCCTCTTTGCTCCCGCAGATGGCGCTACATGATATGTACTTGTGCTTCGAGATATTGGTCTTTTGAAATAAGACCTGTGTGGGGATCAAAGAGAACGATAAAAAGGCGCAAAGTCAAAACCAAACCACAAGCAGAGGGAAACATTTTGGAGGCGATACTCGATGCTAAGATCCATAAATTGTGCATGTTGAAAAGAGTTAAAGGAAATTTTATGCACATCGATACAAAGTTTCCCATCGTTTTCCCGACCTAGACGGTTGCATGATTTGAGTTTGATGGCAACTAATAGTACAAAGAAGAAGGAAAGGGATAGAGAAGATACGAAAGGAGGGTGGAAAGAAATAAATAAAAAATACGGACATAAAAGGATAGGTGCGCTTCTATGAAAGGAAAGGTTGGTCGAAGCTGAGGCGCCACCTGGAAGGTGATGGTAAATGGAATGGGATATTTGTTAAAGATGAATAAAAGAATGTTGAAGGGGAAAAAAAAAAAAGAGGATCGGAGATGGAATATTCAGCTCCATAGAACGCGAGAAAGACCTTAAAAAATGCGCAAATGTTCTTTGTGGCCGCCTGCATACTAACTTCTCCTCCCACTTTTAAGGGTAAGGATAATGAGTAGTGCCCGCTGTATATGTGTGTGCACGGCGTATTTCTGCAAGGCGTCCGTGCTCCCGTTAAAGTAACAACCCATAGGCAGCAACGCAGTTAATATAGCAGCGTACCTCTTTTGTTCACAGTGAAGGCACAGTCCACGCGTGATCAAGAAGAAAAAAGTTGATTTTGAAAAAAAAAGAAAAAAGTTACAGGATATGAAAAGCAAGGTTGTACGATGGCACGTAATTAGATATCTCGTATAAAATGGAGCCACTTATACCACCTCAAATTACTTCTTTTTTTCTTCTTCGCACGTAGAAGAGTTTTTCGAGTATAGTTGGCAAGTGAAGGCAGCTTGGCTCGATACATCGATTATTTCGAAATTTGAGATTCTGTTAATGTATTCCGGTGGTGGCTGGTATCCATTCCATAGCCGAGGTCCATTGATTTTATTGAACGCTTAGAGGCTTTTGACGAAAGTGGCTTTTTCTGAAAGGAGCGCTGAAGATAGCTTTTTATTTCACTTCGCTTCCTTTTCCTTTTGGAGCGATGAGGTATTCTATAACAAGGACTAACGTACCTGCACCTTCGAGAGTATAGATATCAAATAACCTGGACGCAAATAACGTGGTAGACACTGGTAGCAGCTGTCTCTGATGTCTAGACCTCTCGGGTGGTCCAGAAGCCGCTGCGCCAGGCGCTGTCCCTGATGGTGGACCACTGGCACATTCTGGTGGCTCTGGTTGGCGAAAAAGGACACATCTGTTGTGCGTGTATTTTGTGATGCCCGTGCGACGAGAGGAAGTTAGCAGAAGACACAAAACACACTGTGCTCCTGACGTGCGACACAGGCGAAGAGACACTCCACAACTGTCGAAGAAGGAGAGGATAGTAGACTAGGCGATTACAGTGGACAACGACGCCAACGTTTTGGTCATCACCAGTGTCGTCGTCATCACCACCCGTAAGTGGGATGCACCGCCGAAGCTCCGAAAACAGCTACTACACCGCTCAGCATTCTCACAGATCTCGAGGAGATTATTATGACTCCTGCTCCACGTCACCCGCAGGGGACAAAGGCGACGTCTCACCTCTTGTTGTGCTTCCCAAACAGCGGGGACAGCCGGAGCTATACCAAAGCCAACGCAGGAATCCACGTCGACCGCCGTTGCCTTCTTACGCGGTTTACCGAGCTGAAGTTGAAACACCGGTTCCTCCTGTAGTAGCTGAAAAACACAATGGCCAAGGCAAGAACGGCGCCGCGTCATCCGGGATCCAGACCGGAAGGGACGGCAATAACAACGGTGTCGTCAAGAAGCGGAATATCGTGTCCGAGAGTTCTTACTACGGTGACACATCGGTTGAAGCCATAAGCGCCGCCACCGAGAACAAGAAATCCTTGCGCCGTAACAGTCTTCCTGCTGCGCCTGAAGTCCTTCCCTCGACCAGCGCGCCTTCGACGGGAGCTAGGCCTAAAAATGGCACGAAGCCTTCGAGCAGACGAAGCTCTGATCAAGGAAAGTTTTCCGAGGGTGGCGTGTTTCGACTCGAAGGCTTGATGGCTGCGGACGCCGAACTCGGAGCCGAAAATGGAGTCGAAGAGAAAGATAAGCCGAAAGCGTTCGATTCTGACGAGTCGATTCAGCCGTCGTCGCAGAGCACGTTTGTAGGCCTAGCTCCGCCGTCGAGTGTTCCTGCCAGGGCAGAGGCGCGTCCAGAAAACGACCTCGTGAAAGCCCTAGAGAACCTGGGAAAAAGTGAGACCGACGAGCCTGTGATTAAAGAGAAGAAGGCTGCAGAGCAGCAGACGTCGGCAGGGACCGTGAAAGTAGAAAAAGAACCCGTTGTGGAAGAACCGATCCTCGTGGCATCCGCGGCACCAGTTTCAAAAGCGATAAAGTACCCGAAGCCGAAAGGTGCCGAGAAACAGGAGGTGAAGGTAGAAAAATGTCAAATGACTGGGATTAGGTACCCTTCGGGGCGCAAGAGCTATTACTCTGAAGATGCGGCCATAAAGAAAGAAGTTAAGAAAGGGCGCGAAAGAACGGGTGCTGAAAGTGGAAGCCTGGTGGACGTGCACGAAGGTTTCTATTTGACTGAGAACGAGATTAAACGTTTGTTGGAAGAGAATCACAAAAAAGAGAGCGAGACGAAGCCCAAGCGGACGTCTCATGGCGGACTAGTGCCTACTGGATCTGATGGGTAAGCTCTAACGATCCGCAGTCGAGCTGCCTGTACCGGTACAGTCAGGAAGTAATTACAGCTTCCTAGTCCTCTAGATCGCAGCTACTCCAAATTTTAGTTCACCTGACCATGAACTTTACTCTCCAGCACTAGAAATAGTCTATAGTTTCCCATAACCTTCCTCGAGTTCCTGCATTTCCGCACTAAATGCGTGGTTGGATGCTACGGAACCCTGAGAACTCAATTTAGTCCCGGTCATAGTCCCTTGGACTCTTTAGTCTGGCGGTTGATATTTCTAGATAACAAGTTAGACAACAAACATTAGATATAGCTTTCAGTTTCGTTTCGCTTGTATGCCTGCTGGTTCTGTAGGTGTTAACCACTTCACAAGTTCTCTTATTTACCGTTCTTGCTGTCGCCACTCCTCAGCTTTAGTGCACCACCACGGAAGCCAGCATCACATCAAATTCAGCATCCTGACAACTTCGAAGACACCGTCAAAAAGAAACATCCGATTCTCAAGCATCGGACATCCGGACCCACGGACGTCAGGAGGACCTCCCCTACAGACATGGTCCAGGTGAAGCAAGAGCGTCGCCGTACCAGCCCCGCAGAAGTCGTAAAACGTAGCTGCAGACGCGAGCGTAGATACCACCGTCGTCACCGAACGTCATCAGGCAGTGCTGAAGAGGTCAGCGAAACGTCATCGAGAGAGCACAAGGGACACTGGAAAGGTGGAAGGTTTTTGCAGGAACGCGGGAGGATCAAGAAGAACGGTGTGTGGGAGTCGGATGGAAGTGATGGAAGCGGAGACCACGAAGATGATTCGAGCGAAGATTCGACATGTTGGTCGTATGTGTCCACGAGGATGTCAGGCGGTACAAACCGGGATAAGCGGTACGCGCCTGCTGACGTGAGTGTACATCAGACGGGAAAGATATAGCGAAAGTATATTTCCGAGAATAGTTACATTTCGCGATTACAGGGGGAAGCGACGATGAGTTTCTCTGTAACCGATTACGGAGCATCCAGCGTGATGCCACCGCGGCTGGGATCAGTTCTTCCAAGCACGGTAGCAGCCTCGCCGGATTTGGCTCGCAGAAAAGACAACAGGGTTAAAGCTAGGAAAAGGTACCCTATATCAGCGACGCGGAGTCAAACGTGTACGCCGCGTTAGCAGTCGGCTATTTTGTCTTTCGCAGGTCTGTATCGACTATGTCAAGAGTTCTGGAAGGGTTGGCAACTGCTTCACAAATTCAAGATCGTAGCCCGGTCATAGCGGTGTTTGGCGGCGTTAATCCTGAACGAGGATCGTCTCGTTATTCAGGTATTGCATCACGGAATTATTTTCTGGTATCTCGTAGGGTACTACACGCCCACATTGATAAGGACAGCTGTCTGGTGATGGTATATTGTCTTCGCCAAAACACACTCTTAAAAACAGAGCTTCACCGGATAGCACGCTGTGCGCCAACTATTGCCACGAATGATAGGGTTATCGCTTCTGATTCGAAGAGAAAGGGGGCGTACGCCTTTTTTTTTTCAATTACCACAAAAATGCGTACGCCCTCCTCTCTCTTCGAAGTTCTGTTTTTGGAGTGCACGCTGAAGGCTAACCATTGCACAGAATGATACCGCAATCACTCCTGGTTTGTGAAAAGCGCCGGGCGTACGCCTTTTGATGACAATTGACGTAACTGCATAAGCACTAGAAAAAAGGCGTATGGCTCCTGTTTTCAACAAATCAGGGGAGGGAACGATATGTCATTCGGGAAGACAGTTGGCTAGGTGCGTGCTATGCGGTGAAGTTCTGTTTTTAGAGTGGAGGAGACGAAAATATACGTGTCACATTCCTCTTCAACATCTTCGCGGACGGGGGGTCCTCGCATTGCTAAAGCATCTGTGTCTTGACTATAGTCGTGACGATGCCCAACCGCGTATGGCTAGCAAAGACAAGCCTAACTCGACATTACGCTCCTCCCCCCTTCTCTGTTTTGCGAATGCACTCGTAAAACAGATATCTTCACCGCCAATGATTTGTCTAAAACGAGGGACGTACTCCTTTTTGTGACACATGCAATGATGATAATTGTCCTAAAAAGGCGTATGCCCGGCGCTTCCACAAGTCAGGAGTCTGTATCCTTCCGTGCAATGGTTGGCCTTCAGGGTGTTATGTGGTATCCACACACTCTTAAAAAGTGAGCTTCACCACATGGCACGCTCTTAGCCAACCATCATCCCGAATGTCAACGTTCTCTCCCTCGATTTGATCAAAACGGGGCGTACGCCATTTTTGTGGCATTTTATGAACTAAATAACGCCACAAAAATGGCGTACGCCCCCCGTTTTCAACAACAACAAAAAGGAGAAATAACGACGTCGATCACACGGGATGATGGTTGGCTAGGAGCGTGCTGTGTGGTGAAACTCCGTTTTAAGAGTGCAGGGTGTGTTCAGACTATTGACACTGACATACATTTTATCCGCGCCGATCAAGCAATGCATTCGGGCATTTGATCTATGAAGAATGCGAATAAGAGTGCGATTTGTGCGTAGGATCAACGATCTTTCGCTACCGCCCTGAGGCCGACACTTGGGAAGTTTGCGGCCACATGCCGCAGCCGCGAAGCTTTCACGGATTGGTCAGCATCGCTAACAACGTTTACGTGATTGGTAAGCAACGAAAATGACTAGAATTTAGACCCTTTTGACTTCGGTCATTGCTGCCGTTGATGGTTCCCCTACGGTTTAGAGAGCCTCGTTTCAGAGAATTGCGTTTTAGAGAACAGGTCACGTTTTAGCGAGTTACGTTTTAGGGAAAAAGAGTCTCGTTTTAGCGAATACCGTTTTAGAGACTCCGGGGCACGTTTTAGGGAATGCCGTTTTAGAGAAAACAGATTTCGGTTTTGGTATGCGAGCTCCGAAGAACATAAAAGATGAAAAGAGGAGGGAAGCACAGCAGAGATGAATATAGTTCTGGTTACTTGTTCGAGCGAAGACGAATTATTTTGCAACCGTCACTCCAGCAAGCATACATTTCTTACATAGTTTTATTACACATAAGACATCGTAATAACTAACTCCCTGTGCTCCCTAAGTGTATCAAGACGGAGTAGTTTGTACACGTTGAGCTTATGTTGTGTGCTTGTGTTTGTCTTGCTTGCTCTCCCCATCATGGTATCCTCCCCGTGAGAATACAGGGTGTGTTATTTATTTTTGGAAACGCATCACAGCGCGTTCAGTTAAGAAAGAAAGAAAATCAATAATAATAATAATAATAATAATAACAATAAATAATAATAATAATCAAATAACAACACACGCTGTATATTGCTCACAGTGTAGAAAAACTAGCAAATAATATTTCATAAATTTAATTAACTTAAAAATTATTATTACTTAAAAATTAGTTAGGATGCAGCCATACATAAACCTCACCAACTAGCCAGACCTAAACACCATACATAAACAGCGGCTTCTAAACTGAGCATACAAGAAAAGGGGGAAAAACGTTCGTTGATGATTAGTGGGAAGCGAAACCTAAACCAAAATTGTGGGGGATTTCGCTAAAGCGTTATTCTCTAAAACGGTTTTCGCTGAAACGTAACCTACCGCCATCTTCTCTAAAACGCTATTATCTAAAACGAGGCTCTCTAAAACGGGATCTCTAAAACGAGGTTCGCTAAAACGAGGCTCTCTAAAATGAACGGCTCCCGCCGTTGATTCACCACAATGGCATGGCCCTCCCCTGAGTTATAGCACTGTGTTACCGCGCTTTGATAGCACTTTTATCGCACTTGTGTCCACTAGAGGCTTCCTCCTCGCCTCTTTATGTGGAAAGTATTTCCCTGTAATCTGAGTAGTAATGGGGGAAGAGTTGAGCATATCAGTCAACCGTCGATAACGCTTCATCGCGAATTGCAATTCTTACAAGATTGACTGATATAATCTCTAATACCGACGCCAGATGACGTCATGCACTGTTAACTGAGCAAAAGACAAACAACGAAATGAGATCCTTGTAAAAACTTGTTTACTGGAAGTGCATATTTACGTGTGCAAAGGAGAGCTCCCTGATAGTTGAGAGTTGCAGCTCGCTGCAGTGTGATGTTTGTTTTTCTTTCTTGTCCCATGTAAACGTGGCTGCTTGGATTAGAATTCAGAATTTAGTAATGATTAAGTAAAGTAAATGAGCCTTCTCTGAAATGTTTCCGATTGAATGACAGTTATAAAAGCAGTCCCTGAAATGTCACACCTTTTTGACAGCAAAATTAGAACACGTGCTCTGCATTCGAGGCTCTTTGCCAAAATCAACCTACGCAGCACATGAACAGCATGTTTTCATGCATTTGAGAATCCGGCCTGGGGGCTTAATCGCTTCATCGTCGTTACGGTCGTTACAAGCTAACGAGTGGCGGGAAATTCAAAAAGGCGGACGGGAAGTTTAAAAAGGTGGGCACGTGATAAAACACGTGCACGGCGCTCTTCGCGCGATACGTGAAGGCAGTGGTACACGTCACGCGCAATGTGTCACGTGCCCACCTTCTTGAATTTCCGCCACTCGTTAGCTTGTAACGACCGTAACGACGACGAAACGATTAAGCACCCTGGATCGATTACTTGTGACGTGTTCGATATCTGTGACAGGCGGATATGGAACTGATGTCTCATCCTCGGGAGACAGCGTCGCCACATCAGCATGTTACCGGCTCGATGTGGGCACCATGTTCTGGAAAGAAGTCTGTCCCATGGGAATGGCACGTGCGTGTCACTCCGTGGTTGCCAGCAAAGGTTGCATTTATGCTATCGGCGGGAAAGACCGCCACGACAGGCAAGTCGCTCGACGATGATGTCGCTTTCGAGTATCGAGGTGTCGTACTTTATTAGCGCCATGCCAATCTCTATTTCTACGCGTACGACCCTACAACGTACATAGCCTGGAGGCATTATTATTGACAAAGCTTCTGTTCTAGACTCTCGGCAGCCGTGGAGATCTACGACGTGGAAAAGGACCAATGGGAGTTCGCCTCTTCGTTGCCGCGTCCCCTGGCGGCATCGGCGGCGACTTTCTTCCAAGGCTGCATCTGGATCCTGGGTGGACTCGCGCGGTACTCCAACGGAGAGTGCCGACCCACAAAGGCCATCTACCAGTACGACGTGGACGAACGAAGGTGTCATTGATACTTTAGAGATAGACAAAAGCAGTGTAAGATGAAAGATGATAAGGCAAGTAAGATTTCTTAGGCAAATTGAGGCCTTGTATGTATTTGTCCCTTCTATGTTGTTCTAGCCTCAGAACATCAGTTCTTTCATGAAAGCAGTGTCTTTAGCGGAATCGAAGGACTAAAGACCAGGTCCAGACCTTTAGTCCAGATAAAGTCCAGGACTAAATCTCGCCTCTTCCAAATCCTGTCGAATTTGTTATTGCAATCTACGCGTTTCAAACCGCATATTTCTCCCAAAATATTATTTCTCTATGACGCGGAAGTATCATAAAATTAATTTCTAGTTTCGACAATTACGACGTCATTTGGTGCCCAGCTACGCAACTCGTCTGGCAACAGAGCGCCGGGTGACGTCACCTACACTTGGAGAATCCGAAACTACGAAGCCTTCGTTCACTGACGACATTTCGCGTGCTGAGTCTTTGGCGAGATTGATTTATAATAAGAAGTAAAATAAACACTTCTTTTTTTTTAAATATAGATATTATAAATACAGCGTTGTTGCTATGCAGCGGCATTAACGAGGTACTGACGATAACGTAACATTGGCAGGTGGTTCCGCCAGTTTGACCTGTGGACGCCTCTGGCTTATTCGCTCGCTCTGAGTACGGACACCGACCTGTGGCTCTGGGGTGGGATGGGGGAAACGCCAGGCGGAGAAGTGCGCCGGTGGAGTTCCAGGCATCGCGCCTGGGAGCCGAGGTTCACGTTGGAACGTCACGCCCTCTGTGGTACCACAATTGGTAAAAATACACATATTGACGTCCTGCGTATGAGGTGAATGCTGCTTTACAGTGCTATTATCCCGTCATGAATGCCACATTGTTATCAATCGTTCGATACTGTTTGGTGCATGAAAAGTACGGCGGGGGAGGGGGGGGGGGGACGTAGGGATTCGAGCGGTCTGCCTGCCCAGATTGGCGGCATGTTGCTCAGGTGAGAAGTACGCGGGGTGAACTAGTTCACCCATCTACTACCCATCTACTAGTTCATCAAACAGAAGAGTGCTATTGACAACATAGGCGAACCGTCGTATTCTGATATGTCAAGGGATACACGAACTGAAATTAAATGCAAACCCGTAGGCTAAATCGAGTACATCACTTTGTGAAGTATATATTTATGTATTTAATGTATTTACGCTTGACGTACACTGTACATGCGCTCGTCTGCAAACAGGGAGTTCCAGGAAAGGCAGTACAGCAGTGCGTACTCTGTTTGACACGATGGGATTTCGATTATTCATTATATTGTTCTTGTTCCTTTTTTTTTTTTTTTTCACGGACGACCTTGATCCCGTTACTTCGCTTATTAGCCAATAGTTTCGTCTCCTGTCAACAACAGGTAACAGAATGTACGTCATCGGGGGCGTCACTTCCGAAGGAGTGATCACTAACATCCTCGTCAACTGTACCACATCCGAGCGTACGCTGCACGACGGAGCACAGTTTCCGGTTCCGGTTGTGGGCGCTGCTGCAGTGACTATCTCTGGGTACTACGGCACGTCGAAGGAGAGTACTCGTAACGTGAGTATTCGTATCCTGCGTAGAGCCAGTACTTGAAAGCCCTCTCTCGGTCAAACATTCCAAAGAGAGTAGTAGTCCAAGGAGTATAGAAATACGACCAGATTTCGAAAGAGCAAGTTGAAACGAAGGAAAAGTGAATGTCAGTGCTTCTCAACCAGACTCATGAAGTACCTGCTAAGTGCTACGACAGAACGGTACTTCACCGCATAACCCGCTCTTAGTGAAACACTATCCCGCACAACATCGTCCCTCACCTGATTAACAAAAGTGAGGAGAACGCCTTTCAAGTGTGTTATTCGAATTATCGAATTCGAATTATCGAATTCGAATTATCGAATTCGAATTATCGAATTATCGAATTCGAATGATCAAATTCGAATCGAACTTGAATCACTCGAAATATTCGATTCGCGAATCGAATATGAATCACTCAAAATATTCGATTCGCGAATCGAATGTCCAATATTTGGTTTTGCGAATATTCGATTACTATAGCGGACACGACCCCGAAAGTGGGCTCCACCTACCGCTTCCCTGTATGGGGTGAAGCCTGCTTTACGAAGCTGCCACTGCTGCAGGATCAACACAGGCGGACCGTTGTAGTTCGGCTTAAGGTAATGTTAGCCAAAGTTATTTGTGTATCCTTCGGCTGAGGAAGGGGGCGGCGTCCCTCCCACGTGCACTTCTGCAAACGTGCAAGTTTGCACCTTTGCGGTGTCGGCGGTGGATTTTGATTTGATGTCTGGGAGGTTGCCCTTAAAAGGTTAAGATTCTTAAATAATTTCTGCAACCCAGGAACAAAATGGGTGTCTTAAAGACTTCCCTTCCCTTCCAAATTTCAGCAACGCAACTTCCCCAGGCAAGACATACACACTCCAGTAAAGAAGCTAAAGGACGTTCATGGCAAAGCTGCGAGGCGGGACGCCATTTTATGTGTTTCACAAGTGACCTGTAGATGTTCTGGAAAAACTACAGCCTCATCTGTGTAACACGCCGCTGCCTGACATTAAATTTCGAAATCAATACTCATTGCCCCGGTATGGGTACTCACCTGAAAAGCAGGAAACACTATCATGTATAAAGAGTATAGTGGCTTCCCACAAAAGAACTGGGTGTCTCTCTCGTGACAGTTAATGCCAGAAAAATTACCCTAATGCCATGGACTACAAATTGCAAATTTTTAGTATCAAAAGGCACATATTGTAGAATTTGCACGAATTCGATATTCGATTCGACTTGAAACATTCGGATTCACGTAGCACTAGTTACACTCTTAAAAATGAACTTCACCGCATAGCACGCTCCTAGCCAACCATTATCTCGAATGATATCGTTATCTGCCCTGATTTGTTGAAAACGGGAGTCGTACGCCTTTTTGTGACAATTATGTACAGCATAAGTGTCACAAAAAAGACGTACGCCTCCCGTTTTCAACAAATCCGGGCAGATAACAATATCATTCGAGATGATGGTTGGCTAGGAGCGTGCTATGCGGTGAAACTCATTTTTAAGAGTGTAAGTGTCACAAACAGACGTACGCACGGCGCTTTTCTCAAATCAGGAGCGGTATCATTCACTCTTAAAAATGAACTTCACCGCATAGCACGCTCCTAGCCAACCATCATCTGGAATGATATCGTTATCTGCCCTGATTTGTTGAAAACGGGAAGCGTACGCCTTTTTGTGATAATTATGAACAGCATAAGTGTCACAAAAAAGGCGTACGCCTTCCGTTTTCAACAAATCAGGGCAGATAACGATATCATTCCAGGTGATGGTTGGCTAGGAGCACGCTATGCGGTGAAGTTCATTTCTAAGAATGTTCTGTGCAATGGTTGACCTTCACCATGCCATGTGGTGAAGTTCTCTTTTAAGAGTGCATGGGACAGTGATTCTTTGCGTTACAATCAGACTCACGAAAGAGGGGTCCTGCACCGAAAACGTGCGTTACTTCCCACTCTCTCTCTCGGCGACGTTTCCACTTCACCAACCAACGCACCCTCGAAATCGCAATCACGCTCGCAGAATTACTTCCTATATCTATATGGTTTGGTATAGATTCGGCTGACGCGAGGCCGCGCAACGTTAAAAGACAGAATCCATACCCCCGTACGGGCTTCATCATCTGATATGGCGTCTTCCAATCAGGGCAAAGAGAAAGGAGGGGGATGGGAGGGCAAATATAATTCGTGCCACGTCTTTTCTGCACGGCCAGTGTGTGATGCCCGTGTGTTCTTCAGATAATGATGTTTGGGTAGGGAATTAGAAAGGCGTCCGACAGATACTGCCACCCACATAGGTGATGCTCTTCGCGCTGCGTTCGTCCAGTCACTCTCGATAAGTGGAAACAACCCTCTCCCTTCAATACGGAATACACAAGAGGATACTATATACACTGTATTAGTCTAGTAATAGCAATCATTATACCAATACAATGTTGGCTTTTATACGTGTATACTGCTTAGAGAACTGCGGTTGATTTCGGGCGCATTACGTGGTGAGGTTATGTTTTTTTTACTGCGCACTCTAGTATTTCTTTAAAGTATGGAGTTGCAAGACCAAAACGGTATTTGAGGTTCAAGTACGCTCTAAAGACAGAGTTTCACCGCATAGCACGATCCCAGCCAATCATCATCCCGAATAACAACGTTCTCTTTCTTGATTTGATGAAAACGAACTAATGCCACAAAAATGGCGTACGCCCCCCGTTCTCAGCAAATCAGTGGAAAGAACGATGTCACTCGTGCTAATGGTTGGCTAGGAGCGTGCCATGTGGTGAAGTTCATTTTTAAGAGTGTAGTGACTAACTTCACCGCATAGCACGCTCCTAACCAACCATCATCTTGAATGATATCGTTATCTGCCCTGATCCGTTGGAAACGGGAGGCATGCGTCTTTTTTGTGACAATTATGAACAGCATAAGTGTCACAAAAAAGGCGTACGCCTCCCGTTTTCAACAAATCAGGGCAGATAACGATATCATTCAAGATGATGGTTGGCCAGGAGCGTGCTATGCAGTGAAGTTCATTTTTAAGAGTGTAGCGACTACGTACACTCTACACTCTTAAAAATAAACTTCACCGCATAGCACGCTCCTAACCAATCATCGTCTTGAATGATATCGTTATCTGCCCTGATCTGTTGGAAACGGGAGGCATGCGTCTTTTTTGTGACAATTATGAACAGCATAAGTGTCACAAAAAAGGCGTACGCCTCCCGTTTTCAACAAATCAGGGCAGATAACGATATCATTCAAGATGACGGTTGGCCAGGAGCGTGCTATGCAGTGAAGTTCATTTTTAAGAGTGTAGCGACTACGTACACTCTACACTCTTAAAAATAAACTTCACCGCATAGCACGCTCCTAACCAATCATCGTCTTGAATGATATCGTTATCTGCCCTGATCTGTTGGAAACGGGAGGCATGCGTCTTTTTTGTGACAATTATGAACAGCATAAGTGTCACAAAAAAGGCGTACGCCTCCCGTTTTCAACAAATCAGGGCAGATAACGATATCATTCAAGATGATGGTTGGCCAGGAGCGTGCTATGCAGTGAAGTTCATTTTTAAGAGTGTAGCGACTACGTACACTCTACACTCTTAAAAATAAACTTCACCGCATAGCACGCTCCTAACCAATCATCGTCTTGAATGATATCGTTATCTGCCCTGATCTGTTGGAAACGGGAGGCATGCGTCTTTTTTGTGACAATTATGAACAGCATAAGTGTCACAAAAAAGGCGTACGCCTCCCGTTTTCAACAAATCAGGGCAGATAACGATATCATTCAAGATGATGGTTGGCCAGGAGCGTGCTATGCAGTGAAGTTCATTTTTAAGCGTGTAAACATACAGGGTGTCCCAGAAAACGTGTCATTGCATTATAATAAAAATACTACGCCACCTAGAGTCATGCGGTCAACGGCATTTGTTCTTATTAGGTTTTTGTCACCTTGTAAAGTTAATGTCATGTACCCCAAGTTTAATTATGTAAATATTTGCGAACTGAACTCGGAAATTTGCCAAGGGAAGGTCACTTTTTCACCCCACCAATATGAAGAGCGTGCCGAATTCATTGAAATTCATGATAATTGACAGTGATGTTCACGAGCTATCCCATCGGAAAAAATAGCCGAATATCATGCTTTTCAGAGCACCGGACCATAACGCGCGATGTCTTTTTGAGCGCAATCGCTCGCAGTCCGACGAAAGGAGGTTCCGAAGCCAGCCTATAGAGTGATAGTAGAAAAAGTAACAGTTCATAAAATTGGGAGAGGGAAAGTATTATCCCAGCGAAAGTCGGACGTGATAAGCCATGCCTACGTTATCTTTCTACGTCGCCTTATCTACGTTTCTGCGATACCGGGGTGGGCTGGGTTTCCAACTTCCTTTCGTCGGACTGACAAATATTTCGCTGAAAAATTCATCGTGCGCTATTCTGTTCGACCTCCGTAGAGCTAGATGTTTGGCTAGCTCCTGCATATCTCTGTCAATTATCATTAATTTGGGAAAATTAGACACGCTCTTCACGTTGGTGGGGTAAAAAAAGTGACCTTTATTAGGCAAATTTCCGACTTAAGCTCGCAAAAATTTACATAATTAAACTTACGTTACACGACATCCACATGAGGAGGTGGCAAAAACCCAGTAAGAACAAACGCCATTGACCGCATGACTCTAGGTGGTGTAGTTTTTGTATTATAATTCAATGACATGTTTTCTGGGACACCCTGTAGATGGTGGTGGTGGTGTAGGTGAAAAGGCTTTGCCATTGGGCTTGCCAAAGGTTGGCGCACAGCGTACCATGCGGTGAAGTTCTGTTTTTGGTGTGTACTTGGTTGAAATGAAGCGCCGTGCTCAATATTGGACCATACTGCCTCAAGTACGCAGTTTCTTTTTTCTTTTTCACTCTGTAAATAAACACTTTTTTTTTTCGTTCCGCAGGTTCAACTGAAAGGTGTAATAATAATGTCGGACATAGGTGTCCGCAGAACGCCCATTTGAGACAGTGTTTTAAATGGAATACACCCTCTGAAATGACATTTTCTGTAGATTGTGCTCTTTGAAATGGTGCTTTTGTAGAATATAGCACCATTTAGAAGGATGTCATACAGTACACTTCTGTGTGGTGTGAAACATGCACCACAAAGGTGTGTGCAATAAGACAGGTGATTTACACCCAAAGGGCATGCGTATCTGCAGAGAAAGCATTAAAAAAAAACACCAACAACAAGATACTGACATCACTGTACGTGTCATCGAGCTGAGATGGTAAGCACCGCTTGCTGTCTAACTTACTTCCACAAAAAGCACCCCCGAAAACTCGTGGAACTCGCGGCGGTTCGAATAAGCGAAACAACGAGATAATTTTGGAATTAACACTGAAGCGAAGAAATGAACCGAACCCTCGGGTGTTTCTCAGGTTTTACTTTTCCTTAGTTTTCTTTCCATTAAAGGACACAACTTTTTCATGGAGGCAAACAAAAGCTTGAAGGGACCCGATTAATGTGGGAAGATTCCTATAGAAGCAAGGAAGAAAGACGGGACAAGGTAGAGGTGCGACAAACCCTGTCTGATGATTGCAGTCGACAGGCCACGTGGGGCCAATTCTGCCCCTGCGTGCGTGACATTTAATCACGACAAAATATCCCGACATCCTCCAATTAACGCCCGGTCGAAAGACGGATGCGATATTAACCACGTCATTGAACTAGACAGGACGTACATGATCCCCCTTTTTTCCCCTATCCTGGGCTACGCTGTGTTCCATGTGAAGTTTAGCATCATGGCCGCGGTTAGTTGCAACGAATGATCCTTTGTTTTTATCGAGAAAAAAAGTTGCGGGCAAGAGATGTCGCTAGTGTTGAACGTGGCAGTGAGATTACATCGAAGCAGAAAAGGCAAGAAGAAAGGGTAGAAGAAAGAAAAGTGACATCGTCGAAGTGCAACATGACTTATCTGCAGACCTGTGAACATTCATTTCAGAAGTAATTTTGTTACAATTACAACGACGTGCCCATAACAGTGATTAAATGAGTTACGGTTACAAAATCGCAAAGTCGTAATTGTAACTTAATTACAATTAGCGTTACATTGAAATGTGATTGGGTTGCATCGATCGATTTACATTCATTTCGATGTATAATTTTTTTTATATAACTGTATTCCTATTCCCCAATGAGCGCGGTACAAATATCGAAATATTTATTGAAAGGACAATATGAAATGACAGGAGGTTACAGTAACAATTGTATAAGGTCGAAACTAATTCTCGGACTAAGTAATTACAGGGTATGTAGTTAGTTACACTGAATGGGTTACCTGTAATTAATTACTTTATGGACCTGCCTCTCAGTCACAAATTAGCCGTGTGATGTCCAGTATAACAACACTTCTATTCTTTAGTCTGTACATAGTAAACTTAAATATAACAAAACAACAACAAGAACAACAACAACACATAGGTGCACACCAAAGAGTGGACCTCACGCAAGACAAGTCCTTCCATACGTCCAAAGTGTTTATCATTAGAATCGCTGTTCTCGACCAACAAGCACTGCATTGCCATCATGTTGAACGCAATAACAAGCACACTGGGCACGAATGGAATATACATGTTGATGCGCGCCAATACACGCCCCAACATAGAAAGAAACAAAAGAAAAAACAAAAATGTTCCTCCATATTGTACAATATGGAGGAACATTTTTGTTTTTTCTTTATTATTTATTTATTTTAATTTTAATTTATTTATTTTTATTTTTATTTATTTATTTTTATTTCATTTATTTTTATTTTTATTTTTCTTTATTTATTCTAAGAGATGACGTCATCTCTTAGAATACTCCCTAGCTCAGACGATTGTAACAATGTAAGACAGAGCGAAACCCAAAATGGAACCCGAATGGCAAGTTCCTTGCATGTTGAACGCATCAATATTTCACCCCGATTTGAAGCCGGAGATAAAAGCGGGAGAAAACTGGCAAAACTTTCTACCGCTTCGTTCCTCACTTAACGGCTAATAAAAACAAATAAAAATAAAAATCACTTAACAGCCACAGATGGAAGACAGTGACGAGGAACCGCACTTGAAACTACGAACCGTTTATCGCCGCTATAGACAACGTCGAAAGCTGCGAGGAATCGACGACGCTTCACGAGAAAGGGTAAGGAATCTTTTTTTTTTTTTTTTTAGATCAATAGTGGCTCCTTAAGAGCACTCCGTCCCCTTCCATTATTAGTTCTCGTCACCCTCCGCTTTACTTGAAATGCAACTAAAAAGAAAGCAGGGTTTACTGAAAAAAAAAAAAAAAGAAAAAGAGCGAAAAGAAAGAAGAAGGGCGGCCTAAGTAGTGAAGCGTTAAGAAGGTTCAAATTATTTCCTCTCTTCGACGTAGCTGTCATGTCGATTTCCATGTTGCTTTCTTTTTTAATTTGAGGCATAAGGATATAAAGATAGCTATTGTGTGTCCAGGTGCGAGAGAGATAATGATTGCAGTTACTTTTCGGGTTTTGTGCTGGAGGGAAGCCGAGGCCACTTATCCAAGTTTCGCTTTTTTTTTTTAAATATGGGTTTGTTGTGTTACGGGAGCTCCCGTATCAATATTAATATGATCAACAGCAATAAACACATTAAAGGAAGGCACTTCCGGAACGTCATAACAGTATAAGAGCCGCGTATGAATTAAACATTGTGGCACGGTTTTCCGAACACCTGCGTCCTTTGGGTCCTCTTCATAATCACTTAATTAATTTGCGTGTAAACGGATATTAGTCGACTAGAAAAGTATGCCAAGTCCCCCGCATCGACCAGAAGCAGACAGAAAATTCTTCTCGTTGCTCGCGTGCATGTGTTACGGCCCTTAGTAGAATGCGCTTGTTCGAGGACGTAGACTTAGACGTCTTTCAAGAGGTGCTCGAATGTTCTTCATCGGAGGAGTCTCTTAATCAAAGGGAGGAAGTTTCTCCTCGTGTACTTGAGAAGTGGCTTCGAGAAGTGATACTACGACGAAAACTTGCCCGTCTTTTTGTTTTCCTTGCCAGTTTCCGAAGGTTGGCGTGGCTGAATCGACGCGGGTACTCACTTCCGCTTTCTCGGACACCCACGTACAAAGAAGCGCGGTGTCACGCGAAACAGTGAGTACCTCCCACGTTTCGTTTTAGTGCACCGGATCTGCGCTACTGATGTCGTCAATCATTAGCAGAAAAGCCCTCGCGTGCTTTTCCTTCAAAGGTTGCTTCCCCGCATGTTGACTCTGCTAGCAGTGAAGCACGCTTGCCGTCTCGACTGTTACGCACACTCTAAAAACAGCACTTCACTGCATAGCACGCTGTGCGCCAACCATTGCCACAAATGACAGGGTTATCGCTTCTGACCTTAAGAGAGAGAGAGAGAGGGGTGCGTACGCCCTTTTGTAGCAATTATCATTTTTCCAAATTTTACCTAAGAAGGCGTACGCCCCCTCGCTCTTCGAATCAGCAGCGATAATCCTATCATTTGTGGCACTACACTCTTAAAAATAAACTTCACCGCATGGCACGCTCCTAGCCAACCATCGTGTCGAATGATATCGTTATCTACCATGATTTGTTGAAAATGGGAGGCGTACGCCTTTTTTGTGACACTTGTGCTGTTCATAATAGTCAAAAAAAAAAAAAGGCGTACGCCTCCCGTTTCCAGCAAATCAGGGCAGATAAGGATACCATTCGGGATGATGGTTGGCTAGGAGCGTGCTATGAGGTGAAGTTCATTTCTGAGAGTGTAGTTGGCGCGCAGCGTGCTGTGCGGTGAAGTTCTGCTTTTACAGTGTTGGCAGAAAAGCCCTCCAGCGCAGTTCCTTTATAGGCTGCTTCCCCGCATGTTTACTGTGCCTGCAGCGAAGCACGCTTGCTGTCCCGGCTGTTTTTCAGATTGGTCATTATATATAGTCTTCGGTTCACAATACGACATATTTTGCCAGATATTAATGTGGATGATACTTCCTATTTTTTTCGAATAGTAAATACCAAAATTGTAATTGGAATAGTACACACGTGGTGACAATGTCGATTCGACTCGTGCTATTTTTCTCGGTGCCTTATAACGAGGAGCTATAATGTGAAACGTACGAATTCCATATTAGAAACAATGCAAAAATGGCCGTGTTTCCAATAACAGTTGAGACACTGCTCCCCAGATGGCGACGTGATGCACATCACTGAAGCAGTTGGGACTGCAATGAATCGTCCCGCAATACCAGCCGCTTCAATGTTATGCGTCTGGCGAGCACTGTCTCAACTGCGCTTCGAAGTTCGTGCATATCGCCTGTGATGCCCAATCACTTCGAAATTTGCCAGGACTGTATCACTTTCAGAGCCTTATGTGTAGACAACACAACACTCATTGAGTAATGGCTGGACACCTGTGCTTTTATAACCAGCTCCACGTTTTTTTTTTTTTTTTGTTGTTGTTCTTAGTCTCCAGAATATGGACTGAAGGAAGAGAGCTTGCTACTAGAACTTCGAACGCCAACTCGCCAGTCCCGAAAACAGAAGATTTTAGACAGGGTAAATACAACAAATGAAATTACACGCGTCATTGTAATAGGAGGAAGGCAAGATGAATAACAAAATGCATCGCTATATCCGTACGCATCGTTACAACGACACTATGATCAACCTTCACTGTAACCGTACGCCGCATACATCGCTATAAACGAAACTGTTGTCAGCCAACGTGTTTCCTGTGCAGGACAGTCGATGCTCGGAAAGCCCGACCGGCTACGTTCCGCTACCTGCCAGGTTGGATCCCAATTTAGGCCTAACTCTCCTCCTCGAAGACGAACAACAACAGAGAGGTCGCAGGTGGGTAAGTAAACATTTTTTGCTCGAATGCACTCAAGTACAAGTAAAAATTCAAAACCGATTTTTAAAGACGAACTCGCCCTCTCTCTCTCTTTGCAAACTGGACATCCTGGTTTTAACTACGATACACATTTCATTCAATAGTGATAGCTTCAATAGCTCAATAGTCAATAGTTCAATAGCCTTTGCGTACGTAAGGGACAGCGTTTGTGGTTCTGTACACTGCGGGAAGCTCTCTTTATGTTCTACGCATGCGCAGAACCACCAACGCTATCTCTTACGTAAGCAAAGGCAATAGCGTACAATGCACCAAAACGCACTAATATGTGCTAAAAACTGATAAAAACCCGTTAGCCAAGCTCTACTCACCCTACTGGCTGGGCAGAGTGTCACTGCGGTGATGTACAAGAAGAGCTCCGTTGATGCCAATGGACGAGATAAATTTTCGTTAATGAGAAAAACAAAAGCAAGAAGTAATCCGGAATACCACGCAGCAATACCGACGGACGCTGTTCTGACACAGCCCTGGCCATCTTATCTCTTCGCCCGTGCAAGACGCCGCCAGCCCACAGCAGCATTATATCTCTCGGAGGGATAGACCTGAATCGGACACAGTGTCACGATATCGGTACGTACATACTGAAAGCTGGACAGCTAGCTTTAATGGTTATACAGTCAAACTCCTTTATAGCGAACACCTTTTTAACGAAAATACCTTTACTGCAAATTTTTTTTTTGCTGTCCCCTGAGTTTCGTTGTAAAGGAGTTTCACTGTACTCATAATATTAAATAAGGCATTGACAAATGAACTTTAACTACGATGTGCTCTAAAAAGGGACCGCTTTTAGTCCTTTTTGGGGACTACATGATGCACGGAAGTTTATGGACTACTCGCAGTTCTGGATGGGTAAATTTCAGGATCGGGGGACTAAAATTGCAGTCTGTAATTGTTCCCCAACTTACTGGTTGTTTTCCCTACATAATGTAGTATGCGCAGAGAAGAGAGAACACCAAACGAGACATGATGTGGTGGTGCAGGTCGGCTCGTATTGTATTTTCATCCACTGAAGAACCGCTGGGAAAGACTGGAACCGATGCCCGAGCCGAGGAACTATCACTGCGCTGCCTTGGTAGGAGAACAGGTCTTCGTCCTGGGTACGTTCGCACAAGACATACAATAAATCGCAGTCAATAAATTTTATTTGAGGAGAGCAATAAAAGAAAAACGACAGCTACTTTTCTGCTACTTGAGTTACAAACAGGTGCTACATCAAAAGTATCACCTAAGTTTGTAATCCAAGTAGCAGAAAAGTAACCGGCGTTTTTTTTCTCTTTCTTTTATTGTTCTCTTGAAATAAATTTATTGACACGTTACGCCAGACACCCTGTGTACACTTTCGTTTCCGATGTTTTCACACTCGGAAAGAACCAAGAGAGAGAGAGAGAGAGAGAGAGAGAGAAGAATAAGAGATAAGATATGAAGAAAGATATCTAGGCGACACGCGGTGCTTAGTTTTTCGAGCTAATAGTTTTTTTTTCTCTCTATCTCTTTTTATGCTTCGTGTTTTGCGACAGCTCCATTTGCATAGATTCAAAACACTGCATATTGGGTGCTTTCTTGTTGTTGTTCCGAGAAAAACAAGAAAAAAAAAACTGTCTAATAAACCGCCGTGCTCGTTTTTGCGGTTATAATTTTGTGTTCCTATTCTTTTTTTTTTTGCTTTAAATTGTAACACAGCCTCATTCTCTCTCTCTCCCCCTCTCTTTAATCTTTCCCTCTCTTACACTCTTGTTCATATACTTCGTTGTATGCCTCTTTTATTTATTTTTTTAACACGATGAGTGCAGGCCTCGCACGAAAACTCGTCACAGATTTGATTTTTTTAGATGCTTCATTTTTTAGTGTGCTTTTTTTTTAAAAACCTCATACGCCTGGATTGAGCTTACGCTTCTACTTCCCCGCCTGTCTTTTGCCCGCGTTTTACTTCTTTATCCTCCCTGTTTCTCTTCTAATACGTCACGTGATTACCACGTAAGCCAATCACGAGCCACTTTTATCATTAGCGCCCAGTAAATTAAACATCCGTCTCGAACTCTCTCCTCATGGGAGAGGAGGTTCAGATGGAAGTTGAGCCAATATTTAGAGAAGTCTCGGCATCTTCTTGTACGGTCGAGACACTGATTTCAAACCTCAACCGGCGGAGTGAAGTTTACTTGGAGCCATCTTTAATTAGCAGTACTCGCAGAGTTACACGCCAAATTAGTCAGTGTCAACACGACCTTCGATATTGACACAGGGGAGCCTCTTGTATTGGCGCTAAACAGTCGACGATAAGCAGCTAATTAAAGCGGCGCCGTCATTTATTATGGTTATTTCCATTGTTTCTGCAAATGTTTGTTCACACGCAGAAGGCGTTTATTAATTTTCTTCCTGGGTTTGTAAACGAAAGCAGCGCTTCCTCGCGTCTGCCAAATTAAATTTATACAAAACCATGCTATTCCTGAAGTTTTTTTTTTCTCTTTTTCTTTTATCGTGGTACAGGCTTGATAGAAAGCGTTCTGTTTGAACCTAGATGTGCGTCACTGACGCCCTTAAAACCCTGTATTGTTTGAGATATACATAAAAAAAAAAAAAAATAGAACGAGCTGCACACTCTCAAAACAGAACTTCACCGCATAGCACGTTCTGCGCCAACCATTGCTACGAATGATAGGGCTATCGCTTCTGATTCGAGGAGGGAGGGAGTCGATTTGCAAAAATCGATTAGATAAGATCCATATCGCAGGTGGTCACGACCCACGACATAACAACATGGACGAGATGACGCCGTCCGATACCACTTTCTGCTATTCGACGACGGAAAGAACGTGGACGCGGCGGGCAACCATGAGACAATGTCGAGCATTCCACGCATGCGCGGTATGGAAGGACCAGATCTACGTCATCGGAGGCAGAGACGACACAGGCAGGTAGAAGCCCATATGCTTTCATAACGATGTACAAGTACTGCTAGTCTTCCCGCAAGATTTGCACGATTGTTGTTCGAAGACTTCTAGGTTCCGTTGACGTGTACAGTCCAATGTTGGACGCCTGGAGCCACCTTCTGGACCTTCCAAGGTGTCTTATGGGTGCCGCCGCAGCTACCTACAAAGGTCGTCTCTGGATTCTTGGAGGAGTGACGTCAGCTCGGAGGTCTTCCCGCGGGAAACCAGACACCGTCCAGGATAGCGTGTCCGTTGTGGACGTCGCCGAGAAGACGTGAGTTGACGTTGAGGACATTCCTGGGTGGCGTCCTCAGTAGCTTTGGTAGTGATTTACGCACGAGCAGACTGTAGCGCGTGCCTGAAGCACTATACCGAAACTAGTTAAGACGTCACTCAGCAATCTTCTCGGCTTTCGTGCAAGCGGGTCCTGGTTTTGAATTCAGTAGACATAGACGCCATAGAAGCTTTGGGGGCCATGGGGAACTATATTTCGGGACAAGTTAACTCCTGCAGGTCAGCCCCGCCCACATATCTAAAGACTTCTGTGATTGGCTTAGGCGGGCGCATGTCGCCTCCCAGTCACAACGTAGTGCACCTTCATGCTTCAAACTGTTGCCCTGAACACTAACCATGTTGCGGAAACACTCATCGGGGATGACGTACTAATAACACATTTGTGTGCTTTTAAATCTATAGCACGTAAAATATTTGCGCTCACAAAATATTTGAACCGGCTTCCCCGTCTGTCTGGCAACGTCTATATCTTCTTAGTGCGTCCTACTCTCAGTGTACGGACTACATTCTCACATGGCAGATGTGACTCTTACGTTGTTTCGAAGTACGTACAGTTTCAACACTCAGGTGACGCAGGCACGCCATAGTAACGTGCAACGGAAGTACAGGTCCCGACAAAAGTTTACGGAACACCGGAGTGGTGTATATAGTCATCGGAGCGACACCATTGCTGCAAACATGAGCAGGTAGACTTACAAACAGGTGACAGGGTACCCCATGCACCTCTCAGTAAGTGTGACCACTCCCGTTCGCTGCTAGGGTGTCGCTCCGATCGAGAAATACGTCCGTCTGGTGTTCCGTAGACCCTCGTCCGGATCTGTACCACTTCTTGTGCTACGTAATGAAGTACCATTCCGTATGGTGACCGGTGCGCCGTTTGAGCATAAGCGATGGTCGTGCTTCAGGTGCACAGAGCTCGCCCCGCTGCCCTTTCCATGTGCGTACGCTGGTGTCACCGTCGCTGCCGACAAGCTGTGGCTGTGCGGAGGTCTGTGTCCGACGGATGACGTAGGGAACCTCAAGAGCATCTCCAGCGTTTACGTCCTGGACGGAGGGCGGTGGCTGTTCTACGATGTCCTGGCCGTCAACAGACACGCCCTCGCAGCTGTCAGCTTCGGTGCGTTACTTCAATTTGCACGTATGGAAGTCAGACAAATTCGACGGGGATGCTCCTAGAACAGAGTTGAGGGGGTGGGTAATGTCGATATTGGCTCGCCGCCGTCGGTCACACGTGAGAGGGCATCGTCACGAATATAGTCAGAAAGGGATGAAGGGATGGAGGGTGAAGCAGTGAAGGGTTGGAGGTGAGGCAAGTAAAAGATGAATAAGACCGCTGTGCACTGTGTGTGCGTGGGGTGGGGGTACGTTTTTTTTAAATATTCGTTTTGGCACCGCAAAGCAACTGTGGCTATGAGAGCCATAGAGATGTGGACAGATAGAGAGAGGACAGGAGGGAGGAGTGGGGGACAGGGGGGTGGGTATTCGTCCTGGGCCGACCTCAAGGGGGAACTGTGCCGACATTCGTCTGGAAAACCTGCAGGAAAACCCAGGGAAAACCGCAGACAGCACAGCCGGTGCGGGGTGGGGGGATACGTTGAAAAGTCTTTGCACAAGATCAGTTTCCTGGAGAAAACGCACGAGGTTGTGAGAAAACAGAACATCACCGCATAACACGCTGCTAGGCAACCATAATCCCCGCTGACAACAGAGAGAGAGAGATACATACACACGCACACACAACGAGGCGTACGTCCAGCGTTTTCCACGTATCAGAACTGATAACTATCACATATTGGGTATCCAGTAGGCTATAGAGCACTGCCATTGATTGATTGATGGTGTGCCTTCTAGATATTAACTTGACATTTAATCATTTCAAGGCGGCTCGTTTGTCATGTGCTTTGGCGGAGTTACGACCAGCTACGAGAGCTCCGTGGACGACTGCGAGCTCTTCTACGATGGCCCTGGTCACGGAAACCTCAAGCTACGCTCTCCCCCTTTCGCGGTAGCGGGTCACGCTGCTGTCGTCGTGCCCGGGAATCGCGACGTCATCAACGATCCTGTGTCCACCTGGGGACGTATATCGGAAGCTGCTCAAGTCCCCTAATGCGATAGAGATGTGCACTAGAACACAGAGAAGGATGGTCCTAAAAGTACGCAGAGAGAATGAAAAAAGAAAATATGTAAATAAACGTCACTAAGAGGCCTTTCCGAGTGGAGGGCTTTTCCTGGTATGCGTGCTTCGGTAATGTGCCTCGGTACCTCAGCTAAAAGCCGCCTCAACTGATTCAGTTAGCCACCTCTACATACGGGCAAACCATTATATGAGAGATACGCAACTATGGAACATCATCGTCAAAGCGCCGCTCTGGCATGAGAGGTTCTGACCGGTAGGGTGAGACGAGGATAACGGCTGCTTGTATCGGTGTGACGTGTAGCTCTACGAGTGGAGAGAAAATGGTCGCCTTCTCTCCTACGATGCGTTTACTTCTGCGCTACCGGCGTTTTGCCACGCACTCTCGCGTGACGTCACTAAAGAAAACGATGAGTGCACTCAAAAATGAACTTCACCGCATAGCACGCTCCTAGCCAACAATAATCTCGAATGATATCGTTATCTGCCCTGATTTGTTTAAAACGGGAGGCGTACGCCTTTTTTGTGACAATTATGAACAGCATAAGTGTCACAAAAAAGGCGTACGCCTACCGTTTTGAACAAATCAAGGCACATAGCGATATCATTCGAGTTGATTGTTGGCTAGGAGCGTGCTATGCGGTGAAGTTCATTTTTAAGAGTGCACGAGGTCGGCGCCGCAGCAGTTTTCCTCGCTGGAAAACGTTTCTAAAATGCAAAATGTTCACAAAATTTAGGATTTCTTTCTTGGACATTTCACTAATCCTTTAAAACTCCCGTGAAACGGAGTGAAAAAGTTATATTGTTACCCGTTCTTATTTGCAAAGTGTCACTAAATGGTGCCGCATGCCCTGCTCTACACTCTAAAAACAGAACTTCACCACATAGCACGCTCGTAGCCAATCACCGTCCCAAATGACATCATTCTGCCCCCGGATTGGTTAAAAACGGGAGGCATACGCCTTTTTGGAACACTCATGCAGTTCCAAAAAGGGCGTACGCCGCGCGCATTCCACAAATCCTGAGTGCTATAGCACTATGTGCAATGGTTGACCTTCACCGTGCAATGTGGTGAAGTTGTTTTCAGAGCGTACCTGCTCACAAAGAAGATGTTTAGATGCGATTTGTCGAAGAAGTGGGACATCAGCGCGTTTGCGTCCAAAAACGATGAAAGGAAACTTGTCCCAAGAAGAAAAACGAACTTAAGTAAGCACGTTATGAATATCGCACTCATTTCAATCTGCAATCGACCGCGTAATTTGTGCGGCTTCGTAACGACAGATATAAAAATGAATAATTCGGCTTTATGATTACGTGGTCGATTTCCATTAAAAGGGTTGGAGAAGAACTCAATTTTTCCAACCGCTCACCTGGAAAAATGATTGCGCGGTCAAATTGAGGGAGCATCGTCTTGCCACACGACTCAGAAATTCATGAATGTACGAAGGAGTTGCTTGAGTGTAAGGAGGAAGATGGACTTCTTATTGCATACTTTGACTGATAATTAGAAAAAAAAAATAGTGCGGTATCTCATCATTTACACTTCGGTATAATTGCTCTCGATGGATTCTAGTGTTAGTGTCGGTTTCTGTTTCTTTCTGTTCTTCCGTTAAGAGAAGATATTTATTAGATTACGCAATTTTGCTCCTGGACGACTCGCAAAGCTCTATCCTTGACATCGACTTCAGAATCGAACTCGAGCCATAACTCCACAGCTCATAACAAGAAGGCGGATGACCAAAAGAACGGCTTCGTCATCGCTAACTTCGTAGCAATGTTTCATATCCAATCCAGTCCAATGTACACAACACTAAACACTTCTATTCCGAGGCATGTACGTACAACAGAAATGTCCACCAGGGTACGGACGTCGCGGTTTTTCTTGCGGTGAGTCACATTTTTACCTTATCTGACCTCGTTCCTTCAATCTGGATGTACGTACAGAAGAATGCCCTGCCGGATGGTTCGGCGATGGTGTCTGCCAACCATGCCCTCCGAATACCTACACTCTTCGGACAGGATCCGCTTACTGCCTGCAGTGTCCGCCAAACACCTTTATTGGAACACAGTGTCGCTGTAAGTGTGCTTCAACACGATACAAGTCGGTAAGACCATAGATCGAGCGCAGGGGAGGAAGGTCCAACGCATCTTTTTTTTTTTTCTTCAGCGACAGGCAACGCTGTAGAGTTGAGTCTTCTAGGCCTTGTGATGAAGTACGGATTCTTTACAACCCTAGTGCTCTCCCTGACTATGGGTTGTATTCTCACTTGGTTCGTCTGCCGTAAACGACCGAAGGGCGCAGCGAACGAGAAGCAGTTGAACGCGTCTCAACCTCTCTTGCTAGCAGGTATACTCGCAGTATTCTGTATAGTCTTCCTACATGCCGTGCTTCGAGGCTTTCGTCGCGTTCTATATCGCAAGAGTTAATTCGCTGATAGCATCAGCTCAGCCGAGTCTTTGGGGCTCATAATGGGATGCAGGGGAATTTAATGGGACGTCGCCGGAGCGGCCGTGTTACCGATTATACATTGTCCACCAGTTTGAAATCCAATAGTGACTATTATTAAATTACAGTGAACCCTCGTTATTATGACCATGGTCGTTCCCGAAAATTTTGGTCATAATGCGGAATTGTCATATTAACGGGGGGATTTGCAGAGGTTTCACTGCACTGTTCCCCAGGAGCATGGTCGTATAAAGCGCGTATGTCAGATTATCGGGGGCCATATTAACGAGGGTTCACTGTAGTCGCTATTAGTGTATATAGTGACTAGGCACGTATTTATAGTTAAAGTCGGGCCTAAGGGGGCAATGCTGCACACTACTCTACAGAATGTAAAATGTCGTCAGATTCGAAGGAGTAGTTTTTTTTTAAAAGGGGGGAGGTTTCAAAAAAGCATTCTACACTTTAAAAAGGAGTAATTTCGCTCCTTCTGGGGACTAAATGCATTGCCACAAAAAAATGGTCCTTTTCGGGAGTAAATGCACGAGAGTAAATGAATGTCACAGAGTGGAGACTGCACTTCACGCTCTGTTCTAAGAGTCCCAGGTACATAATTGGTGTGCATGCATGAAAATACTTCGAATCAAACCGTCAACAGTGATATATCGAGTGATATAAAATATTGCGACATATATATGGCACAATCTGCGAAGGAGAAGCGCAACCCTTTCTTACTCTGTGGGGGTGGAAAATTTCTAAGTTGGCAGAGTTATGCAGCCCTATGCCATCAAATTGACCAAGAGCACGTATTTACGTAGACTGTTGCATTCGGAAGCCCATTTGCGACATTCGCTGACAATCTGCAGTCCTAGGGAGTAAATGTCGGGGTTATGGGACTAAAATGGTGAGTAATTGCGGTCTAGAGGACTAGAAGTTGCAATTACTCCCCATTTTACGCCTTGTTTCTTAGAGCGTAACTGTGATGTCGTAGAAGTGTACACCATAAAACCTCAGGCGTACGCCCCCCCCCCCCCCCCCGGCTCGAATCAGATGCTATCATTCGTGGCAATGGTTGGCACACAGTGTGCTACACTGTAAACTGAAAAACACCCTTAGGGGTGTAAGTGGCTTGTCCTATAACTCACACCACTTTTTACACCGTATGGTCTGCAACACCCTTTTTAGAGAGCGTAATCTGCGTAAAACACGCTTCGAAAGGGTGCTTTTCCTTGAAAATGCCTTCTTTTGCACCCTTTAAACACCCTTTTAGGGGGTGTAAGATTGTTAAATACCCTCCTAAAAGGATGTATAACACGTGCAAAACACGGCATCTTCAAGGAAAAGCACCCTTTCGAAGGGTGTTTTACACAGAATACACCCTCTAAAAAGGGTGTTCCAGACCATACGGTGTAAAAAGTGGTGTGAGTTGTAGGACAAGCCATTTACACCCATACGGGTGTCTTTCAGTTTACCGTGCGGTGAAGTTCTGTTTTTACAGTGTATGATGATACCGTTGTCACTGCTAATTTTCGAAGACCGAGGGCCGTACGCCTTTCTCTGACCAATAACATAAATGCAACGCGTCCCATTTTCAACAAATCAGGAGAGAGAACGAAACCATTTGGAAGTACGGTTGGCTAGGAGCACGTGCAGTCAACTTTGTTTTTCTTTGTTTTCGAAAGATTCGAAAGGTAGTGGTGACGATGACGATGCGGATGACACTGCGGTCAACGAACGCGAGGAGGAAGACATGGGAGTGACGTCGAGCGTGCCGCCACCCGAGAGCAGCAGCGAGGAAGAGGGTGGAGGAGACGCCTCGCCTTCAAAGTCGCTCATGTTGAAGCGACTTCTGGAACAAGGGGCTGTTCTCCCCGTCCAAGGGGTGGATATTGTAAGTATAGAAACTTAAAAGTGCTTCGTTGCGTACAGTGTAACGAGACATGCACTAATAAGTCAGCACTGCCGTTAGTCTCTTGTAACGTGATATACACGTGTACACTCTTAAAAATGAACTTCACCGCATAGCACGCTCCTAGCCAACCATTATTTCGAATGATATCGTTATCTGCTCTGATTTGTTGAAAACGGAAGGCATACGCCTTTTTTGTGACAATTATGAACAGCATAAGTGTCACAAAAAAGGCGTACGCCCTAGTTTTCAACGAATCAGGGCAGATAACGGTATCATTCGAGACGATGGTTGGCTAGGAGCGTGCTATGCGGTGAAGTTCATTTTTAAGAGTGTACCCTTTATGGGTGATCGCGTTGCATGCATTGTTCAGTTTTGGGGTACAGGAAGCAGATGGGTAAAGCGCCTATTGTGTTGCAGGAGAACCGTAGCTGTGGCACGTTTTAAAAGGCATATTACATTACGTATGATGGCATTAATGTTAGCCGTAAAACCGCGTATCTATGCTTACGTTGTTCATGAACACACGAAATATAGAGTGCCTGGACTAAAGAATGAATGAATGTTTTCATAATGTGCTTAAAAAAAAAAAGTCAGTAGGAAAGCTGCAAAAATACGAATATTTGACACAGTGCTGTGGAGTCCCACAAACAATATCTCTCGACACCCGTTCATGTGTACATTTTTATTTATTTGTTTATTTCAGAACGAAATATCAATGCGAGCGAAGCAACTTCGATCCAAACCATCCAGGACTGAACAGAGCAAGAGAAGCTATCTTCGTTAACCTTAACGCTCAACTATCATAATATGGATATAATCTTCCTTCGTGAATCACAACAAAAATCGAGCACGCATATAACGCATAAAGCTATATCTCATATTAAAAAAAAAAAAAAAAACACCGAGTGACAAAGTGTCATAATGCGGTAAAACTTGCCGTACTATGGGTGACTAATGACCACCAACATCTAGTCCTTTTCTTCTTTTTGCCGCGAAGTATTGTTTAGGCTCGTACGAAACAAAACAAAAGAAAGAAAAGAGAGAGAGAGAGAAAGAAAGGGAAGAGTGGCCCACTTGGAGCGAAAACACGTCCATACGCGGCGACTATGAGCCAAGAAATTTTCGGCTCGACAGTCTTCCGCACTGTTACGGCTCAGGACGAACGGGTAGACAGCTTCACTCTGGAAAATAGCTGACGTAACATCCGGGTAACGACTTCTCAGGTGACTGGTGGCCATTTACTCATAAAGCAGCCCAGGGCTCTCCTTTTAAGAGCAATAACGTGTGCTTTGAGTCGTGGTCGGCATGTTCTCCTCACAAGAGACGTGCTTGTACGCAAAACTGCGTTGAGGTGTTGATGCTGTAAGGTTTCGGGGAAGTTGTTGCGGAGGATAACAATGAGACTTCATCGCGTTAGAGGGACTCGGTTGCTTCCATGGCTTCGTACCATTATTTCCACAGGCTACAACGGCGCTGCTTTTAGCGGAGGAGCGAGCACAGTGAGCGTGCACGAACTTCGAAGTGACGAAGCGAGCAATGGTGCTTATGTGCGCACTATAAAACGCGTTCATAAGCTCAGTCACAAACTGGCAAAGTACTCTTTACAGGCGCACAGCGCTGTTGATTTGTTCAAGTATTTCCAAGCACAACTATAGCGTCGAATATTATTTCAGTTTCGTAGTTGTGCGCCTGTAAAGGGTACTTTGCCTGCCAAGCACAGCAGTCGTGCAGTGAAATACGCGAGCACCAATGCAAGTATACGTTACCGCAAAACTTTTGGTTTCGCCGATAAAGTACTCTTTCAGGCGCAACGCGCTGTTATTTTATTTAAGTATTTCCAAACAAAAAAGTTTTACTGAACTATTATTTCAGTATTATTATTCATTGTTTATTTAGCCAAGTATTATTATTTAAGTTTTATGTAGCCTTTGTGCGCCTGTAAAGGGTACTTTGCCTGCCAAACACGAATGTCGTGCAGTGAAACATACCTGCGTGAAACATACCGTGAAACATACCTTGAACAACGCTATCGTGTTGTTCAAGTATTTCCAAGCACTTGAAATTTTAATGAACTATCGCAGAATATTATTTCAGTTTTATGTAGCCATTGTGAGCCTTAAGGGGTACTTTGTTTGTCAAACACAAAGGTCGTGCAGAGAAATATACTTGTTAAACTAGCGAGCACAAAGCAAGTACCTTTCACCGCAAAACATTCGGTTCAACGTGCAAAGTACTGTTTACAGGCGCACAACGCTATTATTTTACTCGATTATACTATTATATCGATACTAATTCGAAGCACTGAAAGGTTTAATGAACTATGGCCGAAAATTCAGTTTTATGTAGCCGATGTGCGCCTGTAAAGGGTACGTTCCCGGCTGAACACAAAAGTCGTGCAATAAAACATGCGTGTAAAGGTAGAAAGCATGTGCGGATCAAGGATTCAAACCAAACCAAACCAAGCGCCTCGACAGCATTTCGTCACGTATAATCCCGTGACCTTGCAGCGCATATAGGTGTCGCTGAGCCACTCTGCTGCCACTCTTACGGTAGATCTATGGCGAATGTGTCGCCGTCACGCGGTGGGATTAACTACTACTTGGCGACTCGGTGGCCCTCGATAAATAATCCCTCGAGTGAGATTGGAACAAAAACATCCGTGTTGCTCCGAGAGAGATGCCCCACTTACTCCTCATTGCCGCTGACACTGACCGCTCCCTGGTTTCCAAGTACCCTTGTCCCTCCCTCGTATGCTTCCGCAGTGCGGGGGGTGAACGTCATACAGGGGCGTGCGCCCCATTTTCCGTGACTTGCGCCAAACCATTGCACATAATGATACTGGTATCCCTCTTAATTTGCAGAAAGAGCGGAGCGTGTGTCTTTTTGTGACCATTATCATAACTGCATAAGTGTCACAACAAGGCAGACGCCTCCCGTTTCGTTTTCAACGAAGCAGGGGAGATCGGTCCAATTATTCTTGATGGCTGACTGGAAGCGTGCTTTGCGGTGAAGTTTGAAGTTCTGTTTTTAGAATGGTAGAGGAGAGCACTGCACGGGCTCGGGCTTACGCGAAAGTCCGAGCCCGGCCCGGCACACGGGCCGGGTAATGCCTTCTTTTTGCCGGCCCTGGCTCGGACATTGCCGGTCCTAGGTCGGGCTCTAGCCTGTGTAACCCCACCTTTTGCTAGCCATGGTCAACTTTTACAGCCCACTTCACAGGTCGGGGCGGGCCGGGTTGCCTAGAAATTGCTTGGGCTCGAGCCGGGCCCCGGCCTAGGAACACGGCCCGTGCAGTGTTCTAGTGTAGAATTCGTAGAATACATGCATAATCTGGTGTTTCTCGAAACATTCAATTCATTCTCGGGTCATGTTAGATTCATCGTGGGAAAATACTAATATAGTTTTTTGAAAAAAGTCAGCAACATGGCGAGCGCTCCGATGTACAAGGACTGATGACGACGTATCCGGAATTCATTATTATTTTAAAAAGTAAAAAATCTAAAAATTCGAAGCATAGTTACAATCGAAGTAGTCTCCTTCCGACACCACACATTTAACCCGGCGCTGTTTCGACTGAAAAAGAACTGTTTCAGTTCTTTTTAAAGCCTTGTTCAGAACTGATACATAACTACCGGAACCGTACTACTTCAGCGACAACTAAGCTTCGAGTCTGCAAATATTAAATAAAACCAATTCAATCAATTCAATTTAAATAAAAATCATTTCCGGATATTTTTTTCAGCCCTCGTATACCTCTGCCCATTACCGTAACTGGCAACGTTGGTTGGCCATTTTAATATTGGAGCACCGTCCTGTTTTCCTCAGTGAACTCGACAGATAAGGCAGAAGACAGTTGATTACTGGTCGTCGGCAGTCGCAGGCTCGAGGATCACGCGCACTTCAGACTTCCTTGATCTTAAAAGCGTCGTATAAGAACGTATTGGAAACGCGAGGCGAGCTTTCACTTCAGACCTCATGAAAGAACAGTTGTTGAAGTAAACTAAGAACCCGAGTGACGCTCTCCACCTAGGCATCGACCGGTCAGGAGAGTTCAGCCAGATGCAGCGTCGGCATGCGTGTCGCGCCGCCCCTTCAAAGAAATAAATGAAACAGGCAGGAATAGAAACATCGACGAACGCCAAGTCGATTCCTCGCTTTAGGCGAAGAGGGTGGGGGGGAACTCCGTGCTTTTACCAGCGGCTTGTTAGTGCGCTGTCCTGTTCAGGTTCGCAAAACCACCACTAGAGTGACGAAGGAAAATAAGTGAACGGAACTTGTACGAGAGCTGTACACGGTGAGGGTTGCTACTGCTGCCGCGCGAGATGCTAGAAGAGAGGGTTTATTATTATCTGCAAATGCTCGCAGGAAGTACTTAAGTACTCTACGGACAATCTGTGACGGAAACGGGAAAAGGCAAGAATGTATTTTTCCCGCAGGTAACTTCATGAGAGCCTCGCGCATCTTGTAAAGTAGAGGGTTGCCTAAAATAAGGTACAGTAGTTCTTCCGCCCCGTCAAAAAGAAAAAAAGAAAGAAAAAGAAAATAACAACAACAAAAAAAGCAAAGCTACAGGAATGGCACACGCCGGAATTTTGCTCAACGACGTATGGAGTGTTAAAAAATCGTGTCAAAAATTTTCAGCTCTCGGATTTGTTTCAATAAATTACGAAAAAGTAAACACCGCTCGTTCCTATGCACATCCTGCCCATCAACGAAAAAGTAACGGATGTCTATACATATCAGTTACTTTTCCGTTGATGGGTACATTCAAATAAATAAATAAATAATATAAAAACGTTGTCAATACCCCATGCAAGCCGTTCTCACCACTTCCGGATTGGTGCCAAAACGAATCCGGTTTCACAGCAACAAACACGCTCTGCGCCAACCACCGTGCCGATTGATACAGTTATCGCTTCTAATTTTACACTCTTAATAATGAACTTCACCGCATAGCACGCTCCTAGCCAACCATCATCTCGAATGATATCGTTATCTGCCCTGATTTGTTGAAAACGGGAGGCGTACGCCTTTTTTTGTGTGACACTTATGCTGTTCATAATTGTCGCAAAAAAGGCGTACACCTCCCGTTTTCAACAAATCAGGGCAGATAACGATATTATTCCAGATGATGGTTGGCTAGGAGCGTGCTATGCGAAGTTCATTTTTAAGAGTGTACCTTTTTTGTGGCAATTCAAGTTGCTACAAAAAGGCGTACGCCTCCCGTTTTCAACAAATTATAAAAGCGAAACATATCATTCTGCATGGCGGCTGTTTCCGAGCGTCCTTAGTCGCGAAAAGACCGGAAGTCTTCGAGACACCGTACACTCTTAAAAATGAACAGCATAAGTGTCACAAAAAAGGCGTACGCCTCCCGTTTCCATCAAATCAGGGCAGATAACGATATCATTCGAGATTATGGTTGGCTAAGAGCGTGCTATGCGGTGAAGTTCATTTTTAAGAGTGTAAGTTATTGTGACGTGACGGGGGCTTGTTTATGTCTGGGAATCACTGGCGCTGTGCAGTTAGCTCCGGAAGGTATGTTTACTCAAAGTGGTACAACAAAAGTACGTATTATGAGAGATTGAAACATGGCAGTCATATGTGCATGTTGGGCTTCGAAATTGTGAAAAAGCATCAAAGTGGACATCGCAAAAAAGTTCAGGCTCCACTCTCAAAACTGAACTTCAGCGCATAGCACGCTCTGCGCCAACCATTGCCACGAATGATAGGGTTATCGCTTCTGATTCGAAGAGAGAGGGCGGCGTACGCCTTTTCATGTCAATTTGGATATATGATAATTGCCACAAAAAGGCGTACGCCTCCCTCTCTTTTCGAATCAGAAGCGATAGCCCTATCCTTCGTGGCAATGGTTGGCGCAGAGCGTGCTATGCGCTGAAGTTCAGTTTTTAGAGTGTACTACGAAACTACACAATCTCGCATACACATGGGACTTGGCACACTCTTAAAACGGAACTTCACTGCATAGCACGCTCCTAGCCATCCACCATCTCGAATGATGTCGTTCTGCCCCCTGATTGGTTAGAAACGGGAGATGTACGCCGTTTTGTGCCACTTATGTAGTTACGTTAATTGTCACAAAAAGGCGCACGCGCAGCGCTTTTCACACGTAAGGAATGGTAGCGGTATCATTCTGTGCAATGGTTGGCCTTCATCGTGTTATGTGGTGAAGTCCCGATTAAATAGTACAGGCGGTATGCATTTTAAACACAGATGGTGGTGGTGGTGATGGCGATAGGGCTTTTAAACACAGAACTTCATCGCATAGCACTCTCTGAGCCAACCATTGCTACGAATAATAGGAATAATTGACCAAAAAAAAAAAGAACAAAGAAAATGCGTACACCCCCTTTCTCTTCGAACCAGAAGCAATAACCCTATCATTCGTAGCAATGGTTGGCGCACAGCGTGCTATGCGGTGAAGTTCTGTTTTTAGAGTGTCGGCCATTGGAAATATTAAGAAGGCAGACTTTGTTCTCTATCAATTTTTGACGAAAGAGTAGACAGAGTGCAATTTTAACGCATAATACACTCTCCAACGTATACGAGTCTTTTAATTCGTTGTATCGTCAGTACAAATCCCGCAGTTTACTTCGGACGCTAAATGAGTTCACAGAGTCACAAACAGTGTTATCGTGTTACTACACTCTAAAAACAGAGCTTCACCGCATAGCACGCTGTGCGCCAACCATTGCCGTAAATGATAGGGTTATCGCTTCTGATTCGAGGAGAGACAGAGAGAGAAGGGACGTACGCCTTTTTGTGACAATTTGAATATACGGTAATTGCCACAAAAAGGCGTACGCCTCCCCGTCTCCTCGAATCAAAAGCGATAACCCTATCGTTCGCGACGATGATTAGCGCACTACTTGCTATGCGGTGAAGCTCTGTTTTCGGAGTGTATAGGATAAACAGACAGTATAACTATATATTAGTACACCCACGAGATAATGGCGAATGTTTCCGGGGCATACCATTATCTTCCGCTAATGTATTTGTCCGTCCTATGAGAGCCTCTTCACAATAGAATATATAATATATAACGGTGGAAGACGTCGCGACATCGCTGGAAGTTTGCCTCGCTACAAGGCTGCGCGCAACTCCATCGGAAACCTAACCCGCGAGCCTTTGTGAGACACGGACGCGTACGATGGAGCCTGTTATTGTTGATGCACCCGAGGAAAAATATACCCCGTTACGGGGAAGAAGTTACCTTCAGACGTTTCCATTGTAACGTTAATAGCGGTGCACGTAAAGAGAGACGTCATTACGTAGAGGTTGCGGGCTGCAATTCGGGTGGTCGCTGTATCGATTACCTGTCTTTCATTTCCTAGCTCGCATTTAACTTTCAAACCGAATAACTTGTGATCACGCACAAAGGGAGGATTCTGCAAAACGAAGATTACTCGAGCGTGGTTTCGTTGAAGAGCACGACTTCTTCCGTACTACATATAATAGATCAGTTGATTCAGAACGTGTGCTATGATGTGGTGAAGGATGCCGAGTAGGACAGAATTCAAATGACTTTTCTTTTCTTTTTGTTTTTTCTCCTTTCCGAGAAAGTCAGTTGTATAAAAATTACTCTTCAGAAGTAACCGAATTACAGTTCCAGCTGCGTGCTCATTAGGGCCCGGATTTTTAGGCACTAGCAAGGGGCGGCTATGATGTGGTGAAGGATGCCGAGTAGGACAGAATTCAAATGGACTTTTCTTTTTTTTCTCCTTTTCGAGACAGTCAGTTGTGTAAAAATTACTTTTCAGAAGTAACCGAATTACAGTTCCAACTACGTGCTCAATGAGCACGTAGACTCTTAGCATGATTTTCAGAAATGAACTTCACCTCATCGAACGCCCCTAGCCAACCAAAATCTCGAATGATATCGTTATCTGCCCTGATTTGTTGAAAACGGGGGGCGTACGCCTTTTTTTGTGACAATTATGAGCATCATAAGTGTCACAGAAAAGGCGTACGCCTCCCGTTTTCAACAAATCAGGGCAGGTAACGATATCATTCGAGATTTTGGTTGGCTAGCAGCGTGCAATGCAGTGAAGTTCATTTTAAAGAGTGCACTGCACAGAATGATAATGTTATCACTCCTGCGCTCTAAAAAAGAGGGCTTCGCCGCATAAGCACGCTGTGCGCCAACCATTGCCACGAATGATAGGGTTATCTCTTTTGATTCGAAGAGACGGGCAGTACGCCTTTTTTTGTGACAATTATCATCTATACACATTGACAAAAAAAAAAAAAAAGGAACGCGTATGCCCCCTCTCTCTTTGAATCAGAAGCGATAACCCTATCATTGGTGGGCAACGGTCGCGCACAGCGTGCTATGTGATTTGTGGAAGGCGCAGAGCTCATGCCTTTTCGTGACAACTAACATAACAGGTGTCAGAAAAGGGGGTACGCCTCCGGCTTTCAACAAATCGGGGGAGGGAACAGTGTTATTCGGCGGTGCGCGCATTGGCGAGTGGCGTGTCGTGCAGTGAAGTTCTGCTTTAAGGGTGCAAAATCATAGTTGCAGCTTACTCTCTTAGAAATGAACTTCATGAAATGTTCAGTTACCTTTGCGAAAATTGACGAAACAGAAATTGGTCGGTATCAAATTACAATCAAATTACTAGCAAAAGCAATTAAGTTATACAGTCAAACTCCTTTATAGCGAACGCCTTTTTAACGAAAATACCAATACAGCAAATTTTTTTTGCGGTCCCGCTGGAGCCTATAGGTCCAATAATAGACATCCTTTTTAACGAAAATACCTTTACTGCGAATTTTTTTTGCTGTCCCCTGAGTTTCGTTGTAAAGGAGTTTGACTGTAGTAACAATTACATAATATCGGATATAATGCTCGATGACACCAGGGCAATCATAAACGTTGGTGCCACAGAGTCGCACACTAATCGGCTCTCGTGCTCATCAATCCTATTCCGAATTAACTCGCTGTCGTTACCCCGCTATCGGCAACAGTAACACGTGACCTCCTGTCATCCAATGAGGCGTCATGATTGCTGGTGAACGCTCAAGTGGGCCTCGTAAAACACGCCCATTAAGTACACAGATGCGCAAGAAATAGCGTGGACTTCCCGGACTGCATCAACCGTACAAGGGTCATAAAACCGAACTCTCGACGACGAAAAACTTCTTGCCGACGACGAACGATTTCTCGACCGATACACCGCGAAATATATTTCTCGTCGTTACACAACATTCGACATCCCGCAGGAACGCCCCCTACATCGGTTAATGACCAACAGACCCAGGAGACCCAGGCGTCCTGCTTCGCATCGGACTCATAGTTGCCAGACGACATCCGTGGTCAAAAAGCAGGCTAATAACTGCCTCCCAAAATAGGTCGTTATCGGCTGCTTTCCCGACTTTTTTTCTTCTCTCTCTCTCTGTCTCTCTTTTTTCATTGCCATTATTTTTCGTGCAGTTTTCGGTGAAAGCATTAGCGACGGCAAGCAGATTGCGCACGAAGCCACACCCTACCGTCAGGGAACGACAAATTAGATTTTGCGTTATCCCCCCCCTTTATTTTTATATTTTATTCTGTACTTCGCCGCCATTCGTCTAACATAGAGGTAGCTATACGTACGCACACAACTGTCAGAGCGGGAGAAATGTAGGATGTCGAATGTAGTAGGCCATCACGTGGCAAAAAACAAAATAAAAGAAAAAAAGAAAAGAAAAAGGAACGAGGTACAAAACGATAATCGAAAATATCAGTCTTATTTTCTTTTTCTTTTTTTAGCTGAAGCCACTTGCGAAAAATGATGAAAGAACAAAGGAACAAACCCCGGATGACACTGTTGTGGCTGCGACTCTGTCTCTCTGCACGCGACGAAAAACGAGAAGGGACAGACAAAAAAAGAAAAAAAAACTTCCAGGAATTCTAATGGATCCTTTCAGGTTAATGATGTTACCTGTTCCGAATGCGGACTCATCAAAAAAATAAAAAAAAAATAAGGGAACGGTGAACGAGACTTGTTTCGAAACAACATGTAAAAGTGGAACGGTGCTCAAATTGCGGTCAGTCGTCCCAGACGGAAACGTGATCCGAGGCAGAGTGTTTATTTTTGTTTTTTGTTAATTTTTTAGACGCTCCACTTGCGCTCACTTGTAGGTGCGGACAAGAGGGTCAATTGCACGAAAAGAGAGAGGAAAAAAAAGTTTAATGGTTAGTCACGCTAACCACTTCTACGCTCCGCGTATCCGGCTGAAAATTACCCGCTTTCTGACTCGTATAAAGATATAAAAGCTCGAACGGTAGAAGCGCAGAAGCGCAGTTTGTGTGTAGTCTAAGCGCTCTGCCTAGGTTATTAAAGCTAGGGCTTCGTAGGGTCCACCAACGCTGGCAGCCATGTCTGTCCGTCCGTAACGGTTCGCGGGGAGAGAAAGAGACGACGGAAGAAAGAGGGATTCGTATCGGAATGTTGTGGTAAGACGGTATAGTCACGAGCATCAAGGTCGGAATGTGGCCCACAATGCCGCCGCATTTAAACCGGGTGAAGGTATAACGGAATACTTTTCGTTTCTGTTACCGCCTCCGTTATTGGCCCATATTTGTTTTTGTTTTTTTAATTCCGTGTTAGCGCCGCGAAGCATCTGTGGCTATGTGCGGCGTACAGATATGGACAGATGGAGAGAGTGCAGCAGGAAGGAGTGGGAGACGGGGGGTTAGTGTCCTGGGCCGACTTCAGGGGGAACTGTGTCGACATTTGTCTCGAAAGTCTTCGTAAAACCAAGGGAAAACCTCAGACAGCACAGCCGGTGGTAGGATTCGAACCCACCACCTCCCAGTCTTGGACGCACGACATTGGTTACCATCGAACCATGGTTACCGGCAGGGACGCCTTAACCCTCGCGGGCATGCCGCTGGTGCCATATTTGGGTCTGTTTCACTTTCCGTTACTACCAGAGTTGTTTCCGGTTCTGTTACGTTTCCGTTTCAGTACCCCCCCCCCCAACCCCCGTTTGTTGTTTCCTTTCTCCGTTCTTTTTGGTAAGCTTTGCGTCCGTGACAAAAAAAAATAACACTTGTGCCTATATATTCGGAGTATCTATTTTGAGGACTTCAGGGATACGTGCATACAACGGGCAACATTTATTCAAAAATGTACATACCTGGTTTCTTTGAACAGATTATATATGAACACGGTTTCGACGAACGTTACTCACGTTTGTAACTTGAAAGTCACCATAAGCGTATAAGAACTATGCTTCTATTTACTATACATGTACTATTTACTTATGTGCTTCAGTTTGATAGTTCTCATTTTAGTTTTAGTTCTTCAGTTAATTTTAGTTCCCTTCCTTCAGCTTTATTTCATAAATGTGTCTACATGAGACGGCAAAGGATGGTAAAGGATTGCGGGTCCTGCGGTACCCAAATTATTACGGTAAATTATTTCCGTTATCGTTTCTGTTTCAGGTATTCTCAATGTGCGATATCCGTTTCTGTTTTTGTTACCGTTACCTGCTGTATTTACGGTATAACACCGTTTCTGTTACAGTTCGTTACTTTTCCGTGATTTAAACGCGTTTGGCACAACGCTCAAAGATGCAGCCAAATTTTTGTTTTCTCGTATTACGACAACCTGGAGTACTTCTTCAATTAAAGAGCATGTCTCCTATAGATCTCGCTCTGCCGTCAATCTCAGTGATCCGCGACACTTCCACGAGTACTTTTGCCCGCGCGGATGTCTACCGTACGTACGCTCACCTCCAGTAGAGTGCTAGCGGGAGGTGTTCCTTTTTAGCCGGCGCTCCACGAAAACGCATGAATGCACGGCTTTCTGCCCGCGTGCGCCTGGGGCGCTAGCGTAAAATTCCGCCCGTACGCTTCGCCGGCGCCCTTTACTGAAGAGTCAGCAATCTGTGATTACGATGAAAGGGAAGGAAAGCAGTTGGCAAACATAACTACGATTCGCTTATTAAGGCTTCCACGGAGGTGCTCCCCCGCTCGAGAGCTTTGTTTAGCACTTTGGAGTCGACCCGGTCTCGATGGTGATTGGCGGAAAGCGAAGGCCCTTATTAGCCTCGTGACGGACGTTTTGTTACTGCCAATCACCGATGTTGGACGAAAAGGGGAACTGGAAAAGCACTTTCCTCGTTGCGATAAAAGTCAAGCGTTAACCAGGGTCAACTACTATCTTGCAACATAGGTGGTGCTAGTGCTGAAAGAGTTCGCTGTTGTCGGCCTCACAGAGGTGGGCAACGTTACGACTGGTGGGATGTGCGTCCTGGGCAGACTTCTAAGGGAACTGTGACGACATATGTCTGACAGCGTCTGAGGACAATCCAAGAAAAACACAAGACAGTACAGTCTGCATCGGGATTCGAACGCGGGTACCTCCCAGTCTCATCGTGACATGGCCAGCGCGTTAAGCACTCAGCCGCGCTAGCTGGCATCATAAAACATAACATAACATAACATGTCATTCGGTATGGTGGTTGGTTAGGAGCGTGCTATGCGGTGAAGTTATCTTAAAACATAACTTCATCGCATAGCACGCTCCAAGCCAACCATATCATCCAGAATGACATCGTTCTCTCCACTGATTTGTTGAAAACGGGAGGAGTACGCCTTTTTGTGGCACTTAGGCAGTTATGTTAATTGTCACAAAAAGGCGTACGCCCTGCGCTTTCCACAAATCTGGAGTGATAACGATATCGTTCGATCTGTGCAATGGTTGGCCTTCACCGCATAGCACGTTGAGGGCCAACCATTCCACAGAATGCCTTTATCGCTCTCGATTTGTGGAAAGCGCCGGGCGTACGCCTTTTTGTGACAATTAACCTAACTGCATATGTGCCACAAAAAGGCGCACGCCTCCCGTTTTCAACAAATCAGGGGAGAGAACGGTGTCATTCGGGATGATATGGTTGGCTATAGGAGCTTGCTATGCGGCGAAGTTATGTTTTAAGAGTAAAACCTTTCAGGGGGCGCCACTGGCGAACTAAATCGCGTGTCTTGAGAATCCTACACTCTTAAAAATTAACTTCACCGCATAGCACGCTCATAACCAACCACCATCTCGAATGATACCGTTATCTGACCTGATTTGTCGAAAACAGGAGGCGTACGCCTTTTTGTGACAATTATGAACAGCATAAGTGTCACACAAAAAGGCGTACGCATCCCATTTCCATCAAATCAGGGCAGATAACGATATCATTCGAAATGATGGTTGGCTAAGAGCGTGCCATGCGGTGAAGTTCATTTTTAAGAGTGTACCGAATTTATGTTGTTGCAGTCTACGTGTCCCACAGTGCAAAATCCCAAAATATCGTCTCTCTATGCGACGCGGAAATTAATCATATAATTTATTTCTAGTTTTAAGAAGTATGACGTCACGCGGAACGCAACCTACCCAGGCGTCTGGCAACATTGCTCATCGAAGATAGACCCCCGTCTCCTCGTCAAGGCTGCTGGCAGTCTTGCAACATGCGACGGCCGCGGAGACGCGCGCTGTTGCTAGAAGACAGACAGAATCCGAAACTACGCGGGTTCTTTAGAAAATTCGTGGTGTTTATATTTGGCGTACTGAAACTTTGAACGAGGTTTATTTACAAAAAATAATACTACTAGTAAAAAAGAAATATCATTTTTTTTAGCCCTAGTGGCGCTCTAAATCGGCTCACGCCCTCTCACTATGATGAAATTGCTTGTTCAATAGTCAAATCCAGCTTACGAACGTAATGCAGTAAACGACCTGCTCACTTTTCTACTGAACGTAACTGAAAGTCCCTCTTCTGAAGAGGACATTTCTGAACACAAAAGGACTTCCGTCTTATACCTTTACCAAACAATTGCGAGCACCTTTACATGTCTGGTTGTGACATCTCTGTCACAACATGTCACAACATGTGACATGCCATCTGTGTCACAGTCTGGACAGCCGCTCAGGCTGTCCAGCGTGAGACGTTTGTGCAATGAAATGGGACAAACTTACCGACACGAAACTTTGCGCAACAGCTACTCTTCAGGTACGACTTACACCCTAGTCAGACGGCAAACTTAAGACCGTTAGCGGAACGGCCGTTACTTCACCTGTAGCCCAACCATCATTTCGAATCGTTCTCTGCCCTGATTTGTTCAAAACAGGAGGCGTACGCCTTTGTTTGTTTGTTTGTTTGTTTGTTTGTTTGTGTGTGTGTGTGTGTGTGTGTGTGTGTGTGTGTGTGTGTGTGTGTGTGTGTGTGTGTGTGTGTGTGTGTGTGTGTGTGTGTGTGTACGCCTTTTCTGTGACACTTATGCTGTTCATAATTGTCACAGAAAAGGCGTACGCCTCCAGTTTTCAACAAATCAGGACAGATAACGATATCATTCGCGATAGTGGTTGGCTAGGAGCGTGCTATGCGGTGAAGTTCATTTTTAAGAATGTAGATGTTACTCGGTGTTGTTGGGGGCACTGTGTGTGTGGGGGCACTAATGTAACTTTTCTCTAAGACTGGCTTTTACTACTCGTATATACGCTCTCTTTGCCATACGCTCCGCAAGTTGAACTTCTGCGCAGGAGACGGGGAAATGGGCAGAGAAATCACGTGGGCAGCGTTCCTCCACTCACCGGTCGGCGCGGAGTAACCAACGTGCTCGATGTTGTGGTTGCGGTTACTTCGTTGCTTCCTTCCCACGTGAACCGACCCACGTGGGCTCTCCGCGTCCAGTTTGTTGTGATGAGGGGGCGGCCAATCATGTGCCGCGTTAGGTCACGTCAGAGGTTGAGAGAGAGGAGGGAATTGAGGAGCTGCCCGGAAGCGTGACCTACTGGCAGAGCGTATTTAACTATACTCTATTTCAACTCCAGCCGTGCGTATTATGCGTTCACATCACATTTGCACGACCATCGCGGACAATTCCAAGCTTTCAATCAGCGTACAGCGGAGTGATATCTCTTCAGAGCAGTTCACATACGCCGGTTGCGGCTAGAAACATTGATAATTGTAGTTTTCTTCTCGCTAATTAAACATTCGTTAAGCAAAGTTTCCTAGCGCTTTCATGAGGATGGCTAGGCAAGACCGGGATTTTGAGTAACCAACCTGGCACGAGGGCGTTCGGGTGCCTTTCCCTTCAAAAAGCGTTACCTGCATCTTTCTCATGCTGATATGTAATGTACCGAGCAAACATCCGCAAAAACAAAAACAAAACAAAATGCTGTCTCTTCTCGCTGTGTCACATTGGACGAACATATTTGAAAAGTGTCCTTCAGATGTTCTGTTTTTGGCCTCGATGAGGACGTTCGAATTCACCTGAGGGCTTCCTCGGCATAATTAGAGAGAAAGCGTCCTGGGATCTTCAGCGAAAGTGGCCGACCAATCACGTGCGTGCATTGAAGCGTCAAAATGAAGAAATAAAAAAAAATCGTCCGTCAGACTTTTTCAAAGTTAGGTTACTGTTACCGATACTGTTAGTGTTGTGATTCATAACGGGTGTCATTTTCTTAATCGTAATATGAGTGCTTATAATGATAGCAATAAAATTAGGGTTGCGCGAATAGTAATTTTAATTGTAATTAGTAATTTTAAAACCGAAGCGGATACAAAGCGAATAGCCATATTTGCTATACGAACGGGGAATCGAACACATACACTTCACGTGCACGCACACACAGCATGTGTGCATAACATGCGTATTAAACGTTATGGTTAGGGTTGTGCCAATGTTAAGATTTCTATATTGATTCTATATATTTCTATATTCTATAGAATGTAGAAATATAGAAATCCAATATAGAAATAAAATAATAATACTATAAAATATTTTATGAAAATATATTTAATATAATATATTTAATATATGCCATACGTAATAACATAAATCCGAAATACTGTAACGATTACAAAACTTATAAATTATTTTTCAAAGACGATAAGCAGCTTCCTACACGAACCGGTGGAAATGAACTTAAAAGTTACCCTTGTCGCCTGGACACTGGGTCTGCGACTGCCCCCCCAAGTTAAATTTCATCTCTGTTTACTTCTCTCTTACGTCACTTTATTGTTCTACGGCACCGTCCAGAAAAGCGCAGGGTTAAATAACGACGAAGCGATAAAAAGAAGCGCGTTATATTCCTTCGATGCGAACGATTAGATTTTACAGTCCCCGTGACATTTTATAGCCTCACCCCGATGACTGATCCGTCTGTCAAACTACTGGAAAACGGATTCCGAGTCGCCTGTTTGGGATTTATTCGCTCAGGGGGGGAGCCCTTTTTTTACGAGGGAGCGTTATATAAAAAGCATTACGGTACAGGCTACCATTACGTATTAACCCTGCGGAGGTAGGGATGGGTAAAAATATGCGTGACACAAGGCAAGGCCTCGAAGGGTGCGGCAGCTTTTAGTCGCTGTCGTCGGGGACACGCCCATGTGTGTATGTATATGTCGGACGGGTAAGCTCTCGGACAGAATATGTTGCCAGAGAGAAGGGGCGGAAGTGTGTTACGTAACAGAGCACTGCGACAACGAGTGTACAATATTGAAAGGGGGGAAATATGCTTTGGAGGGATGAAAAGAAAGAAAAACAAAAAAAAAATAATGGAAATGTCAGCCATGCTAATGCCGGCTTGTTATTCCAAAAAAGAAACGAAGTCAAAATAAACAAAAAGAAAGAAAGAAAGAAGAGTATTGAAAGCGTGTATAGCATAGTCTTCCTCTCATCTTCCAGAAACTTTGTATACTGTAAAGCCGGCTTTGCCACAGGAGTCTTGTGGCGACACAAATCATTTCTAAACCTGTAATAATGTTAAGATGGCTTCGCCGCAATATGTGTCACTCTGTGGAGAAGACAGCTTTACAGGTTCGTTATTGTGCGTGGCTTAAGGCTCCAAAAATGCTCTACCGATAAATATTATCATCAACTGACTGACAAATACAGTTCCATTATTCATTATTCCATTACGCTCATTATTCCGTTTCCCACATTACCACCAGCAACGGGGGTAGAGTATCGCCCCCTGGCGGCGAAACTCCCCAATCAGCATCATAAAATAACGTTGTTGTTGTTGTTATCAATGATATCAGCTTGCTGGAAGCCGTTACCCATAGCTGTAATTTCGTATCTCGAAATTAAGTCAACCACATGAAAGCTTGTACCCAATAAAAGAATGATTCAGTGTTTTATTTTCGTGCCGCCTTTGCTTCTGCTCTTAAAAATGAACTTCACCGCACAGCACGCTCCTAGCCAACCATCATCTCGAATGATATGGTTATCTGCCCTGATTTGTTGAAAACGGGAGGCGTACGCCTTTTCTGTGACAATTATGAACAGCATAATAGTCACAAAAAAGGCGTACGCCTCCCGTTTTCAACAAATCAGGGCAGATAACGATATCATTTGAGATGATGGTTGGCTAGGAGCGTGCTGTGCGGTGAAGTTCATTTTTAAGAGTGTAGTTGATCTTAACTATCTCAACTAAACTCCCCATGTCCTTCTACTGCTATCCCGAGCATGACGCATATTTCTCCTAAAGAGCAGGGTCATCCTTCACCGCAGTATCGGATACGAGGTGAAAATTAATGAAAGTCCCCAAAAACTTATGACCCGAATCAACACGTATTTATAACCAACACCGTAACGCGAGCGCTTTTTCCGCTACGGTCATCGGTCCTCCCCGTACGCGGCGACGCGATTGGTCGACGCGTGGCCGTAATAAATGATGTCATTGGCCATGTGTTGTAAACCGAAACTGTCGCCGCGGTGATAAATGATAGGGTCGACGGTTTCAAAGGAGGATTCGTCTTTTTCGCGAAAGATAAGTATCCGCCGCGAAATTATGCTCCGTCCTCGTTGTTGATATCCCCGCCTTGTTTTTCCGACTACAGCCGGAAGCTTCGGTAATAAATGGAAATGTAACGCAGGCTATCCAAAACAGAGTTGGTTGCGTCACGTTAGAATAGCGCTGCATCATATGTAATACGCAGTTACCGCAAAGGTTGTAATTTTCGTGAATTTCGCGGTCACCATTTTCCCGCGAATTTAAAGTTTCGCGTTACCGATTACCGGAAAGTATATAAATATTGTAATTTGCAACGAGTGAGTTTCGTGCCCAGAGTGAGTGCCCACTGAATGCAATTTATTGTTGCGCTATCTTAATATACGGGGTATTGCACCTAACGTGATAAAAAAAAATCTACCTGGCGACCTACTCGCCGGAAGATTGTGGGACTTTCGGCAATCACCTTCTCGAAACTTCTGCCACCATTGGGATGAGGCTTTGGACAATTTTCAATTGCAGGAAATTTTTTTTTTCAATTGGACTTTGAAAATTGCCAAGCGAACCTTGCAAAAACTATATGAACAGTATCGCAACAGAAATAGTCGAAAAAAAAAAGTGAAAATTACGCTTTAGCCCCGCCTGCTTGATTTTCCCAAAGAAGCGCGCGCGAAATGTGTGTCTAGAGGAGGAAGTGTCCCCGCCTTCATTTGTTTTGCCTTCCTCGTGATAGGACGGTTATTTTGTTTTCGTTGTGATAAGACGGTATAGTCACGAGCATCAAGGTCCAAGCGGGGGAAAGAAAGGTAAAACAAGAGGCGAAAATCAAGCAGGCGGGGCTAAAGCGTAATTTTCACTATTTTTTTTTTCGACCATTTCTCTCGCGATACTGTGCATAGTTTTTGTTGGGTCTTCGGTTATTCATGGGGGACTCCATATTTCTGTAAAAAAAAAAAAAGTGAGGTTCGCTTGGCAATTTTTAAAGTTTAATTGAAAAAAAAAATTGCCCTCAATTAAAAATTGACCAAAGCCTTCCCAAATGGCGGCAAAAGTTTCTAGAAGTTAATTGCCGAATGTCCTACAATCCTCGGGCGGGTACGTCACCAGTTAGAATTTTCTATCACTTTACACCCTGAATATATACCCTGTAAATATACAGGGTGAAACATCCTGTATATTTAGCGCACGTTTGCGCTGCTGGGCAACGATTCCATACTAATTCGGACATCATTTCGTCACGATGGAAATTGATGTTCTGAGGGTGGAACACAAAAAGAAAGGACAAACACACAAAGCCTCAAGTGCCTAAGAACAATATGTGACTTCCTTCAGTGACTTTCCTCTTTCTTAAACCATTTCGTCATTCCACACTCGCTTGACGAATGTAGCTTGATCATCGACGTCAAATTCACCAAGGAGGGGATTGATTCTATGACTGATCGATTGATTCAGGGATGGGCTCCATGGTATAACCGCACAGAACACACATCACGAAATTAACCACCTTTCTCATTACGCCGCTGGGTAGAACATGGAGCAAGAACAAAAAAAGCTTCCTTCAGCATAACTTCCTACAACTACTTTATTTCCTCATCAAATAATATGTCACAAACGTGTTTTACCGAAACTATACGATGACTGTCACTGCGAAAATTCAATTCAATTGAATTGCTTATTATGCGGAATTTATTAAAATGTGGTACACACCTAATCGCCAACAGCCCTCCAACAGGAACTTTTTTTCCGTTCTGTATTCAGATCGTCGCGCATGAAAAGAAAAAAAGAAGAAAAAGTCTTCTCCGTCTTTTTCTTTTTGCTTTACATATCTCGATTTTCCCTCTCGTTCTCGGAACCTACGTATAACCGTTCAATTAAAAAGTCATCATCAGCCGACGCCTTGTTTAACAACATTAGGCTCGGTTCCTCATCGGCGATTCTTGCCTCAAACTTAAACGTGGTGCCTTTTTATTTCCCCCTCTTTTTTTTTTTTTTTTCACTCGAAATTTTCCTTCAATGGAAACTTCACAGAAGATACGTTATAGATTGTCGGTCTGTTGAAAAGAAAATTGATGAAAGCCTGCTCGTGACAGAGCAAAATAGTCCCGGATGTAGCTTTTGAACAAAAGGAACACGTCACGGACAGTCCGAAATCTCCCGTCGCGGTCGCCCCGTTCAACCACTTTCAAATGCCTTTCTGACATTGCGCACAACGCGTTCTTTAAAACGTTAGAGTGGCTTTGTTTTCTCGTGTCGTTGTCAGGCTGTCATACGCCTAGGATATCCCCAAAGACGCAGCTATTACATGAAAAGTTTGAGGTCACTCTGCGCTTCAGGAATCGATCTTGCGAATGGGTTCGTATTGTAGCCTTGTGTTCGACACAGATCGATACCTATCAATTCAAATGCGCGCGTAGGTAAAAACTTTCGTATTGTCCGGCCTTCGATTCGAAACCGATTCAAAGTAGATAGTACTGCGAACCGATAAAGTATCACGCACAGACTGGATTCTCAGAATCGCTCCTTCTCTTTTTTTTTTGTTCCTTCCTATAGGAAATCTATCTCTCCATTCTCTCCGCCATCATTCCGAGTTGGAGGGTGGTTTCCTCGAAGAAGACGTGCAACAGGAAGGTTGACCTTTCCAACTTCTCTGTTATCACCTTTAGCGGATACGACGTGTGTTCTTGGAACACGAGTGCGAGGACGAACTTACGATGTCCTGAGAAATTCCTCACCGAATAGTTATTGATGCTCCTTGTAACGATTGAGTATATAGAAGACCTGAGCCAATAACACCACCTAGATACAGAAAGCCTGCGCGTTCCACGACGTGACGTAACAATTAAGAGTCAGCCAATGAGGATCGTGTTTTCAACGGCCGTAGCCAATCACGAACGTGCATTCAGTGTGTCGTGACCATGGAGAAGAACCACCGTCGTCTGCGAGTTTGTGATTGAACGTCCTCGCTTACTAAATGGGGAAAACTTGGAAATAAGGCGCAAAAAGGTCTAAATGTTTCCCCAAAACTGATTTTGTGGAACGCGTCTCGCACTTTTTGTCTAAATATTTAGGTCTGCAGGTTTCAGGCAAGCTGCAATCATTTGCGGGTTCTTGAATTCGCAGAGCGGTGAATCGCAGTAGCAGACGAATTCTCACTCTTAACTGAAAGAGGGAGAGGAGGCAATGAGCAGGCTTTATCTAGGTGGTGTTGCCTCCGCGCCGCGCAAAGCATGCTGGCGGCCACTATCACCTTTATCAGTTTATCAGCCGACGCGTTTTTCCCGCTTCTTGCCCACCACAACAAAATATAACCTCGAACCGGTCTTCTCGTAACGTCACATATTTGTAAATACAGGGTCGTCTATAGCTTGTGCCAAGCTCTGACGGTTCGCTTCGCGCAGGCGTTAATGCGTGAAGTTACGTACAAGATAATGAGTCAACTAGCTTTCTTATATCGCTCCTGTGGTAGCCTCTGGCTAATAGCTAAATGGATGCCAGAGTGACTCTGCGTTTTCCTGCATGACACATCAGGACAACCGCATGATAAGATGAGGAAATTGAGTTTCTTTGGTAGGTTATGCTTTTGAATAAAGAGGAATGAACATCTTTAGAAGGATGGTACATGATGTTCTCTCTCTCTCTTTAACAGCGATAGCTGTGTACGCGGAGTTAAGCATCGGATAGCGTGCGTGCGCCAGATGTCGCGCGGCGCGGTGAGTCACGGAAGAAGCGCGCTGCGAAAGTGGCGTGATGCGACGTTGGGTATCACGTGAGGTGTGGTGATGCAGATGGCGTGAGCGGAAGGCACAAGACGCCAGGCCTTTCGCCAAGATGGCTCCGCCGAGAAAGGTTCCTAGTGAAGGTTCTTGTCTTGTGTACTTGTACTCATTCAGAAAAGATAAGATTATCAGAGACAGCTAGGTAAAGATTCCTAAGCGTCTGGACGGGATTCGAGTTGCAATGCATTTGTAAGAGAGAATTTCGAAATATTAACATATTCTGTGCTAAGAACTCTCAAACATAGAGAAAGAATAGTGTTAGAGCCTGCCCACAATGCCTAGCGGCAGAGCTGCCGCTGTATTTCAGCTGCGAGTACCAAAGGTTGCACAGCTACTTTTTTTTTCTTTGTACAGTACAGACGGAACCCCACAGCAAGAGACCCTGTCAACGTGTTCTACGTTTTATTTGTCTAGTGCTTCAATGCGATGTATGTTGTTACCGTTACATATAAGGTGGTGTGGGAAACAATGGAACATTATGAACGCACAAACGAAAGTACATATATACCCAACAAACACTTCGAGAGTTATACATGAGAATGCTAAAAGGCATCAGATTTCAACAGTGTCAGTGCAACGCTACACACATCGACTTTTCAACGCGGCCCACACACACACATGTGCGAACCTTCAAGCTATGCTCTAGGAACAGTACTCCATCACGGGTCCTCACCGTGCAGCTTGATTCTGCATAGCAAGATCGTGCACATACATAGATATAGATGATAGCAGACCGCGTCCGCAAGGCTATGGTAGTGACACATGGTGGAAACGCAGGACACAGACACACAACACATGTCTGTACAGTGGTGCATCAGTGCGTCTCGAAGGCGACAACACACACGAAGATTGTTGCTCCTAAATACAAAAGGCCAACAGTTTCGAGGTCTCGCAGTTTAACGTACAATAGTGTGCTTAAAAAGAATGGTCTGGATATGACGATTGTTTCTGTACAAAACGCTTGTAACGTGACAAGACGAGGAATTGGGGAGAAAAGTGACAACCAAGCAACGCTCTTATTGCATAATTCAAACACGTATACCCCATATTACATTTTTCTACTTCTTTCATCTAACAGCCATCTTCTACTCGTAAGTGGACGGGTGCATCAAATCAATTGTTTCGACGAAATCGATACGAACGGTTTTGAATCGAGAAGTACAGGGATGCATTGACAGACGACGACTGCACGGAACAAAATGGTCAAACTGGTACGAATTGAGATCTTCCACACCGTACCCGGTACGTCCGGTACATTTCTGCGACCTCCCGCTCGTGCGAACATACCCGCGCACATTACTGAAAATAGTTTTTTTTTTTCTTTTTTCATTTTCCATCGAGTGTACATGTATAGAAATACTTTGAGTACAAGAGTGGTCATATCATCAGTATTCATAGCTATACTGAAAAATAAAATATCGACAGCGTGACTACCAAAGAATCCATGTCTAATCAAGTGCTGATAATAGTCACCTCGCGTAGTGGCTTGACTTGCTTGCGTAGCTATGCGGCCTTTAGAACATGAGCTCAGCTATTGTATATAGAAGCACGTTTATCGTGAAGGAACTACGATGATAAGGATGACAGTGTTGATTCTTCGCATTAATGTTTTAGAGGAAGCGCTAAAGTGAAAAAAAAAAAAAAAATACCTCGCGGAATTAAAGGTGGCGTTACCTTGATATCAACTCAAAAGGAACGGGACTCACCCGTAAGAGTTCGGAAACTTTTGCCAGTTTGGGGCCCTTTTAGTGAACTCCTACGATCTTAAAAACAGGACTTCACCACATAGCATGCTCATAGCAAACCACCATCTCGAATGACATCGTTCTCGCCCATGATTTGTTGAAAATGACAGTACGCCCTTTTGTGACACCTATGCAGCTATATGAATCGTCGCAAGAGGGCGTACGCCCCCTCGGTTTCCACAAGTCAAGAGCGATAAGGGTATCATTCTGTGCGACGGTTGACCTTCACCGAGCTATGCGGCGAAGCTCTGTTTTAAGAGTGTAGTTTTGGAGATCAATCACCTTTTCTATCCGAGGCCAATTAATCAAGGTAATTAATTCCTTGAAGACGACAACCTCATGGTTGTCACCGCGTACTACACTCTAAAAACGGAGCTTCACCGCATAGCACGCTGTGCGCCAACCACTCACACGGAGACGATAGCGCTACCGCTTCTGATTCGAAGAGAGATGGGGGCGTACACCTTTTTGTGTCAAATATCGTATATCCAAATTCACACAAAATGGCGTACGCCCCCCTCTTCTTTCTCTCCGAATCAAAAGAGAGAACCCTACACTCTTAAAAATTAACTTCACCTCATAGCACGCTCCTAGCCAACCATAATATCGAATGATATCGTAATCTGCCCTGATTTCTCGAAAACGGGAGGCGTACGCCTTTTTGTGACACTTATGCCGTTCATAATTGCCACAAAAAAGGCGTACGCCTCCCGTTTTCAGCAAATCAGGGCCGACAACGATATCATTCGAGATGATGGTTGGCTAGGAGCGTGCCATGCGGTGCAGTTCATTTTTAAGAGAGTATCATTCGTCACAATGGTTGGCGCACAGCGTGCTATGCGGTGAAGTTCTGTGTTTAGACTGTACAGCGCCACAACGTAGAACGGACCAGACCCAAGCAGCACAATATACTGAGAGCACGAGTGCATTGTGGTTGACGGGTAGATTAACGTTGTTGGCTCGGTGGGCAGCTACACTAAGTGAAAGGAAGCGCACAACCGACCGATAAGAACACTTGTCAGCCACCCTCATGCACTTGAAGTTTCAATAACACTGCGCTGATTGGGGAGCCACGACGGGGAACAAAATGGAGCAACACTGCGTCCGAAGTTTGTCCCGAGCGGTGGCAAATAGAGACAGGCATTATATGTACACGAGGAACACCGGCTGCATTCTTCCTTCGCGCGGGGCGATAAAAATGGGAGGAAACAAAGGGGGAGAGAGTCACCGGTGCCGTAAGATCCTCTAGACTTCGATAAGATTAAAATACAACACTCTTAAGACAGAGCATCACAGCATAACAGGTTGCATAACAACATAACCGCAACCTCCGAATGACATATCGTTCTCACCGCTGAATTTGTTGAGGACGGGAGGTGTACGCCTCTTTGTGACACTCGTGCGGTTACGTTAATTGTCACAAAAAGGCGTACGCTCCGCGCTTTCCACAAACTAGGCGTGGTAACGGTATCATACACTCTTAAAAATGAACTTCACCACATAGCACGCTTCTAGCCAACCATCATCCCGAGTGACATCGTTCTCTCCCCTGATTTGTTGAAAACGGGAGGCGTACGCCTTTTTGTGACACTTATGCAGAAATGTTAATTGTCACAAAAAAAGGCGTACGCCCCGCGCTTTCCACAAATCAAGAGTGAAAGAGGTATCACTCGGTACAATGGCTGGCCTTCAGCGTGCTATGTGGTGAAGCTTTGTTTTAAGAGTGTATTGTGCAATAGTTGGTCTTCAGCGTGCTATGCACTCTTAAAAATGAACTTCACCGCATAGCACGCTCCTAGCCAACCGTAATCTCGAATGATATCGTTATCTGCCCTGATTTGTTGAAAACGGGAGGCGTACGCCTTTTCTGTGACAATTATGAACAGCATAAGTGTCACAGAAAAGGCGTACGCCTCCCGTTTTCAACAAATCAGGGCAGACAACGATATCATTTGAGATGATGGTTGGTTAGGAACGTGCTATGCGGTGAAGTTCATTTTTAAGAGTGTGCGATGAACCTTAAGAGTGAATGATGTCGTCATAGCCGACAATTTTGTCGGAGATTACATGCACTCTAAAAACAGAGCTTCACCGCGTAGCACGCTCCTAGTCAACCGTCACCCCGAACGACAACGTTCGTATCCTTGATTTCATGAAAAAAGGGGGTGTACGCCATTTTTGTGGCAATTATGAACTGCATAATACTACAAAAATGGCGTACGCACCCAGTTTTCAGCAAATCAGGGGAAAGAACGCTGTCACTCGAGATGATTGTTGGTGAGGAGGCTGCTATGTGGTGAAGTCCATTTTTAAGAGTGTGGCGATATCATGTGGAACAAAAGATTGTATGGGCGACGGCCGAAGTAGTATAATGGCTGCGTAGCATGACGTACCTTGTGGTTAACTTAGAACAGATATCAAAATACACGCAGATAAAAAAAAAGATACAAAATTGGGACTAAATGCAAAGCGGATAATTGGGTGCGTATACGTATGAAGGCCTCCTGTTTCCGTGGTTCAATGGAGCTACTGGGTACGAAACCTAAAACCGGGACTCCAATGTCATCTCGTGAATTGTATTTTTCAGAAAGTTGGCCCTCACTGCGGTTGCTGCCTCCTCTTTTTGTATAGAACTTTTTTGGTTTCTCGAATGTAGGGAGTGCCGCGTACAGTTCAAAAGAATTACACGGTACGGATGTATCCGGTACCGGTATCCGGTCAGTGCACTGAGCGAAGAGAAAACACCGTATATTACCCGGAAACGAGGCTGCCACGCAATAAAACATGCAAAAATCTACGTATACGGGTACGGGTCACAAAATGGATATGCTCAAAAGAAACGCAAGGTCCGTTCTACGTTGCTCGCTGCGGAGACGCTGCAGTGACAATTCGGGTGACGTCATATAGGCTCCCGCGTGATCTGTCACGTGATGTGTGGTTCAAAAACCACCCACACTCATCAAAATGCGCTGATATCACTTGTCTATAATGAACGATGAGAAAATTGGGACGAAAAATGAGAAATTTGCATTGTACGGCATTGTATGCAAAAATACACACACAAAAAAAGTACAGCAAAGGGAAGAGTATTATAAGCATCCTACTACTTTATTTGTTTACTGTTCTTTAAACGGGAGTTGTGGCGATTGAAGGAGGAGCCATTAAAGTGCAAAAAATTCTCCTCGTGGAATGTACACGCCGTTACCTTGAGAGCGATACAAAATGGAACACGATTCATCCGTTCCTTCTGTACTGCTGCCAAGGCAGCGGAATCTTTCACTCGGCGAGAGAAAATTTTTGCACTTTAGTGCTCGATGCGTATACGAAGAGGGGAGTCAAGTCCTTTAGTGCTCCTGTAACACATAAAGGGAAACAGAAAAATTGTCTGTAGTTCAGACGACAGAAAAAAGAAAAAAAGAACGATTAGAGAGAAGAAGAGTCTGACACGTCTTTAGATTCATACGTAGCATTCATCAGCATACACTATAGTCGCATCAATAGCAGACAAATGCTGCACTCTGTAATCTGCGTTGGGAAGTCAACAGGGGGCGTTCTGCCTACCAAGCACTTCCCTCTGATATCGCGTTGGTCCCTTACTGCGGTTCCTTAATGCTTAAAGACGTCTATTTAGACGCCTTCGGAGTCGACTACAGTTGCCTAAACTAAGTGGGCTTCGTCCTTCTTTGCAGAAGACCATCGGTTATGGGATAGCCAGCACGACACCCACGGTCCTTGACGGGAGAGTTTACGAAAGCGGTAGCGACGCCTATACATTGCGCTATCTCTCTACGGAGGTTGACACGGTAACATTGAAGGCAGCCAAGTCCAGACGAGACCTTGGTAAACTATAAAACACTCGCAGGTATTCTCCAGACGAACATTGTAGATCTTGATATGGTATCGTTGGTTACGAAATGGCTAGCCCCCTTTCGCGATAACGTATAATATCACGCTTCCTACTATTAATCGCATCCTTCAGATACGGGGCAATAAGAGGATAAACCCTGCATCCTGATCGATATGAATATTTCCTTTAAAAAAATGAAAAAAATAAACGCGGTAACGCTTGTATCACGTGATAACGATGCTCAGCAGTGTTCTCCAGTCAAACATTCGTCCAGCGGAACAATGCGTTCAGACATGCAACGTAATACACATCCACCAGTTCAGGAGAGTGCATGTGTTGGAGGAACCCTACACAGCACGTGCCCGATGTGCGCGTGGGCAATGACAAAAAACGTGCGAAGTGGCAACAATAACAAACTTCAACTCGTGCTTTCCAAAGTTCCTTGTTGTTGTATAGATGATCGTATCAGTTGTACGCCCTGGCGTAGTGAAAATCGTCGTTGTCTCTGTCCCTGAAAAAGAGAACGAGAAGGTCGAATTAAGTGGAGAAAGTTTAACAACGCTTACGGCAGTGTGACGTCATACAGTTAATTGTGACGTGGATTGTGCTTACCTAACAAAACTGCGCCATAAATAGCGGAGAGAGAGAGAAAAAAAAAAGAAAGAAAGAAAGAACGCGCCGATGTACAAGATATTATGGGTAAGTATTTGACAACGACTGGGCACCCACTGCAGCAGCAGCAGCAGCAGCACGATGGTCTGGTTCTATTCGGAGAAGGATTTACCCAAATCGATTACAGAGTAAATCCGCGCTCTTGTTGCCAACTGAATAAAACGGAATATCCCACTTGGACGGCATTCCAATCGTATTTCTGTACGTGCTATGAAGAAGAACGTTTCTGCTGACGAAAGAGTTATTGCGGCTTAGAGGATTTAGAGCCACAGAATTGACGTGCCCTATTTATCCTACACTCCAACGGGAGCGATCAACTAATTCCTCGTACACGAAAGGCCTCGGGGACGATTGTACCGAAAAGAGGGGAAAAAAAGGTGAGGCGACTGAAATTAATTTTGTACTTCTTTTCAAATTACGCTGTCGCAGAAGGCACTTTTCGCCGTAAGGCGCTGCTGTTGCGCCTTTTCCCACCGGCGGTAAGCGTGCTTCACTGCCCAACTCCCACGCTTTGCAGGCAAAGCACGCTCTCCAGGAGTGTAGCGCTGCGTTACGCCAGGGTAGGCAAACGCCCTCACGACCCTTTGCCCCCTCTTCACTTTTTCCCAAATCCACACCTCATCTCACCTCACCTCACCTCACGTTCGTTTCTAAGAATTTTTTTCTCATTTCAATCGTTTCCAGCAAAATTCCCTCACCTAACATCAGTGTTTTTTTTTTTTTTTTTTCTGAAAATTCTTCCTCACTCCACCTCAACGGCCGCGATGTAATGCCGAGGACGTCCTCACGTCTCCTCGTGAGGATGCCCACCTCTGCGTTACACCACGCAATCCTTTAGATGAGCCTCGGATGACACGATATACCCTCAACACCCTCTATGAAAGCGGCAATGGCGAATGCTTTGGAAAAGGATTACCAGTTTAACAAAGTACAACTCGTGCGTCGTCCTCAGACATTTGTGACAAAAGTGTGTGCACGAAACATTTTACGGAATCACAAAATGAGATCTGTCGAATACGAGCCAGAAAGCGTGCACCGATAGAAGCATATAAATGTGCGCAAACGAGTTTAAACAATCAAAATTTGTTATGCAAGACTATTTTTACCGGAAATGCCCGAAAGGTAACAGGTCACTAGTAAACAATTTGCCCTATCCAAACTACACTTACGTGGTGTCTAAGTCAACTAACGCGCTTCAGCAGGACTAGGACCTTGTATTCGTGCAGCGTGTTTGACTTCTTTAGAAAATAAAGTAGATTTCGCGGACTGACGAAAAGGAAAAGGACTGAGTATTTTATCATCAGCGAAAATCTGGTTGAAAAGAGAGAGAGAGAAAAAAAAGTGCTGCCTCACGGAAGAAAATTGAGAACGTCTCAAACGGAAAGCGCCTTTCTAGAGTTGATCTGAAGAGGCTAAAATTGAAATGCTAAGGGAACTGGAAGGTATGGACAGATAGGAAGGAACTACCATCTTAGACTAAGCTAAGCCTCGCCTCCCTCCTTTCAATGGAAAGTCACGCGGAATCAAACCGGTTCTTTTTTCTTTCTTTTTTTTTCTCTCACTCCCTTAGTTTCTACCTGCTTCAAACGAAATCATCAGGCATATTCTCAGCCTTCGCCCTAATCGCTTTTCCATATTTCTTCATCCGTGCATATCTGCGACTCGTTCAGCTCGTGCGAAATATGCAAACCCCGATCGAACCGGAAATTTGCGCATTCCCAGCCGGAAATTGCGTCAGGGGTTCGCGTCGGTCACGATTCGTTGACGACGACGACCTCGAGGTTGTGGTTTAGTGACGACGGAGCTTTTAATATGCGCAACCACGGGTGTGGTGCGCGAAAAAATAAATAAATAAAAATGACAACTGCGGCGCAACAGGAAACAGGACGTTAATTGCGCAAGTCCGTGTGTGTGTGTGTGTGTGCGTGCGGGGGGGGGGGGGGGCTGTGCTGATATAACTCAAGAAGCGTTTTTGCCCCGAGATTGGTGGTCACGTGGTCCTGAAGAGCACGAACTTGCTGTACTCATAGCGTATACATAGTACTGTTTTTAGCCGAGCTGCCGCAAAAGCTTGCTTTCGGTATAGTGCTGTCACGAATTAGGAGGCAGAGTATATTATCTGGCATGACTCAATGCAAGCACTGTACCGCAGCGTATACTATGTAGTACATACTGGTGTGCAAGTTTGTAATTACAGAATATATATCTCGGGAAACGCGCAGAAATATGTGAAACACAAATGTCGGACGACAAAGTGGCACAAGTGCAAAATAATAAATAACTGCGTGCGGACAATAACAGTACGGAAAGCAACAACAAGAAATCATGGAGTTTATTAAGGGATATGGTAATTAAAGTAGTGCAAGCGGGAAATTAATAAGATTGTCGACATTGCTTTGGAAGCTCCTTCAGGGCTCTTCCTGAAACATCGACACTGTCAACCTACCCTCCCCCCCAGCACCTGTTTCAATTTCAATTTATTTTCCTTAATGGAGGGAGGAGGAACAAAAGGCCAATAACTTTATCCATTTAAAGTTAACAGTTTAATAACTTTATCCCTTTAAAGTTGCGGTTTAATAACTTTATCCCTATAAAGTTTCGGTTGAATAACTTTCTCCCTTTATATACGTTCTATTTATTACTTTTTCCTACGACTCTTTCCAACCTCATTTATTATATACTTATACGCGCACGTACCCACATATTTTTGTGTGTTTATACGTATCTGAATGTGGTATATGTGTTTGTGCGCGTGGCTAAATTGGCAAGACTCACTCGAGCACAAGGATCCGTCTTCTTCGCATGCGCCGATGCGAGCACCGCCTGACGGCGATGACGACGGTGACATTGATGATGAGGAAACCTACGATGCCCGCGACGGCTCCAAGGAGGACGTTGAAAGAAGGCACACCTCGCACGCCGTCTCCGTCACGCAAGATAGTCTGCTTAAAGACTGCGTGGTAGGAACCCTTATAAGGGTCCGGAGACCACTGGGGACTTCGATCCCCTGGATGAGGGTTGCCACCCTCAGAGCCGCTTGCCCCTGGAGGGTGGGGTGGGACGAGTGGTGGGGCAAATGGACGGGTGCAGTTAGTACGCTGGACAGCCAAGCAATCGAAAAGAAAGTCGCGAGTTATGCTTCCCTTCCGTATGACAAAGAAATAAAACGCCGCGACCATTTTTTAGGAGATTGTTTACTTCGTACTACTGGATGTTCCCGCGTTTAAAGGTCCGTTGCGCGTGCTTTCCTAAATAAATGCAGCCCGTGGGACAGCTTAGAATTGAATTACGGCGCCATCTTTTGCCGTTGCCCTATTTAAAATGAGCCATAGCCGGAGGTTCCTGTTTTAAGGCGCATTTACACCGAAGAGTTATAATGTCTATACTTCCAGAATTTCAAGAAAGAGAGAGAGAAAAAAATGCTGTTACTCAATTGTACTACATTGTGAGCAACTATAATAATGCGAATTAAAATTAAAATTAAACCGATACGTTAACAACGTAACGTTTTTCATTGTCTACAAACAATTATGTTAGACAGAGTTCTAGCCGAAATAAATATAAACGCAAGGTCTTAAAAAAGAAAAAGAAAAAAGGACTGACACGCATAGAATGCAGCTGCCGGGGGTGACATAATTTGCCGCATTCTGTTGCAACATAAGAGGTGTCACTCATTTGCTGCCCACCACAAAGCCTAGAAACCTACCTACCACACTTAAGTGACTCCCACGTTAGGAGTAATTAGCCGACTCTTTATCCTTGAAAGACAGCGGGACACAGCAGGAAGCAATTGTGCGGATTGCTCCCGCTATCTTTTTTTTTCTTTTTCTTTTTTAGCTCTTCGAAATACTGAGGGCTTCAGTTTATGGAAGCTATTTGTAAAAAAAAAAAAGGAATAAAAAAAAAGGAATAAAAAAAAAGGAATGAAAAAAAGAAAAGAAATGGAAAAGGAAAGAAAGAAGAATAAGAAAAAAGAGAAAGAAATGAAAAATATCGGGTTGTGTCTCTCCAACAGTGTTGGGTAATTCCTGAGTTACATGTAACAGGTTACGCTTTCATTAATTTGTTACAGTTACGAGCTGTACTTTCCTCGGGAAAGACATAGTTGCCACTTTTGGTGAAAGCAACAGTAAAATGTAATAGCAACAAAGTTGTCCAGGTAGCGCGATATTTTTTTTGCCATCTGAGTTAGTTTAACGTGGTACCTGTGACTATAGTTACAACTCGAAGGTACCAGCTGTAACTGCAACTCATATACTATTTTCATAAGCTACCTGTAACTCAGTTAATTTCGAAAAGTAACGTACACTCTTAAAAATGAACTTCACCGCATAGCACGCTCCTAGCCAACCATCATCTCGAATGATATCGTTATCTGCTCTGATTTGTTGAAAACGGGAGGCGTACGCCTTCCTGTGACAATTATAAACAGCATAAGTGTCACAAAAAAGGCGTACGCCTCCCGTTTTCAACAAATCAAGGCGGACAACGATATCATTCGAGATTATGGTTGGCTAGCAGAGTGCTATGTGGTGAAGCTCATTTTTAAGAGTGTAGTGCAAAAGAGGAACGTAAAAAAAAAGTACGGTTCAATATCTCTATTGCGATACTAATATTCGACCGAAATAATCTTACTATAATTGCAACATATGGGCACTCATGTCCCTTTCCTCACAAGTGTCGCTAATTCCGCGCACTTCGGGCTACCTGATACACCAGCTGGTGCAGGCTGATCAAACTATGCACCACGGGGATCAGTTACAACGTGCAGCTGATGAAACAAGAAAAAGAAGATGATGATGATGAATGGTGGAAGGAGCCTCACCCGTTGTGAATCGTAGGATGTTTGAGGCCACTCTTTCGGTGCCGTTGCCAAAATAGCAGACCATGTGGAAGTGGTAGGAAGAGTTGCACTGAAGGCCACCCACGGTGAAGGTGGGACCCCGAGGGAGGAAGTTGGACAGCACCTCCACCTGATCACAAATATAGCTTCGTCGTTTACGATGCCCACTTGCAGGTGGTCCCGCCTTAAACACTGCCTTCTTATACAAAGGGGTTCGGGCAACGAGATACGTTCCGCGTGTATAACCACGTGGCGAGGATGTTGCAAGGCTCGAATAACTTGCATGACAAGGCATTTCTGGTTTACACACATTTTTTTACTCTAAAAAAAAAAAAAAAAACTTCCCCGCATAACGCGCTCTGCGCATCCACTGTGCCGACCGATACAGGCATCGCTTCCGGTTTGAGGAGACAACGGGGCATACGCCTCTTGTGACAATTTCTAATATCCAAATTGTCCTAAAAAGGCGTAAGCCTCCTATTTTCAAAAGTCCGAGAAAGAGAGCGATATCACGCTGCCAAAACGGAACTCCACCGCATAAAATCTCCCGATTTGCGGAGAACGCGGGTCGTACGCCTTTTTGTGACAATTACTTCGCGTCCTCAACTTTTTTTTTTCACCGTTATCATCTCATATACTAGCTATAGCCGCGACGAAGCTCACCAGCTGTGAGGCCAAGAACGGCTTCTTACATCACCGCCACCTTGTGACAATCAACGTATAGCCGCGTAAGTGTCACAAAAAGGCATACGCGTCACGTTTTCCACGAATCACGGGGAAGAGGATGACGTCACTCGAGACGACAGCTGGCTAAGGGAGCGTGCTACGTGGTGGAGATCTGCTTTCAGGGTATTGTAGTACCTGGTTTGTGTCAGCCATGGGTCCATAGGCGAGCTCGCAACTGCTGAGGGAAGCGTTGGCCGCCCAGCCAAGTTCGACGAAGGTGTCGCTGGCACGGACTAGGCTCACCTGCAGCTGCGCCGCTGGAGCCACCGCTTGCGAGCCATTCGTCTTCACTGCATTGTTCGTAAAACAACCACTATCGTTTTTATACCACACTCGTAAAGCAAAACTTTAACGCACAACACACTCCTTCAAATTACAGTTACAATTATGCTCGTCCAGCCTCGCTGTTATGTTGTAATTTTCCTCCCAGCAAAAGTTCGAAAAACAATGCAGTCAGCAGAGACAGGAGACATAGCTTCGATAATGGCCAGTTCACTGTAATTTGCAAACATCGGAGCTTCTCATTCTGCTTACGAGGAGACAGCGAAAAATACTTGTCCTGCTGGACTGACCCAAATGACTTCGCAATGACGGACAGCAATGATTGACCTCAAATGCCGGCTTGTCCGAACACCTGCCGCACGGGCTTTTTCGTTATTTTCTTTTGCTCTACCAGACATGTGAAGCCACAGGCACCGGAAACGCACTGCCTTCTTCATTGCTCTCCAGCAAAGCACACAAAGCCGTCGAAAAGCGTGTAGCGAATGGTTGCCAAGCGACGATCACAAAACCGAAATTTGAGTTTCATCAATCATTTTCCCTGGTACGTGACACGAAATGCAAAGCAGAGGGACCAGATGTCATTTCGAGGGTCACCGAACCCCACATCATCAATGCGTTCAGCGCGGTCCACTTTTCTACGCACAACTACAACAATCAACCGTCGCTCTATAAAATGGGCTCACCTACGGGTGCTTGATCTTTAAACTACGCCAGATACACGGATTGGGACTTTGTCCTGTCCCTCTTCGAGAAATGTGCAGAGCAACACAAAGGAAAAAGTTCCGCGCCCTTCCACAAAGAAATTTCAAAACACCAAAACCTGCCCTCATTTGAACGCTAACTCACAAATCACCTACGAGTAAATGCAAAATATCGACTGCTTCACAAGATTTTGTACGTCAAAGTGATTTTCGTTTTGATTTTCAAGCGCGCCGGAAGCCGTGTTTGCATGTAAATACAAGCTCGCGTACAACACAGGAGAAAAAAAAAGTTACTGGCTTCAGCCTCGAAGTTTGAAACGTGGTATCATGGACCAAATACTAGCCGACGTTTCGGCAAGAGAAAGGGCTTCGAGATGGTGTCCAAACAAGCAGAAATACTTTACCTAGAGCGTGGACGGAGCTGAAGAAGATCAGCAGAAGTAATCCGAAACGTCCTACGGTTGTAGAGGGGTTTCGTAGACATTCCATGTCGCGGTCAGTAGCAGAAATAATGTCCATGGAGTTCGCATTTTATATTGCTGCTGACTACTGAGGTGCCTGCCAGCGAGCAGAAACAACAATCATCACCTCGTTGCCATGTTGACACTTTTGAGCTTCCCTTTCAGGACTGACGAGAGCCCATGCAACGGCGCGCCCGTTTCGTATCTGAAATGGTTGCCAAAGCGTCTGCTCTTTTGTACCTTCTCTGGCAGCCGTACTACGCATGCGCCAAACGATTCGCCTGTCCGACGCGGCTTTTGAGTCGATTCAGTTTCTGTTTGGGTCATTCACAGTGCGGGACATAATTTTTGCCTTACCATGCCCGTGCGAAATTATTTACTCCAACAAATACTTTGTCTATCAACAAGCTCATCTGCGCTGCTGCATTGGCAAAGTTACTCGTGGAGAGACAGGAAGTAGAGAAGTGACCACTCCGTGGAAGTTACTTATACCACTTTTATGAAAAATTAAGGTATATATGCATGAATGGTCAAAAGAAAATCTCTCTCTCTTTTTTTTTTTTTAAACAGCAGTACCGAGGACAGAGGACAGTAAATAATAATCAGCAGAAGAATAATCTCTATTCGAAATATTGGCGGACAATGACGCTGACCTCAGACTTCTTCCTGGATATACAATGACAACTTTTGTCTTTTATCCGCTATTTTCTCGTATGCTTTTGTTTTTGCCGTCGCCTACAATACATAGATTCATACATAACCAACCCATTTGTCGTTCGTCATACTTTCACGCGATCACTGGATTTTCCTTCTGTCAACATCTAACACGTCTGTAAAAATAAAAATTTTGAACATTTCATTCGCATAGAGGCGATCCAACGGAATAAAGCAGCCCAAAACAATAACAGACGAAACTGATAAAATAGTGTATGAATGCAGGCCACCTGGTGGAGGAACTCCATGCTGTAAAAAAAAAAATACTCTGAGCTTGGGCAAAAAGAGGTCTTTAGAAGGCAAAAACGTCTTTTTTTTGACAAAACTCGGGCTTTTTTACAGTATGGAATAGCAGACGACGCGATTGATAAAATAGCATAAATGCAAGCGAGCTGGTGGAGTAACTCCATACTGTAAAAGAGCATGAGTTTGGGCAAAAAAGAAGTCGCAAGAAGGCAAAAAGTCTGTTTTGCCCAAACTCGGGCTTTTTTTTTTTACATTACCAAATAGCAGACGACGCGGTTGTCCCATGGTTTGCAGCACGCAACCGTAGGATGCGCTACAACGCACCAGACGGCGCACGTTTCAATCATGGCTGCCTTCAAAGGAGTGCAAGTGCTTTCCTTACCACGTGTTGGCGTCAAAACAACTGAAGACACCCTTTATTGGCGCAAGCTATCCCTCCCCGTAACCGTAAAAGATGTTTCTGCCATCAACCACGTCGACATTTCGCGTCAAGAGCCGTACAGCTTTGCCGTCACCTGTTCCACCCGAGTGCAGATCTTCAACCCGGTCAGTCGTGAAGTCACGCAGCGATTTTCGAAGTTCAACAAGGCTGCTTGCGGCGCTGTATTTCGATCTGACGGCAACTTGATAGCAGCTGGAGGTGAAGATGGCATTGTGAAGTTATTCGACGTCAAAAGCAAGTCACTCCTCCGACAATTCGTTGGCCACAGAGGACCGACGCAACGATGCAACTTCACGCCGAAAGGCACGCAGATTGTGAGCTTTTCGGATGATTCTACAGTGAGTCTGTGGGACATACCTGGACAGACCCGTTTGTTAACGATCGACGCGCATGACGACTACGTGCGATGCGGCGCTGTCTGCAAAGCGAATCCGGATATCGTATTATCCGGATCTTACGACCATCATGCAAAGATTTTCGATATACGAACATCCGAAGCCGTTGTGAATGTCGATCACGAAGCGCCCGTCGACTCGGTGCTCATGTTTCCGAATGGCGGTGTTTTCCTCACAGCTGGTGGAAACAGTATAAGAGTTTGGGACATCGTAGCTGGCAAACTTTTAGCGCAGATCGCCCAACATCACAAGACGGTCACGTGTCTCAAGTTAGCCAGCAAAGGACAGAGGCTGCTTTCAGGTTCACTGGACCGTCACGTTAAAATCTACGATGTTTCGAATTATCAGGTGGTCCACACGCTGGACTTTCCGTCACCAATTCTGTCCATGGACATTTCGCCACAGGACAAAGTCCTCGTTGTCGGAATGACATCGGGCTGTTTTCGGTTCAGCGAAGAAAGCTGGACGAGCCCCGAGTCGTCTCAAACCGTAAACGAAAGAGGGAGAGAAGTTTCAGTCAGGCTGTTTCGACTGATCCTGGGTTCATAGTCGAACGTGGTGACACGGTCGTTCCAGAGAGCAAGGCACAGTACTTGTCAAAGTACAATACATATCTCCGTACTTTCCAAGTTTCAAAAGCATTGACTGCGGCGCTGCGGCAGGCCAAATTCATGGACCAGCCACAAATTGCTGTTTCGGTGATGCAGGATCTCATAAGAAGGCGAGCATTGAAGCCTGCACTTGCAGGCAGGACCGGAAAAGACTTGGTGGACGTGATGCAGTTTGTCACGCGCTACGCGGCAGACACAAGGTTTTGCAGGATTTTACTAGATGTAGCAATGGTGATGATCGAGGTTTACTATCCTCAGATCACGACATGTGACGAGACACTGAGGAGGTTTCAGATTTTGCAGAAGGTGGTTGAACAGGAAGTGAAAAACGTGCAGGAAATGATGGAACTGCGGGGCTGTGTGGAAATGTTGATGGCAAATTCGTGTAGCAATGTCGTGGCTGAGGATGACAGAGTTTGATATTGCTGATTATGGTCGATTCATAAATAAAATGTTAGTAATGAATGTATAATTTCATTTATGTTGGGTGACTTGAGCAGTGCAGTGTTTACGTGTAAGCTGGCATTGTTGATAACCGTGTTATTGACAATGTTTGTTAGCCTTGACACTCGTGCTTGATTACTTATCTCGACAACTCGAACTGAGTCAAATAGAACTAGCTGGCTTTTATCACATATTGTTGAAAGAACTGGCCAGTTTGTGCTCAACGTGTTGTCCGTCCGTGTCGTCTTCGCGTCCTTTCATCATGTATAACTTCCGTAGTCTATTTTCATTTCTTTGGTAGGTGTCACTGTCACCGTTCTGCAAGTCGGCTTCACCTAATGCCTGTGTGCACTACGTGAAGCCAGATTGTGGTACTGCCAGTATTAGTAGACTGCATGTATGTTTTTGCCCAAAGTGTCGAAGGAGACCGCGCTATTGGTACCATCCCACAGGAGGGACATAACCTTGGGACATATTCGTTATGACAGTCGACAAAATTCACTGGCCATATCGGCGTACGCCCAAAGGCCGATGCGGCCTAAGGAGACCCTTGGCACAAATCCGCGAGTTGCCTCGTGCACCGGTCAACCTCGGTATTAAAGTATGAAACTATGGCAAAGAAGGTTCGAGCAAGCTCAGCACCCAATGAACTAAATGATGGGCTTCTAGGTTCATCTTAAAAGCGACGAAAAGAAGAACAGGGCGAACGCTCTGTCTTTCCATATTTCGTCCCGTTGGGGTATGACGCGCAAATGGGTTATAAGCATAGAGCCTATTGTCGGACACAAAAGAAAAGTTGTTCCAACGCAAAAGTAACCGCGGAGCACACATTCTGTAATTTAAGAAGTTCAAATCTGCAATCTGCTTACCGCCGGGGCCATTGCGCCATCTTTCACAACACGTTGCGTCGTCTGTGAACAAATTTCTTGAGTAAGCTACGAACATTACATAAACAACAAAGGTTTCGCAAATAATGAGATATTTATAAAATATATCTATACAGAAATGTGAACTTTGCCATACCTTTACTGAAAATAGCTATCATCATCATCCTGAAGGGTCACCACCATTAGCAAAGGAAGGTTACTGCACTAGAAACACGGATTAGAACCGTTTTAACTAAAATGTCCCTTTTTCGAGCCACATCTGGAGCTTGTCGGTATGTTCTACCACGAGCAAGGCTTCTGGCATCGCAGTCCGTACAGGCGAGAACGTACGCTGACGCCCAAATGCCACTCACATTTGCATCGCCTATCGAGGTAAGCCGGTTCTCTGGAAAATATTGAAGCCACAATCACTCTGTCGGGAATCACACGTTCGATACAACAACAGGATATTCACTCTGGGATAATATCCTCGAACCTATTATACCTGATATATTTTTTATTACGTAGTATACTTAGTACTAAGCTTAATTTCCATGAGCATAATAAGCGTAGCTCCTTTCTTTCAGTCATTCTACAACAAGGTCGATGTTAAGCAGGTCGACGTACCGTCATACAGCGGCAGCTTCGGTATCCTTCCAAACCACGTACCGGCACTGGCAGTCTTAAAGCCGGGCTTGCTCACCGTATTTACGAAAGAGGGAGATGCCAAGAAGTTTTTTGGTACACAATTTCACGAGCGCTTCAAGTGCTTCATTTGAATTACACATGCTAAGCTTTGTTGGTTGTGCAATGAGATATTCCACTACATGACTGGTGCTGTGTTTCAGTAAGCAGCGGTACAATTACCGTTAATGAAGACTCCTCAGTGCAGATACTAGCCCAGTCAGCGGTGCCAGTCGAGCGGTTGGACCCAAATGTAAGCTATTTTGTCAGTTTCAATTCAATTTTCAGTTGATTCCATGTAAGATTTCCCCCTCGACTACAGCTATGCAGGGAAGGTCTCGCCAAGGCGCAACACGCTCTGACTTCCGCATCAACAGATGAAGCAAAAGCTGAAGCACAGATTGAAGTTGAAGTGCACGAGGCCATGGTCAAAGCCCTTGATTAAATGAGCCTTCGGCAGAGTTCTAGATGACTGAAATGTATAGGGAAGTGCACCAGTGTTTCAATAAAATAAGACCAGCTTGTGTTGTTTGAGCAGCACTGTTTGATGCGAACTGGATCAAAGCTTGTGTTTCAATCCACAGAAAACATAGCTTTTAATGAATTGCCTTCTTTTTACACAGTCAAGGTAACAACACCGTTGGAAGATTTGTATAGAGTTCATAAAACACTCGTGAAATCTGAGACTCCGCAATCTAAAAACCTGGAAGGAAAAGATTTACGAGACACAATCCGCACTGAACTTGTAACAAAAATGGAAGTCCTATATTTACAAATAGTTTAAAGTCTGGAGGTAATAAAAATATGTGACAAACTACGTCGGTTGCAACCCGTAGCAAAAAAAAAAAAAAAAAACGCCTATTGCTCCACCACGATATTTTGCATAGATTCTAAATTGCATTTGAGTGTTGCAAAATATAGGAATTGCTGTATTTAAGGTCCAAAAATTCACACAAACTTGCTGGGCACCAAATCTACAGCTCTAACTAAACATGCACAACACTGGAAATAATCCTGTACAGCAGTTCTGTTTTTGTTCATCATGGCAGTGTGAACATGCATATATTATGTACACAAACAACATTTCATGGTTTGCATTTTCAAATAGTCTGTGCAGGAACTGGAAGGCCAACAAGGTTTTCCTACTTTACACAAAGGGGGACTCTAAAACGTGCCCCCCACGACATCCCCAAAATTACGGCATTTGTGTGACCGTAATATCCCGCATGGGTGCTCACCCAAATGACCTTCCAAAAAATATTGTGTTCTTCAAACTTCCAGAGATTACCTCATTTACCTGAGGTGGATGCCACAATTATCATCAAAAAGTGTACCGACACCATAAAGCGACAAGTCTCTGCATTTCATCCACAGCTTGAGGCCTCCTAATCGCACAGCCTTGGAAGTTAAACTGGAGGCCGGGGGCACTCCTCACGGCACTGTATTTTTTCCCGATCCCCTCTACTTCAATGTTAAAAACAGTAACTTTTCCCAAGCAGGATTTTGCTGCTCCCAACGTTGCAGTTTCACATAAAAAGCTGACTGCAGAAGAGAAAAAAAAACAAGTGTTTCCATAACACCTCTAGCTACGAAACCGCATTTTTAGCGGAACTGTCCTCAACATACATATGTACAAGCGTGTCTGCAAACGCTGTGCAAGTTAACGCAACATCGTAGTGTCTGTTTACGGCACAGAAACACTCTGGGGAGTTTGTCCGTAAAATGTTACGGAATGTTCGTTTCCTGTCCCTGCGACACACACACACACACACATCTTCGCAAGGCATCGACTAGTAGGCACAGTGGGGACGTAAGCAAAGTTAGGCCTCCGACTCTTCTGCAGGAGGCATAACAATAACATGTGGTATCCTCAGAATTCTTTCAGCTTCTTCGTTGAACTGTAAAAACAATTGATGCAGTCAGGAAAGGTCACAGCAAATGCGAATCAAAGGGCATTCTGTCGTGACATCTTCGACTGGTCGCCTCTGATCACTCTTGAGCTCTTTGGCGAGGCACTTCGTGTTTAGCTGGTGGAAACAAAGCGATTACCCCCATTTGGCTATCTTGTTTTTCTTTTTCTCGAGCGCCTGCTTCTGATTCTGAGCGACCGTTGGAGCAGATGCAAGATCTGGCAGGGTTCCGGTCACGCGACTGTTGGGGATTCCACTGACAAATTTTTATCACAATGGCGTTATTCATTTGGTATAAATCAGCTCCATGTCGTCCTGCTTCAGCAGGAAAACGAAGTTACATTTGATTACACACCTGTTGCTTTGCCCGTCTGAAGGCAGCAGCCATGTTTAGATGCCCTTGTGCCATAAAAAAACAAAACAAACAAAAGCAGCCATGTTGGCTTGTATGAGCCATTACACTCAGTCAGATGTTCAGAAATGTGCACTAAAGAGTATGCTTATTATCAGAAACTCTTTTCAGAAGTTTCTTCGTTGTTATTAGACCTCAAAAGTTTTTTTTTACTCATATTGTGGCTCAGGATGAGAACTGGGTCCACCGCTACCAGTCAGAGATCAAGCTGTCAAGGGTGACAACACTCCACATCACTAAAACCAAGGGAAAATTTCAACTACTCCCGCACAGGTCTGAAACGAGGCCCGAACTCTTGCTTGCTCCTCCCCATAGGATCGGTGTGACCAGCCAAAGACACCATCAGAAACCCCGCTGACTGCAGTACAGATACCATCGTTCACGCAAATTATTGCTGAAGATGTCTACGAGCCTCCACTACCCAGACGCAAAAACAGAGCATTATTGTGTATTCACACGAGCGACATCACCACGGAATATTCCAGCGAAGAAAAATCAAGGAGCCGCTCGCGGGGTGGAAGTTCTGCCTCGACTTATGCTGAGCATTCGACACCGCTGGCCTTGTCGTCTGCTACGGGACATCTTCTGGCTGGACCACAGGATATTCGTCGTGGTTAGAGGAGTACGAAAGGGCACGAGTTTGAGCACTCGCGCTCACATGGCAGCGCAGAGCTGTGACGTTTTGCCCATCTTCCACTGGAGTGCTCTTGGGAATGTGGCTTGCGTGAATGCACAGTTAAGGCAATCCTTAAACCTTACCTGTTCAAAATCCAAGTCTAAAAAAAGCTCCTGAATGAAAGTACGCGAAGATAACCTGAACCTATAATGTGCCATCAGGAGACACATCTCTGAGTAGAGGCACATGTCCCTGAAGGCGGCCGGGTATTTCTGCTTCAGGCTGCGTAAGGAAGCACAAACATACAACGTTGGACAAGTACAAGTACAAGTGGAATAAGGCATACAAATTGTCCACTTCTGTAACCCACCTCAAAAGTGCTTGCTCTGAACCTTTAATGACTACGGAGCTACTCAGGTTTGTGATGTACTTCAACATTTCCTTCCGCACGGCTACGACGTCGTAGTCGCCTTCGCTTTGTCTCCTGCACCATAAAGAATCTGCAGAAGGAACAACAGAGTTGTTAGAGCAGTAATCTAATATACATAGATGAAGTTTTCGGGAAATATTTTTTTCTAAATTCGGGGGTAAAAATCGGGTAAACGAACATGTGCACTAAATTCGTGTGAATTCGGGTGAAAAGACTTCCATTACGCTAAAATCGGGGAGAAATCGGGCTCAGTTATTCAAACTAACTGTAGCGGTTTGGTACAAACGGTGATGTAACTGCATTTTTCTGCCAAACAAGTAAGTTGGTACATTCCTACAGACATCCCAGAGAGGGCAATTTGCCTGGTAAAAATCGGGTTTCACCCTAAAGAGGCAACCTTCAATTCGGGGTGCAAATTCGGGGAAGAATCAGGTAAAACCCTAAAACTTCAGGCTCTAAATATACATATTCCTTGCAGCACAAGGGATCGTGTCATTCAAAGATAATTAGCGCTTTATAAAGGACGAAGGAAGGTACGGACAAGGTGAGGGTGCCGCTTGGGAATCGGAAGGAACGGGGCTGTCGGGGGACAGTCTTCGCAGGGCTGTGTTGAGACCAGAAGCTGTGGCCACACCACCATCTCCTGCAACCACAAGGCATATAAACAATGGTGCTGCGCACACTACGTAGACGCGAGCAGACGCGGCATACCTAAAGTTCCGCTCGTTCGAGTGTGGTTGGGAGGAGCCACACGATGGCACAAAAGGCAGCTCTCGGGTGTATGCAGCTCAAGCCCATCAGTTCTCTCCTCAGTGCTGGCAACAGTGGTACTTGTTTCCCCAGCTGGGCAGACAACTTCCGCAGGTCTTGGTCTGTATGCCTCCTGCACCTGCGATGAAATTTACACACTGGTGGTTACTCTAAATTATTTTACTGTATAAGTGGTCAAAATTTGCGGGCTCAATAATTCGCGAACTTGTGAGAAGCCAGGATCAGACAATCATTCGCGGTACCGCGGGGCGTCGGCCGGGGCCCTCCACCTTAACTTCCTGGAAGAAGCTAATAAAGGGTATCACAACTGGGCACCTCGTTCAATTGGTCTTCCTTTTGAGCAGCTCTGACTGAAAGGCCTGCGATTAGGAGGTCCTACTCGACTTGTAACTGTGCCACTGCCGAATTGCCCCTGTCTCCCGTCATTCTTGTCATCGCATTGAGCAGGTGCGATTGGCGCTAGATAGTGATGCGACAACTTTTACAAATACAATTACTCTGCACGTGGCAGAGTGCATACAAGCTTGCTGGATGATCCAGGCCTACAAGGAATTGGAATCACGGGACGCCTACATCTCCACACGGGATTCGTGCATGAAGTCGGGACTACTGTCTCCAGTTGCAGCCGCGAACAGAACACTTTGCGAGGCACTTTGCAGTGTAATAGCGTAAGAAACCCCGTGCACATAAGTTGCCTCCGCGTCCTGGGTTGAATTTCTTATATATTTCGCTCACGTATTTCACTGTCATTGGTTAACATTTCGCGGGACTTCAAATTTGCGAAAAGAAGGGCGTTCGCGAATTTCACGAAAAATAGGTCCTCGCAAAAAATTACTACTTATTTGGATTACTAATTAATTACTAATCAATTAATTAGTCACTAATTAATTAATAACTAACTAATTACTAATTATTTGGAAGTTGGAAATGATCGTTTTGCTACTACAGGTAGCGTGCTAACAAGGAAATCACCAAGTATCTGCGCAGCACTTACAGTGAAGATAAGCCTGGTGTCAACTGGCAGACAGAGTCCCATATATTTGACCTCTTGTTCTCCGTCGCAAGATTTACCACTAGAGTGAGATCCACCACTTGCCACAGAAGAACAGCGCCATTCCGAAGAGACTTCGACCAACGGGTCATCACCCCTGTCGGCGCAGTAAGAAAATTCCTCAGGTATTATAAGTGAAAACATCAAACAGTATAGCGGGCTTTCATACTAGTATGAACTAACAAAGAGAAGTCAGCCGACTTTATGTAGATACTAAGGACTCGTCAAAAGCAAATCTTGATCGGTAGTGCATCATTTAATTTTGTGGTCAGCTATTTCTGAAAACTTTTTGCAATGTGAAGCATCGAAATTGACAAATAAATACGCAACGTCTTTATCCGACACATGCCCACACAACGGATTACGTGCCGTACTGTATAGAAACAGGTACGACAGGCTACAAGAAAGATAATCTACGTCGGTTTCCTCGTGAAAAACGAGCTGCAGAAACCTCTCAACATTCAAGGTAAGACACCCTTCAAACAGAGAACCCCATAATCAAAAACAAACATTTACTCACAGGAAAAACTTCCCATGGTCGAGACTTTGGCTGGTGAAAGGCACATCAGTCCCCAAAGCAACGTCAACGTCTGCCCCGCCTCCGAGAGAGCAGACCCTCCTCCGTCGCTGAGCCGACGCCGCCCTGAGCGAGCGCAGCGTCGCATAACCCGCTGCGTCCCTAGCCGTCGTGTACGGGGACTCCGGCGACATTGGACTTGACCCCGTCGACAACCTGTTCACCGACCTCACGGCCCCCGCAGGGAACGCGCTCGGCCTGCGGGCTGGAACCGCGGGCGTGACCTCCTGCCTCGTCCTGCCTTCCAACGTGCTCAGGGACGTGGAACTGGCAATGGGACTGAGCGTCTGCGCTGCACGAGGAACTTCTTCGCACGAACTGACTCCGCTCGTCGTCGAATCCGTGCAGCTGTCGGATCGGCTCTTGCTGCTCGTGCCCGCCGTGTGGGCGCTCTCGTTGCTGTCGCTCCTCTCGCCCTTCGTCCCGCCGCCCCACACTTCCAAGTTGCTCGGGCTCTTGTCCCCGAGCGAAGCGTCCGTCCCGGAGTCCTTGCTGCCTCCGAAAGAACTGGCGCCGTCTTTGGTGACGTCCGGCACGGAGAGTCCCGTCATTGGTGGCTGCACCGACGGCTCCGGAGCGCATGCCACGTCGTCTCTCTGCTCGCGGCAGTCCGACGACGAGCGGGGGCGACGGGACGAGACGACCGGGTCGTGTCTCGGGGACAGGGTCACGTTCCGCGGAAGGGTCTGCGCGTAACGAAAGTGCGGGGATTCCCCGTGCTGCTGAGCGACGAAATGCATCGTCCGTCTGGCCAAGTTGTCAGCGAGGTTTCCGGAGCTCCCCCGAGAGGGAAGGCAGTGTTCGTCGTTGAGGGAGGACGCGATTGATCCGTGGAAGCGGCGGTGAAGCGCGTTTGCAGAGAGCACTTCACTCATGTGGCTCCCCACGCTGCTGATGGACCAGGCGTGAGGTCTGTGAGGTGGGAGCGGAGGTGTGGCCGGCTCCTCGTTGAAGGTCGCGATTGGCCACTGTTCACCGTGCGGATGCTGGACGCTCTCCCAGCCCAAGCTGCTGAGGACTGATGATGCGCCGGGAGTCGTGGCCATTAGACAGAGCACGTAGAAGCAGGTCCTATACAAGTGGTTACAAAAGTATGACTCTTCGGAGTTAGAAACACCAACTCGTATAAACGCATCCAACCATATGATACCAACTTTCAATCGCTTTATTCACCATTTCTGTGGCAAGATTAATTAGAAAAATTACGCGGTGGAGACCTATCACCTTTCGTATTTCGTTGTTGTTGTTGAACTGGCTTTTGGAAATGCAAGTTTGAGAAAAGGGAGCATTATGCATTGACAATGACAATGGTATCAAATTCAGCTAAGATGCACGTAAGCACACCTCTCTTTTTTGTGACTGAGGATCTGTTCGGCGTCCATTATTAGTGCACCTACTGAGAATTGTTCGAAAAGAATGCCCATACTTGCTTAATTACACAAACTAAAATCGTTACTTCAACATAAAGTGCTATCAAAAGTTCCTTCTGTTCCATAACCCAGAGTGTCTGTATACTACTGAGATAAGCGTATATTTACTCAGGTAGGAAACACTGTACAGAGACATACCAGGTGGCAACAAAAAGTTCAGAGACTAGGTGCACATGTATACAAGTAGCTACTTTAAGTTTGGCTATTGTCACCCCCAAGAAAGTCTCCTTGTGCACTGATACACAGCTCCAAGTGCTTTTTCCACTTTCGGAAGGCTCCCAGGAAGTCCTGTTCTCGGAGCACGTCCAGCACCTTCAGCGATTCACGCTGCACCTCGTTCACGCTTTCGAAGCGGTGACCCTTCAGCCAAAGCGAGTAGGGTGGGAGAGGAATGGTGATTATTCGGCTGCGACCCAAAAAGTGCAGAGTTTCTAATGTGAGTTTCTGTTCCTTAGTCAGGACCCTCGGCACAAATTTTGCTGCAATGCGCTGCATGCCTAGAACAGAACTGAGTATGTTTTGGGTTCCTCGTTTTCGGGTTTTACGATTTTTCAAATTGGGGGTGGGGGGTGAATCAGGTGCTATAGACACGCGAGAACTCAGGGAGAGCTCGGGCGCTACAATCTCTGTTCGATATGCCATCGGGGAATTTTCAGGTGAAACGAAAGGCACATGAAACAAGCCACTGCTGTGACGCTGGGACGAGAAACAAGAATCTTTATGGCTTCACCTATGAATCACTTGGCATGAGAACAAACGAAGGTCATTGACATCAACGGCTGTGTGCTTGTCCCTGTGGTGCCACCTCTCATTGTGCTACAGAACTAGTCTCGGAACGTTTTGATCGCACCTTGTACATGGGATTATCACTACCTGTACAACACTCGTAACATCCCTCACAGGAACAATGCTAGAAAAATGGCGTTGCTTACCCTCTGATAGAATACACGGGTGCCTCCTGGGCAAGCTCCGCAATGACACTGATGACGTCCGCTTCCATCAGGAGGGCGAATCCAGATGACGAAGTTGCTACATTGCCCTGCGAACGGAAGAAGAGCAATATCACCTGCACATCACTACACTATCGCCTGTGGCATTGCTATTTGCTGCACCATTAGAGTTGATTTGGAAGCCAAACAGGTTTCGTACCAGTGTCCAAAGAGCTGCTTTGAGTTGAAGGATCGACTCAACTGTGTCCATGGCTGCAGCTCGCACAGTGTCCCAATGTGTCGACAGGTTTCCGTGCTGCAGCAAAAACTGCAGGCCTCCATTATGCTGCGCCAGTTGACCGTACAAGTGAGTTGGCGTAAAAACGTCCTGCACTTTGTGCCTAAAAATTGAATTCGTAAAGTTACGCAAACTACTCCGCTTTACGGCCGTACATTAGCAAAGCAGGAAAGGCGGACCTTGTGTTACTGCTGCGCCTGCCGTACGTGCCATCCTCACCACGTTGATGCCTCGTCACTGCTTGGTTGATATCATCTTCGACGATCATAACATACTTTAAGTAGGTGACCTGTCATAAGGCAAAGAGTGTCATTAAGTCATTATTGATTAGGTTATTAGAAAGAACTACAACATCCGACCTCCTGGTAAAGCTTAGTTCCTGTACCTTATCCCACTTGGACAGCATATCCTCCAAGACATTTGCTTCCTGCAGATACTTAAATCCAGACGGTAGAGACGCAAATCGTAGTTGCAGTAGAAGCCCGCTGTCTCCGAGGGACAGCAACGAAGGCCGCAGAGCAATCAGAGCCTCAAGGTTTGCCTGCAAGTATGACAGTATTCCGTCCTACACTCCGCAGTACCATCTCAAAAGATATCTGTCTTACCGGCACATCACAGGCTTCGTCCAAGATTTCAGAGGCTGCCAAAAACACAGCCCTGCTCCTGTCCTGCAGCTGGTTCACCAAGAGCTCCACAGCCCACTTGCGAAAGTCCAGGAGACCAGCTCGCAGGAGCAACCGCAAATAATTTGTAGCATACAGACGAGATGTCTGCAGTTTTTCAGGAAGGACAAATATACAATGCATCGCTGACTCTCCAAGACACAACTGTGGGAATCATACCTCTGAAGAGGCTGTGAGAACTTTGGTGAAAAGCGTCCTGGCAAAGCCCGACTTAGAGTAGTCGAGACTAGAAACTACTAGCTTCATGTAGACGTCCTGAGAGGTCATACTGACCAGGCTGACCAAGCTGGAAAAAAATAATAAAAAAGTACGGGCAAAATATAAAAAGGTTGGTACCCCCCAGTGTTGCCGATTCCGAGCTGAGGGACAGGAATTAACGTACTGTTGGTACACTCCGAGCTTTTCGAGGTAGCGGACCCCTTTGCTGGAGCTGGACATGCGTCCCAGGAACAGGAAGTAGGTCTGTGCAACGGTAGATGTCATCCTTGAAGGGCTTAATGTGGTCGACAGGCTAACTGCTTCCCCTTCAACCTACGGAGTCGAACATTCACTTGAAAAATCATTTATTTATACCAGTGATGGCCAGTAGTTAACTACATGTAGTTAAACTACTAGTTAAACTACCTGATTGTAGTTAAAAAGTAGTTATCAACTACTTGCAGAAATGTAGTGTGCAACTTCTAGTTAAACTACTAATTCGAGTAGTTAACTACAGTAGTTAGGTTACTGCAGGCGCCAACTACTTCCGATTTTGCCGCAAGCTTAACGGCACAATTGTGCTTCCGACTTTTACCTTGAACTACTTGTTTGATGAGAACGGAGGTGCAGAGCAATTGTGCCGTGCATGTGTACTAAATCTTCACTTTTATCACTGCTTGTGATTCATATTTAGGTGTCCAAGAACACTATAGAATGGGATTGGTGTTGACGGACAACGTTAAGTAGTTAGAGATATAGTTAAAATATATTGCAGTAGTTAAAGAAGTAGTTTTAACTACCTCCCCTGAAAAGTATTTGAACTACTAGTTAAACTACTCCATTGTGAAGTAGTTATAGTTAAACTACCGTAGAAGTAGTAAGTGGCCATCACTGATTTATACTATACAAACATGGCAATACATGGTTCCCACTCAATTTTGGCACAAAAATTCGAGTGATCTGTTCACAAAAATGACTGAAGACTCCTGAATGTTAAAGATCATGGATAGAAAGAAGGCTAATGAATACAATGATGGGCACAGTTCATTTCTCGCACTTCTGGTACCCACTATATTGATTTCTAGAACTGTGCAAATAGCAAAATTCCCATTGCGAATAGTTTACAAATATGCCACTTGCACTGCGAATCAAATCCGAATAATTTCTTCAGACGGCGAATCGAATTCGAATAATCAGAAAAGGCCCAATTCGAATAATTTTGAATAATTCATGGTGAAATATTTTGTGGTGTTGTGCTCATTTGATGATGTTCTGCTCCAAACTTCTGAGCCTTTTCTCCCAGCGTAACATGTCGTGAGAAGGTTCCCTCTGTGTTGTGTATGGTAGACTGCATTGGTGGGATGAACTGCATTGAGAGTTAGTAAACATGTTCCATGGAGCCTGCTTTGTGTGCATCTCCTCATTTCTATGTTTACAATGCGAATTTCCTGTACTTTTTTTAGAAACTGCACATATTCCCATCTGTTACTGAGCATAACTCTGAAAGTTGGAAGTACATTTACTGGAACATGCAGTGTTCCAGAACAGAGATGCAGAGATGCAGAACATCCAGAGTACAGTGTTGACCATGTGCTCACACGAGTTGTAGACTTTGATGACAGAATATTCTAAACAGTGTGAAGCGGGCTTCACCTAATACTCGAGTGTAATGAGGTGAAGCTGACCCGCAGAATGGAGCTACACACCAAAAGAACAATGACGGTAACGTGAAGTGGGCTTCACCTAACTACCCAATGTAATGAGGCGAAGCCCACTTGCAGAATGGCGCTAGTGATACCATACCTCGCTTCAGTACTATTTGAAAAATATTCGAAAATTTCCAATACTGAAAATAGGTTGCGAACAGCATTTGAACAGCATCAGGTATTCATTTCATATTCGAAATTTCGCATAGCTGTATTGACTTCAACTGCAATGTGTGCCAGAAGCTGTGGTTCCGAAACTATAGTTCCATCTCTTGATAAGCAGAATTTGGACTGTGGAAAATTCTAGGGTTTTCCTGAGCTTGAAAATGGCATTTGCAATACCATGGCATTTGGGGTACTGAAAAAATGCTGTACAAAGACAGCTTCACATCTTGATATCTTACACATACGTGGAAACTTCGGTAACCACTTCGTTGACACTTTGGCATGCATGTAAATGCCCTTCACTCATGCTTCACATGTCCACAACTAATTTTTCGTGACATTCCCAAGATAAAAAAGTAAAATGCGACCGTGACAGCATCAGAAAGCTAAAATCAAGGGATCTCACCTCGTGCAAGCAGTTACAGAGATCGATGAGGAAATCTTCTATGTAATCGTTGACTTTGCTCTGTAAAACAAACAAACAAACAGAGTTGGTCTTGCATTATTATTAGACCCTGATGTTTTAGGGTTAAACCCGATTTTTCCCCGAATTTGCACCCCGAATTGAGGTTCACCTATCTAGGGTTAAACCCGATTTCTACCTGCAAAACTGCACCTAGGCTAGGCACCTCAAGGCATCGACGTACTAGTTTCTCACAAAATATGCGACTGCCCCTTACTTCTGGCACTCTGGATAAACGGTACAGTGAACGTTTATTCTACAATAATGCCAGATTTCTCCTCGAACTCAGTCTGGTGGTAATTTTCCTGCCCCGAATTTGCGTGAATTTTCTACCCCCCCGAATTTGAAAAAATATAAAACCCGAAAACTTCAGGGTCTAATTATTATTTATTTTTAACGCGGTGTCAGTCATAAAAGTTGCTCACCTCCTCAGCCTCAAGTAGGAACTCAAAGAAATGGCAACCCACAACCACCATATGGTGGGAGCGTGGTCTCTGCGATTCTGTGTGACTAAACTGTTTGTTGCTCGGCTTGAAGAAAAACAGCAGTCGTTTGATGAACGATCGCTGCACGGAGTCGCTGAGAGACTTCAGCGATTCCCCAGGCCACTGAAAAACGGGGCACAAGTGGGAAAAGTTGCAGAATGCGCCGTTCAGTGTTCTGGAAAGTGAACACCGCGTGCGGTGTGTCCCGTAACGGTATGCTCACCTTGAGTATGGAACTGATCAGCTCCCAATCCCAGGATGAATAATCTTCGGTGAGAACTTGTGTGTCCTTGATTGAGTGGATAACAGTGTCGTCTGCATCCTGTATGGGCAGGAACGGATGAAGATTAAATCCTGTGTCAGAGAACTGTTTGGAGGAGGGAGCTAGGACATTTGGAATGTTATTGGACTTTGGACATACGAACACATTAGTAACAAGGACATTGAGCAACAAGCAACATTATTAACAGCAACGTAACAACAACACTTTCAGTAACGGAGTCAACATGCAGTCTTTCTATTTTATACGAAGTGTACTCCTACAGCAAACAAATTGACTGAATGGACCAAAATTTGCCTTATAAACTGACTTTTGGGAAATCAGTAGCATTAGAGATAAGATTTCTCGGTAAAATGTCTAATGTCTCAGAATATGTATGGCAATGTTCACACGATGCAAACTTGGAGATCCATATCAAGTCTGACTTTTTTTGTGGCTTTGGAATCCGTGAACTGCTCTACCTCGAAACAAATACAAATGCAATGGCAGAACTAGATGTGCCAGAAATGGCATGAATAACTGGCAAAACCAATAGAAGAAACATCCTTTACTCATTGGCAGTTTTCTGAAGGACTCAAAGAGCTTCCCACCTTCCTCATACAGCTGAGCAACTTGGTCTTTCCAACGCAATCGCTGAAGAATCGCCGCCCATGTTTCGTGACATTGCAGGACTGAAGCAGCTGGTCGAGGAAAAGGCTGCACGGGACAATCCCCTTCTTTTTCCGGGCATGGATCTTGGATAACCGGATGACTGCAGTGCTCGCGCGACTGAAAAAGTTGATTATTTTTTTAAATATTTTTTTTTACACGATAGCGAAGTACTTGTGAGATGTTCAATAAACACCGCAAAAAAAAAACAAGCTTACATTCTCTCCTCCGCGGGATAGGCATCTGAAGCAGCCCTCAGCATCAGACTTGGAAGACAATGACAGTGATGGCTCGAATCTGCGGGAAGAAAAATATTGGCCTGGAATGGAAAGGAGAAAAACGATGACGCAATTCATTCTGACGACCGTTGGAGCTTTCCTGGAGTGAACCACAGGCCATTTCCCGTGCGATCTGTTTCGTCACGGGAGAGAAGCGCACTTACCATGTGCAACAGCTCGGCGAGCAAGATGGTTGCCAGCGTTGCGTCGTCACTGGAAACGATTACTTCAACTAGTGCCTGCCAACGTGAGTAAGACAAAAAAAAAAGATGGAAGTTTCGCTTCCTCAAAGCAAAAGCAGACAGCGCAAACAACCACGTACTGTACTTTCAAATTCTTACCTCTAATATACCAGCCTGTATAAATGCTAGAAGTAGTAGAGCTAGATAATTCCAAACTAGATTCGACCTGTAATGCAAACATATATATTGGAAGTTTAGTAGAGGTATACATGTACCACAAAGAGTCAGTCGCCTGCAACATAGCACTTTTGGAGGCAGCCAACTGATAGCACGAGGGTTATTTGCGTCAGTGAGAACCTGCATTCCAAGTTTTACAGCAGAGACCGTAATAGATGCAAAGGAAACCGGCAACATGAACATTGAAACCCCCATGGCTGTGACATCACAGCCATCATCTCAGTCTGTGAGTCGGAAGAGAGAGAGAGAGAGAGGGGGGTCACATGTTCACAAGAACTAATAGAAATGGCCAAGTCTCTCGCTGCTCCGATATGAGACTTAGGCAACCAAAAATTGTCCAATGGTTTGTATCTCACCCTTTACAACATGTAAAAAAAAAGATTTTTTTCTTTCTAGAATACTCTATACCGTATGTACGTAGTACAGTATGCGCATGATGCAATAAGCTGCAACCACTTTGAGCTTGTGGTCTTGAAATCCAGTACAGTTTTTAGGAGACAAAGCGCAAACTTTTCACTTTGCTGCTTGTGTAGCGAGCTAAAATGCTGCAGAGGCATTGCGTGCGACCTGTTCTATGTCAAGGCACTGGCTGTCGTGGCTTTCGAACGTGCGATTGAGCTACAAACTCTTAACACATGGAGAACAACCACACAAAGGATTAGTTACCTATGCTTTGCTACTGGTGGTAAAAGGTCCTTTCCTTCCGCAGCAACAAACCCTTGATAAAGTTGCCACGACTCCTGCATGGCAGAACGATCTGTCGGAGAGACAGAGTTGTGTGTCAGTCGCCAAGACATCTCTCCAGATTTGTTATAGGAGCACAGAAAGCACTATGACTGTTTTTTTTTTTTTTTCAAACCAAGCTGTTAACTGGACTGCTAAAACACATCACGTAGAGTGATTCACTTGACAGATGCACACAAATCACGGAATTCAATTTTGAAAATCGCGACCGTGTGCGACGGAGGCAATGCGCGCAGCTAGTCATCAGAGTCGTTTTGACGTCCGACTGGTTTGCTTGTTTGGAGAAGCGTGGTTTGGAGAAGCGTCGTCTGCTACACAGAGATGGAACTGGGAGTAGAAAGGAAAAAGAAAACAAAAGTGCGAAAAGCGCCGGCCCCTATTGGCGCGTGCTCTCTCTTGAGCGATGACATCACAATCCTCCTCCTCATCCTCGTTTCGGCCTGCAGAGCGAGTCGAGCAGGAACGCGCGCGTCGATGAGCGGGAGCGTTGTATTGCAAGAAAAATACTGCGCACGGAGAATTTTTTTGTGTTAGTTGTCCTTTCAAGTTACATCCTTTGGTAACTCGCCAGAAACAGAAAAATGTTTTAATGGCTTTCTGGGCTCCTTTACAGACTTAGGCACGGAGGCGGTAGATGCTCTTCGTAAGTAATAGGAAAGCTCTGTACCTGATGATCGAACGGCCTCATCAAAGTCACTCGTGGTCTCGGGAATTGTCAAACAAAACGCGTCGTAGAAAACTGCCAGGATATTGTTCTGAAAGGCAAATATGGGCTTTGAAGTGCTTCAGCTCGACCTTCAAAAATATTCTGGAAGATGGCCGAACACAATGGATTTAACTGCATCAGTAGTTTATGCTACACTACCACTTACTCTAACTTCTGGGTACGGCAGGTGAAGTATCTCAATGAGTGACTGTAGACCCGAAGGAGGAGGTTTGCAGAAATAAATCATGCCTGCACAATGTTACAAGATATTCAATCAATCATATTCGGAAGATCTACGCTATTATTTCTTCCCTCGTAAGTGTAAAAATTGGCTTGGAAACAAGGGGAAATGGAAAGGTACGTAGATGATATTGAGAAATAAGCAAATAGGTTAGCCCTACCTGGCCAAGACCGTAATATTGTTGTTATGGCGACACGACTTGTTTGAAACCTTAGCTCTCTGTCATCTCTGTAGGTCAACAAATAGATTTTATTGATATAGAGCCTTCAGAAGGAATACCTCCCGAGATGTGGTCAAAATTGACTTACGACATGGAGTTCTCGGGCAATTCTTCAACAAAACGAAAGTGGCTGTCTGTGAATGGTGCTACCAGAAACTGCAAATTAAGGAGAAAATCAATTACCAATGAGCTGAATCCCGTCATTAAAGGTGTTGCAGTCACTCGAAACAAACGCTAAGGCAGAAAAGAAACAAAAGTAAAGTTGAAGTTGACAAGAGTGCCAACAGAAATGTAGCTAGCAGTTCACAATTGGTTCACAATTTGCTACTGCAAACTGCATATAACTGTCCAATGTGTTGTCACATTTGAAAAGATGCCAATGATCCTAGCTCGTAACCCACCATTTCAAACAGTACGAGCATAACTTTTTACTGAACCCATATCTCTAGTAGCATCATCTAACTGATGCCTTTTAATTCTGGAATTTTCTGGAATTCGTTCTGGAATTTTCCCCACGTAACCACTAACCTCCTTATCTTTCGCTACGCTTGCCAATTCTTGCCTGTTGTCCCGTTTCGTCCGCGTGTTCGTGAACCTTCCATTTTTCTGTAACCCGTCTGTAGCCTAGATCACTAGTTCACATAATCCCCTCCACACTCTAACAAAGCAGCCATTCACTCCGGCCATAGAAGCCCGTACGGAACCTCTCTTCCCTCCGGGCTGTTGACCCACAATTCGCATGAACCTTTAAACACGTCACACCTAACCCTTTAAATACCATGCCAACGATGAGGACGGTGCCCAGAAGAAGAACAGTCTCTGTTCGAAATATCGGCGGCTTCTGTCCTGAGGCAACTCCCTTCCTCCCTCCTCCTTCCCTCATGCCTTTTAATGTATCCCAACATCAACAATGTAACAACAACAATGAAACAATCCCACGTAGTGCATTCTGGCGCTTGGGCTTCTAACAATAAATAAATAAATTAATTAATTAAATAAAAGTGGGAGATATACCTCCAATTCAACGTCCAGCTTGAGCAGGTGCCTCGTAGAAGGATCGTTAATGGTGTGGAATACGACACTGAGAATCGCCTCCGCAATATGAGGCTGCGGGCAGTCCAGAACAGCCCTGATGAGCGTGCCGAAGCCTCCGGTCTCGCAGCAGAGCTTCGGGTTGAGCAGCGCCAGCTCGCAGAGCGTCCCGAGGCACGCCCGCACAAGCACGTCCCTCTCTCGGGCTCCATCCGCGGCGATGGCGACGAGCGAGCGCACGAGCTGCGGAGGCACCGACTGCGGAGAAGCCACTACGAGACGTCGAACAAGGCGCAGGGCCTGGAGACGTTCCGTGCGACCTTCCAGGGCGACGTCGAGGGAACGCGCGACGAGAATGGGGACGTGCACGGCGATGAGCGCACGTGCAGCCGGTTCGTCCTTCACCAGGTGGCGGAGGGCTCGCAGGCATCCTGCGCGGACTTCGCAGGCCTCGTGGATGAGTAGAATGCGGAGGCTGCGAGGACATAAGCGGAATTATGTGCGTGAATATGTGCCTTTAAAATGTGTTAAAATTTATTTATTTATTTATATGTGTCTACTAACAGCCTAAAGCCTTACCAGCAGTACACAATAAAAACATACAACATAGGAATGTATTACAGTCAAACTCCTTTAGAGCGAACACCTTTTTAACGAAAATACCACTACAGCAAATTTTTTGCGGTCCAGCTGGAGCCCTATAGGTCCAATAATGGACATCCTTTTTAACGAAAATACCTTTACTGCGATTTTTTTTTTGCTGTCCCCTGAGTTTCGTTGTGAAGGAGTTTGACTGTAATACAATAAAATTAAACGTTCATAGCACAATGAAAAAGCATGCAGCTCGCATTGGCCATACTTATACAAACATCAGAGTTCACATGCGCGTCGAAGAGCTGATTGGACACTTCTCATATTACTATTAAACGAGTCAACGCAAGCATAATTAATGTTACTTAAAATCTGTACTCTTAACGAGGGACATTTTTCTGTAGAGTTACCAAAAACATGGAACGTTCGCAGCGCCCTGGTGTCTTGCGCTTTGGGACGGAGAGAGCTAGCCTCGTAATTACACTAGTACAATCTACACGATTTTGTAGACACTTATACAAAAATATCTGATCACGGTAAACCCGTTTGCTCAAAAGGGACAAGGGGAAATACTCAAACATAAAACATATTTAAACATATCAGCACGCACTCATTTCTACAACTGGTGTCAACTTAACCTTGTTGCATTGTCCTCCTTTTAAGCACAAAATATGTTTTCACAACAAAGAAAGACAAATTCTTCACATGGAAATTGTTTGGGGGCACGATCTGATGCACGCAAGCATTTCAGTAGGGCTCGTACAGTTTTGTGACATTCATAAAATTGTGCTTACTGTAGTTACAATATTTTAATGCGATACAAAGGTCACTCGTCAGATTGTGTTTTTATTGACTGTCTGATTGATTGTATTTGTATTAAAGTACTGGCGTCTGTTTGCAGACTCGGAAAAGTTAGTTAAAAAATACGTTCTAATAAAAAAAAATTGAGCTATCAGAAGAAGTACACAAAGGGCCACTGCACACTAGTGGAAAAGAAAGGAAGGGACTGAGAGACTGTCAGCATTTCAGGTTTTTGTCGTCAGGCACCCTACACAGAGCAACTCACGGAGTGACATCTGCGGAGTAGTGTACTACAGCGGCAAGCTCACACTACCTAAATATTTGTATGCGGAACTGAAAGTTAACAAAGACATACTAAATTGAAGAGAAGGACAGCTAGGAAATGAGCAGATGCAGGCAGGACTTACCAACAAAAAACCTCTTCGAGTGTGAACCCAAGATCTGTATGCGACGTGATCTTCGAACTGAGTTTCACTAAACAGTTCAAGTAGGCAAGTTTTCTATTTTTGCTCACTCCATCTTTGCGTACCAAGTAAATGAGGATTTCCCTCAGGTTGTCAGCGACTCCTGGAATATACGTAATAAAGGTTACAGTACATGCTTATACCCTTTACCAGCGTGACATGTTCTGAGGGCTCATTTACGTGGAGGGAAACGTGAAACCACTTTGGTCAAGATCAAACCGCTCAAATGTAATCATCCACAACCACTCAACCACGTTCGTTTTTTTCTTTTCTATTTATTAATCTCTGTGGCTACAGTAACTCATACAAGACGTGCTGTTACTTTATAGTAGAAGTGACAACAGTGTAACTCGGTAGAAGACCTTCCAACAAACACGGAGTTGGAAGCGGAAAAAGACATCCTACTAATTGAAAGCGTTCCTCTAGAAAAGGAATTTTCAGATCAGGAACCCCGATAAGATATTGTTGATAAAGCAACTTTATGGGTGTCCCAAGCGAACTTGTGAGAGCTCGCAAGTTTAGTTGACAATAATGTTACTGTCTCAGCATGCAAGTGTTAGCGCACGTGTAGCTCCACACAGATATGTCGTTCTTGAAATCAAATTGTTCCGTAATATTTCGCTAGACGAACTGCAAACAACTTTTATGCAGAGATAAGCCTAACCTTTAGTTAAATCCAAGTGAACGGTGTCCTCTTCGCTGTCATGACGCTCTGAAATTGATAGAGTACATTAGGCGTGACGTCTATATTGAGTTTCCTGCTATTTTATCTCGTGAAAATATCAGAATATTGGGCTAACTTCTCAATGATCGGGCACCCCTGGAGCTCCGTGGCCGAAACATGACATGCGCCATGTTTGGGAGGTGTTTTGATGACGGTGGCGCCCCCTTTACTGTTATGTTGCCCGCCAAAATACAAAAGGGACCAGATGTTCCCGAACACCCAAACCTGAACGTAATCAGCTTTTCAGATGCACATGTACATGTGTTAGAATAATTCAAGAAATGCACAACGGATGTTACGACGAATACACACCGGACACCGGCTGACACGCATTCGCAAAGATACAGTAAAATAGGGACGCGTTGCTGGCGCGCTCTTCTCCGTGACTCGTCATTCGCCGTTGTTGCTATAGCAACAGGGCACGCCACGCGACCTCTTTCAATCATCACCGCTCCTTGAGGCACCGTTGCTGACCACGTTCCTTTCGTCACCATGCTAAAAGGACGTTGTCGCAAAAAGAGGAAGAGCGCGCTTAATTGTTTTTTATAGCAACGCTGTAATTTCTGCACACACCTTTCGAGGAACGGCGATTTCTCGATAACTGTAAATTTGCCGTCATTTTGCTTAGCTGTCGTTGTACACATGGCAGACTTCCGCGCATTTATCGCTGTGAAAGCCCATGTGGATTGGGGCAACCTCGCGTTGTGTGCTTCGGTGATATCACTGCACTGAGGGAGCTACCAGTGCAAGCGAGAGAACTACGTGACTCAGGCGCGGATCTAGGGGGTGGGGGGGTTAAGGGGTCCGGATCCCCCCTTCAATGCCGGACTTGAGCATAGGGTGCAATGGACCAATCACAGCATGCGCGTGGCACTTGTCCATACCCCCCCCCCCTTTTCGGCAAAATCCTAGACCCGCCCCTTACTTGACTCTATTGCAAAAATGAGCTGCCCTATATTCTTTGTTAAAGAAATACTGGGGGGTTTCTTATTACTGAAAAATCAAAACAAAGGCCAAATACTAAAGCATAATTTACGTGCAGCCGTTTCAAGTGGTCTCTCCTTCTATAATGTTTGCTTGTTGCATTTGGTTCATGTGGCACGTCCATTTGGCATGTAAACTGTTGGAGTTTATTGGGGTAACTATAGCTGCCATAATAAGCTAAATAAATTTGATATGCTTGGTCAAGATAATGTCTCAAAAAGACTAATTTAGTCACTTAACTGAAGAAACACGATCACGCAAATGAGCTTAATTAAATTGGTTTAATTAGCTTCAATATTGCTTTCACTAATGAGGATTCATTGGTTTGCTGGAGCTCTGTATACAGGAGATACCGAAACCACAGAGCAAATATTTACATACGCGAGGGGCGATCCAAAAAAGTTGGAATTGGAATTAAAAAGGAAAATATGGAGATTGTGGCTCCTAGAAAACACAGGAGCCGGCAACTCCAAAACACTTGAAGTTGCAAAAGCTGCAAAAAGTTTTGCAATTCAGGTACAAAGAAAGTTGACAAAAATTTGAAAGCTGTTCCTTTTCAACGTGATCATACAATTGACCCATCAGTCCTCCAAACTTGAGATAGCCTCGTAAAAAACCTTTCCTCTTGGTCGTCAAAAAACCAAACCAACCGGGATCCGGACAAAATGTCCCCGGACGAAAGGTCCCCAGACAAAACCACCGTTCTGTGGCACTTTTCACGGGGTCCAAGTCCTCGAACGAACCTCGTCCCGTTGAGGTTCCTTTTCAATTTGGGAAATGAAAAAAAAATAGTCCGTGGGGACACAAAATCCCCTTTCCCAACTTCGTCTGCGATCTCCCTTCATAGCATCACCGACGCTCATCGCCGGACAGACGAACGGACAAGCCTGCATTCCCATCCTGCTCAAAGACGCACAAATGTCTTAGAAAATATTGATCTTTAAAAAAAAATAAAAAAGCATTGTGAATACTGTTACTAGTCATTTGTCAGCTCTCATATATCTCGTAATACAATAAAGAAACACCCCTGGAAAAGAACGAGCAGTTATTCGCAAAGAATATGCTTTATTGTTGACGCTCTGTATCATTATCCATCAACCACCTTGGCGTTCATGTTCGTGGAGGGAGCATATACTGTCGATGAAGTTCTTCGCTGATGCTAACGGAGTCTCCTGCAACACGCGCCATTTTCGCATAACAGCCCGTGCACAGACACCCTCGCTTACCTTTCGGCTGCGTTGGATAGCAGTCGCTTTGAAACGTGAACGATTCCTCAACAGTGAACACGTCTTCCCGAAAGCGCGTGTTATTAAAAGGCGTCCTGTCAATCAAACAGTTCACCAGCGTCTGGAAGAAGAGCCTCCATCTTGGATGGTAATATCTATACGTAGAAGGGTTGGAACACGAAATGGTCCTCTCCCCATAGTATCGCACTTAAATTCCTCACCCTTTGAAGACGCCAGACCACTGCTTGGCTGCGTAGTCTAGCACCTCCCCGCGTGGACCCCATAAGGAGATCTGATTTCGTGCGTTATATTCGTAGATACCGACCTCCTGATGTGAAGCGTATAAGTAAGTCGTAAAATATAATGACCCAAAGTATACCTTTCGTGTTGTTCCCCAACGTTTCGCGTCCTCCAACCAATTTCCTAGCAGAAAATGGGGATCGGACGCTAGAATTTGCTCCATGTCCAGCATAATTTGTTGACCTCTGATCGAAAGTTCTCTGCAGGAGTATAAACGAAATTCCGAGTCAGTCTCGTAACAGGAGGAACCGGGAATAAAATCGTACATAAGCCTATCGAGCGATTTCTTGTGGAAGCTCTCGACGAATTCGTGGTACGTCCTCTCAAACAGTAACTGGAGGGACTGGCGAGTGACGTCGACGAGGTCGTACCTAAGAAAAAGAAGAAAGCAGTGACTGATGCGTTGTGGTACTATGCAAAAAACCTTGCGAGAAAAAAAACGTAGCTGAAGAAACCTGAACTCTCGGCATAGAAGGAGTACCACGTTTTCACTTTCATTTCGCTGTGAGTTGGCCACTCACTGGATATTACCGAATGCGACGCGTTAATGCGACACCTTACACGAAATATCGAATTAACCGTTGCACAGTATTAACCGCATACAGAGCGTCCTCGCTGTTCGTCCGTTTTTTTTTTTTTTTCGCGTTTGTCACCGGTGTAACCGCATACAAACTATGAAATTCACGACCGTTACGGCAGTCTGGGAAAACGGTATTAAATGAATAAAAGTAAGTTGAAAGCTTCATGAAACCATGTCATGCCAGTCACGCAAAAAAAGTGTCAGTACCTAAATGTGCTCATGGATGCAATGCGTGAATCATTCGCTGCTTCCAGGAGAAGTGCCCATGCATCAAAGACATTCTTGGGACTGTACCAAACCTGAGGAAGAAAACGAAGAGGCAAAGAAACAAAAACCTAGTCATTGAGGCAGTCCATTCAGAAGTCAAACTGTTACAATAAAACTCACTTTATTCTTGATGCGTAGCCCTGGTCTAGAGGTTAGGGCACACCTGCCATGGTTCTTTTGTTGTGTGGCATTGTAGACGGAATGCTGAATAGGGAATAGGAAAGAGCCTTGCTCATTATGAGAGAATATCCTTCCCCGTGTAAAGTAAAACGATCTGTACCCGCAATATCCGCAAAGCGAGTGCGACGTGTGCGTTGGATCTTCCGTACCTCCTGGTCCCATAGTCAGCGACCCTAGGAGTTGGAACGATATAGAAGACACATGTATGGGGCTATATGGGCACTGCATATAGGGAGACTCTAATTACGGTGCCATACGTCCGGACCAATAGGACTCTCTTGGTATGGCGCAATGGTTTAGCAGGAAACTGATGATATAGGGTTTACCACTTGTCTACATTGACAGGTGACGTCCTCAGGTCGTTCTCATCCATGAAGGCGTATATAATGTCGTTCTGTTCAATCCCTTCGGGCGTAAGCCCAATCCCAATCATGGTACTTCCATTGGCGCTTCGAGCTACGAACGGGCCCTGCAAGCAGTAAGGAACGGTACTTGCGAAATATCGCCTTGTGCATTGAAAATCTTCTATGTTGTATACACTGTAGGATGCATATCCTTCCCTATCTACCGAAACTTCATATTGACGAGTCATATTAACACGTCGCATTAACAACATACTGCGGCAACGTACGCGTACTGTGGGATGCATAACCTTTCAGTTCTACCGAAACTTCATATTAACGAGTCATATTAACATGTCGCATTAACAACATACTGCGGCAACGTACGCGTACTGTGGGATGCATAACCTTTCAGTTCTACCGAAACTTCATATTAACGAGTCATATTAACATGTCGCATTAACAACATACTGCGGCAACGTACGCGTACTGTGGGATGCATAACCTTTCAGTTCTACCGAAACTTCATATTAACGAGTCATATTAACATGTCGCATTAACAACATACTGCGGCAACGTACGCGTACTGTGGGATGCATATCCTTTCCTATATCTACCGAAACTTCATATTGACGAGTCGTATTAACATGTCGCATTAACAACATACTGCGGCAACGTACGCGCGCCAAACCGTATGCTTCCGTACGCGCAATTTCACATGTCACAGTAACGTATCGCATTATTCTTCTCGCATATATGCGTGCCGTTAACACAAAGCACTGTCGAAACATGACGCTTGTACACCGTTGTCTTATGATGTCGCATCAACTCACCGTATTAACAGCATCGAGCATGCCATACATGCCAAGGACGCCTCCGAAATTGTGGAGCATATTCCAGATGAAGGGTTGCCCAAAATACATGGATGCTTGTCTGTACCACGGATTGAGCTCCGACTCTAGATCCAAGACAATCATTCGTCCCTGTAAGGCACATGTCATTTGTACATTGCGACATCATATACTTTAACAAAGCGCTCAAGAATCAAACTTCTTACACAGTTTGACATGTCAGAGGTCCAGAGGTCGGTGCCCAATTAAATGACTGACACAGCCGTGGGGTTTAATAAATACATTTTTAACTGGACACATTAATGGTGTTGAAACGCTACATACAAAAGCAAGATATAGTTGTGACGCTCGTATCATTGATATGGGTTACTGGGATCCTGGGATTGTAAGCAACGAGTGATTTGAAACATGTACCAATGGGACGCTCGTGAGCAAAGCCTTCATGTTGTCCTTTGTCCACATTCTCTTGTCGTTGACGAACATCCAGTTCTGCATTAACCTGCAGAAGACGTATATTACATCCCATTTGCACGCCAGGTTATCGAGAATAGACAGAATGCACATTACTTAATATATACAGTGAACCCTCGTGATTATGACCATGGTCGTTCACGAAAATTTTGGTCATAATGCGGATTTGTCATATTAACGAGGGGGGGGGGATTTCCAGAGGTTTCACTGCATTGTTCCCTAGGAGTATATGGACGTAAAGCGCGTATCTCAGATTATCGGGGGTCATATTAACGGGGGTTCACTGTAATAGAAACTGCTGTCTCACATGCACCGTTTCCCAAAATGCTGCATGCATTGGGAAGCAAGATTCTAATGCAGTGAGTTTCCAAACTGGTCCGTACCAGACAGCCCTTGTGTCCACCGCCGTGAGCGCTTCGAAAGTAGCTCTTCCGCAAGACCTTATAAATTCTGGGGTGCTGCGAGTAATAAATGTGGTAGTCACGTTCAACTGGAGCTAATCTACCAGGATCGTTCAAGGTTGACCGAGACTTTTGCTCGAGAAAAATCAGTGAGTAAATGTAACGGAATTAAAAGCCTTCGAGGGATAAAGTGCAATCCTCCTCGGGTCAGCTGCACGTGCAGCAGCGGCAGTTATCATGACGGCGAGCAGTGCGTGTGTATAGCTGTGGAACAGCGATGCATAATCAAGTTCCTTGTGAAGGAAAACGTCAAACCTGTTGCGTTTTTGCAACCATTACAGGCATAGTATGGGGAACAAACGTCGTCAAGGGGAAAGTGTAATGGTGCAGGCAGTTTGGCGAAGGACAGTAGAGCCCTGCACCATCCGCGGATGGAAGCGGATAACCGCGGATACCCGCAAGATACTTGCGGATTCGGATGAAAATTTAGCACTTCCTGCGGTGTGCGGTCGGATGCGGATGGCTCGAGGTCGGATGCGGATCGGACGCGGATGTGAAAGCAGCGGATCGGTAGCGGATTGGATGCGGATATACCGCGTGCTGTAATTTTTCGACCTGCAATTTATTTGTATTGCGCGCCGACAGCGAGCGCATGCTCGGGTTCACCTTTGACCATGCACGGCCAAGACGGGAGAGGAGGCATTCTGGCATCTCGAACCACGCGAGCACCGGCGAGGTAGCGTTCCACGCGTTCCAGAAGTCTCTCTTTGTTGTATATTGCGTTTGTTGAAAGGTTTACCTTTGCTTGTCGTCGTGAGTACTTCCGTGACAGCATGGAAGCATCCGAAATTATACCAACATATGCTTCCTGCGGTCTTTACGCGTCCTTCGAAACGTGCGAATTTTGAGGGATTGGATGCGGATGGTGCGTCCTGCTCAGCGGATCGGATGCGGATGTAAACTGTTGTGTATGCTGCGGATGCGGGTCGGACGCGGATAACGTGTGCGCGGATGCGGGTCGGATGCCAAAAATCTCATCCGCGCAGGGCTCTAGGGGAGGGGATATGGTGTCGAATGAACTACATGGCCACGTTCGTCGACTGCAGTCATGCCAGTGAACATCGCAGGCGTTGAGCTAGCTATCATCGAGATCCGACGAGTAACGGCATGGGACATTGCAGCCCTGCGTAATATAAGTGTCACGGCAGTGTGGAGATAATCATGTACGAGCACTCGCTGTTTCGCAAAGTACGTGCAGGGTGGGATCCCCGACCCTCACTTGTGACCAGAAGGGAGCACGCGTGGCAGTCTCTGAGCAGCTGCTGAGCCGGTTTCAATCCGAGAGGGACGGATTTTCGCAAGCAATCATCACAAGCGATGAAACCTGGATGCATCATTTCACCCCAGAGACAAAAAGCATCAGCATGGAATGGCCACATAAGGCTTCCCCGCCGCCAAAGAAAAGCAAGATGCAGCCGTCTTGTGGGAAGTCCATGGGAACTGCTTTCTGGGACATGCAGGGTGTCACCCATGTGAACTTCTTGGAGCAAAGGGTCACGATTAATGCCCATTACTAGTCCACGTTGATAAAGGGCGCCGTACGAAACGCAATTCGCAAGAAAAGGCCAGGAATGTGCCGCACACGGCGACTTTGACGGTAGCAACCCTTGCTGTTGCTGAAATGCGCCGGGAGTTTTTGCCCCATGCCCCTTGCAGTCCAGATTTAGCGGAGGAGATATGTTCTATGAAAGATGGAAGTCACTGAAAAGGTTAGCCAGCTGTAGGACCTTTCTATGTCGTTCCAGCCTCAGAACATCAATTCTCTGATGTTCAACAGATATGTTCTATACACAGATGAATCCTTCTAGAAAGACGGCAGCAGTCCACTTTTTTTCTGTATACGGCAGAGGCATCAAGGAGTTGCCACAGCGATGGCAGCCGTGTCTAGATCAGAGTTCGAGGTAGGTACTGTAACTAAGTTCCTTTTCTTGGTAACTTGACACTTAACTCGGTATTTTTGCGCCGTGGTAACTTTCAGAGGAACTCGTTTCTTTTTCAGGTAGCTTTTCCAAAGTAACTTAAGCTAAGTTCCAAGTTACTTTTAATTCTCTTTTCACTCACGTCCACATATTTTCTTGCTTTCTCTACGGTTCTTTCATGGCATTCGAAAACGTGATGTTCAACCAATGAGAATATTCTATTCAGGAAGTGAGAACCGCTGCCATTGAAATGAAGCTGAACTATTGTGCGCCCACAGGGAGTAAAATGCAAAGCGTTCGAATTGTTGGACATAAATAAAAACGATCTAAGCGTGTTGCACCCCTCCGCAGGCATCTCAATGTCTAGCTCAACTTCTCACGCGCGATGCACCTGTGCACTGCTATTTTGTGTCCACAGTAACTTGGAAGTAACTCGTTCTTTTTTTAAGTAACTCAATAACTGCGAGTTACATTTCAGGCTGAAGAACTTCGTTATTAACTTAGTTACATTTTTGACACGGTAACTTAACTCGTAACGAGTTCTTTTTGACGGGTAATTTCTCAATCTGTGGTCTAGATGATCCAGATACAGAAAAAAAAAAAAAAAAAAGAATTGACGTAGTTTGGTGCTTCCCGAATTTTCAATTGAATTTAGAGAAATAAAAGTCTCAGTCAACCTCGAACGGCCCTTGTAGAAGTGACAACATAGCGATTTATGAGGTGTTAATGTACTGACTTCACCGGAGGCCTCATTTCGTTGAAAAAGTCCGCGCTGTAAGCGTGGTCGGTGCCAAACTCTTTAATGTACTGAAAGAGGCGTGAAACATCCCTAGATTCCCAAAAGTATTCGCTGGATATCCTGAGGGCATCCATCGGACGTCCACAACAGACATCATGATTACAGCTATAGATTACTGCACGTACGTTGATGAAAGATAGTCAATGTGCATTATTTCTCGTCAATACATTAGCAAACATCGAAACATTGCGCGCAGAAGAGCTAGGATTTCACGAGAATCTCACAGAAGTCCTCTTTCTATCCGCTTATCACAATCACAATCTCTTTCTATCTATCTCAATATCTTTCCGCTTATCACAAACGCTCCCTTACCTCTCGCAGAAATGTCACGCTGATGTTGTGATACAACGTTTCGTTGGGAAAGAGGAATGTCGTGCTGCAGATAAGTGACACAAAGTTTGTTTGGTTTTAGTTTCTCCACCTCAAAGTGTCTTCTTTTCACAGACGAACGTACACAAATAAATAACCTACCTTCCATATTTCTCATCAAACTTTCCCCAGTGTAGCCTCGATGTCTTATATCCAAGTCTGCAAAGAAAAAGGACATAACCCAGTGCATATGGGGCGAGATCGATGTGCTACGTTTCAGTGCCACTGGCAAATCTCTTATAATTGTCCCTGTTACTTTCTTACCCAAGCGACCAATAGAGAAAGTTATCGTACCGTTGATAGCGTCACCGTGAAGCTATACCGTACTTACCGGAACCAATGGCCCCATGCATGACTCTGAACCTTATCAGTTGATAGGGCGTGGTATGGATACGGTGCTTCGGAAGCCATGCTATCAACGGTCTAAATCACCTTTCAATCGCCCTGGGAACGTGGCCCGCAAAAGATGGCAGTACCGGGATCATGCCAAACTCTCGCATGCGCTTCAGAACTTTATGTTGCAGCGTTACTTGCTGTGTGTGCCAGGAGTCTGGTAGTGGGCCTGCCCAACCCTGCAGGTTTCCCATCCTTTGCCTGTGAGAGTGATAACGTTACCATCGTTGAGTGCCAAGCAATTGGGCTGGGCCCATACCAAGCAAGAAATGCTGGGCCGGTGAAGAAGGTATCCAGGTCAGATTGCCGCAGGCCGAACTTGAAGTACGTCTGCGACATCAGGACATGCACCTCAAGATCGTCATCAGAGTATCAAGCGTAATCAATGAATCAACTAAGAACGGTAGTTATCGCCATAAGCGTTAATATCTACGTCATTTGTACAATGGATGCACAGAGATAGGGATACAGACTCCGGTGATAATGGTGCTCTTGTTTCTTGTTCTCTACACCTCCCCCCCCCCCCTCTCTCTCTTTTGTTGGGAATAATCTAAGCTAAGCTAAGCTAAGAGCTACGTTAGGTTAGCACCATTGGCAGCAGAAGAGCCTAGGGAGACACTAGCCAATCCGAGCCGAGACCGGGAGGTGACCCATGTTCGAATCCGGGCACCGGTTGTACTGTCTGGGTTATTTCCCGAGGTTTTCCTCAGATGCTGTCGGCACAGTTCCCTGTGAAGTCGGCCCAGGAAGCACGATCCCTACTTGCGATAGTCGTGACATTGCCCGTCTGCGCGTGGTCGTCTACGGCAAGCACTTCCGTCATCACCACCGCCACCACCACCACCCGCCAATCGGAGCCCAATAAATGCTGTGTCATCGATGATTTGAACGATCTTTAGGGCTAGGGTATGATGCGGAAAGAAAAATACCAAGATAGTATTTGTCTTTACCCTCCGCCATATTTCTTCCTGCGCGGTGAAGGCAAGGGGCAAGTTGATGCCATTGAGTGCCATCCAGTCGATTTCCTGCTCCCAACGGGTCCAGTTCCACCATACCATGGAATAACTGGCCGTACAAACGTTCTGGTAATAGCGGAACCTGAAAAGTGCCCGCGTATTAACATTAGAGCCTAATTAACCAAAACGTTCCTTACTTATCATTGAGGGTCTTTGTAAGTGGTTTCTTAGGCAGAGGGAGAATGTCAGGCACGGTGTGCAGCTGCTTGCCCGACCAAGAAACGTGGGCACCGCAGAAAGATTTTAAATAGTAGTACAATCCAGCAGCAGCCGTCACGCCACTGGTGGCAGTGATTTGAACTTTATCACCTACGCCTTCTATCTGAAAAAGTAGAAAGAATGACGGAAGCATGTATTGGCGCTTCCAAGCGTGCCTTCCACGCGTTAATAGGACACGTGTATAAGACACCTGGAGGCAATATCGATCGAGATCGATGAGCATCGCATTACCAAAGGACGTGTTCAAGAAATCCCCATATTTCGTACCAGAAATGCCTCGGTGCAGTTTTTTGTATCCGGCTGGACCCGGATTCTAAACTGGGGCTCTTGACGAGGGACGAGCCGCCGCAGAAGGCTACGCACGGCAGATTCTTGTACGTCTACAGTTGCTTGGGGTTTCAGGTTGTACACGGGGTACAGGTACGGCTCGTGTGCCACTGCAGGCAAAACGGTTCGTGACTACGTGTGTCGTCAACAACCTTGTTGTGTTCAAATACATCTCATGTGAACGAACCTTGCGGGTTGTCATCGTGTCCTGGCAAAGGGCTGGAGGAGACGTTGTGCAACAACAGCTGCAAGAAAATCATAAGTGCAGGTACATAGGTCGCTTGATACTGTGAATAAGGGTGCAATTTCTATAAGGAATAAACGTTGAAGGTTAATTTCGTAGAATAAATTTTAAAAATCCACTTTTTTAAAAGTAATTTTGCCTTGAAAAATATAAGGATTTTACCATCAGCCGCCACGCATGGTGTTTTTGTGGTTTTGTTGCTATTTTTTCTCTCTAGAAGCCGTGGTATCGATGCTAAAGCTTTTCCATAGCTACGATCCCCTACACTACCAAATGTTTGGCAACAGCCCCTAACTTTTGCATCCCTTACAAGTGAGTGGGGGGACCAAATCAAGAGGGAGAGGGAAAAAAGCCGCGCAGAAGTCGCCGAATATTTCTGTCAGCATGCGCATATATCAAAATTTCTAAACGTAAATATCGATATCTTAAAACAATGGATGTATATCGCATGCATAAAATATCGATGTCATTAAGCATATCGATATTGTTCCATCCCCCTGAATGCGACCGCCAATCATTCCAAAGCTGGCCGTACCACGCGTCGTGGAAGCACCAGTTTCGGTTTATTCTCCACTGTCTCTACGTGACTGTCAGCCCCCCCCCCCCCCCGCCTAAACAATAACTCTTCTTTCCGGAACAAAACAGTGCCATGCCGTCAATATTAGAAACTTGCCTGGATATGGAAGCCAAAGCCAAGAACGACCATTTATTTTGGTACCTATATCAGCAGACAAAAATAATTTAAATCGACGCTTTTTCGTGCATGCATTAGGCGACTTGCAGAGAACACCTCCATCTCGAAGCTTCGCGTATACCTCCGTTGTCGAGAATCGTTTTTGAGGTTATGAGCCACACGCATCCGCACGCCCTCCACCACATATATCATGCATTGGCTGCCTACTTTCGAAACCAATCTATGGTGACTATATACCAACCACCACCACAAATACACACTACCAATCACCATAGCCAATCGTACTAGTTGCCAAACTTGAGCACTTCCCCAACGAATAAAAAAAAAGTTATTCCAAATGAGCGAACGGAAAATACAACATTCACACCAGTTCTGTGTACTTACAGCGAGAAGCAGCAGCATTAGCATTCCGAAGTATGTCGAAGTCCTCCAATCTATCTTCGCTGCTCGCATGAGACCGCCGTTGTAAAGTCCGTGGGCGAGCTTTGTATCAGACTCTCTCTTGACTCGCACCTTATCAGATACCTATACATATCCGTATCTGTGCGCGATCATGTACATGCGGGCAAGGTCTTTGACAGACACATTGCTAGCTCAGAAGACGAAAACAAAACAGCCGCATCGCCAACCGCATTGTGACTCCGGGCGGTTGCCATGGTTACAGTGCACCATGGTGGTGATTACTCACACACGGCGAATTTATCAGTTTGCTAAATGGGATTGGATTGGCATGTCCTGAAAAATAGTCGTGGCTGCTTTCATCGTTTCTACGGACTTACAAAGTGGTGTGCGAAGTAGACTTCAGTCACTGCCAGCACATTATCATTTTCACCTGTTTTCACCTTTTCAAAGTCTAAGCACTGCAAAGAAATCACAAACGGAACGAACGAAAACTACATACCTTACAAACCACTTATACAAACTAGCCCACCGTCAAGGTCTGTTCACCTTTTTCTGATTTATGTTGGTACAAAAGCGGTTCTTGAGGAGCATCAGCACCTGTGCAAGGTCTGTACATTTTTGGTCTGTGTGCCGAGTCGAGTGTCACGATTTCCTTTCTATGTATCTATACATCTCTTGCGCATGGCACACAATTAACTTTTACGACAGCCTTGTAAACATTCACAAATCACATAAGCTGCAGTGCTCAATTTTCGACATTGTGAATACCTTGTTGCAAAATATTTATTTGCAAGTCTAAGTTTCTCGGTCATTTGGTACAGCTTGTGCCTGCTTGGTGTTTGTACTTGTGTATCTAACAAAGGTACGCAAAAGCCTGACCTGCTCCAACTTGTAAATGTACGGTAAACAAAATGTGGAACATTTTTTGCAATATTGCACGTTAATCCGACAGTCAAGTGAGCATACATGACATGCGCATCACCACAAGGTTCACGATAATCTTTATTCACAATCAACTACACACGACTCATATTTACAGGGTTCTCAATGTTATGACACGGGAGAGGGCGCCTCACAGATTTGCCTGCCGAACGATTGGGTGACATCTCTATACAAAGTAAAATTAATGAAGCACCATCGTTTTACGCTTAAAACGCAACAATACAAAAATATAAAGCAACAAAATATAGCTATATTTCTTAATACAAACCATGCCGCGAGCGAACCTAAACAATAACGTGCGACTGAAGCAACAGTTCCTGCTATCTAAAATTTCTGCTCTCTCAAAATGTAACGCATGATCATCAATATTTGAGCACCTTTACCCAAGCAACTGATCCACAACCTTTGGAGGTCAATATAAAAATCAATATAAAAAATAAAGCAAATGGGCAAAGGAGGAGAAGTTATTTGATCACATGGTCCTCTTTCTCACTTAATACCGCACTTGGAGTATCGGATCTGTCAAATGTCCAGTGCCAAGCCAAGACATCGAGACAAGGTGGCAGTCTAGTACCCAGGCAAATTAAGTGTTTGTATTGCTTCAAGTATTGAGAGAATGTAACGAGAATAAATAACATGTTCCATAAAAAGGAAAACAGAAAAGATTAGAGGACATGCATCCCATATGGGAGTTCACAGACCAGATGGAACACAGACCTCACAGTGACGCTGTATTCTCCACGCGACATGTTGGCTAAGAAACGACACGTTCGCAGCAGTCTGAGAGCAAACCATTTCAAACCCCTCAGGATGAACACCCTTTCCATTGGTCGGTCCTTGATACTTTTGTTTTTGCACACATTAAACTGCTTCAAAAATATGTTCAATGTGAAACACATAAATGCTGGAATGAATGTTCATGTAAGGTCTGCTTCGAAGCACCAAATTATTTGCAATCAAGTAGTTATCCCATTACTTTGAAGGGGTAGCACTGAAAAGGACTGCCAACTTAATTAAGCTCCATACATGCACTGCACAAAAGTGACCCTTAAGACCGGCGTGTTCTAGAACCCTCGAAAAATAACTTTGGCGAACGATTTACGCAAGCGGGACTACGTTTACATCCTCGGAGATGAACTATGTCCATTCGTTCAGAATGTCTATGCTTATCCATGTCAAGCGCCACCAGAAACGCGGCACCTGGTGTGTTTCCTCCGAATGTGCAATTTGCTCCCTAACTGAACTAAAAAGAGAGTGATTGTTCGTCCTGGCTTGGCTTGGATGAGCAGTGGAAGTGGGGGTGGTCTCTTTAGGCTGTGATTGGCTGATCGAGGCCGTTGAGCCTATTGTTCGTGGCGTTGGCATAGTCGTCTCCGCTGCTTTCCCTGGAAGCTGGTGACGTTGACCGGGACCATTTCTCGAGGCCAAAGCCTTCGTCGTAGTTGCCTTTGGCTATGAAAAATTGCCGGAAGTGCGGTGTGCAGAACAGCTTGCCTCCGCGCACGGTGTAGTTCTCCAACCTGAGGGTGCACAGCGAATTACGAGGAATAGCAAAAGCAAAAATTGAAGTGACATATGGAAAAAAACTGCCTTGTAGAAGACAAAGGCATGCTCTGAAATTATACCATTCCATGTCTGCTACAATTCACGTCTAAACAGCGTCACAATTTCACACCTTACTGCAATTTATGTGTAGCACAGTAGTTTAATACCGCACATTAATATGAAATGCTAAAATATGAGCTAATAGGCAACATTAGACGACTCCACACTTAACTGAATGGCATTTTTGAGTGACGTGGGGTAGTAGACACTCAGCTGAAGCAACCAAGTTACTCTCTGCATGTCACTACCTTTTTTTCTCTCTCTCTCTGTCACTACCATCACACATCCCTCCACCTTTGTCATCTATTTCTAACAGTGCGGGTTGCCTTAGTACTGCTACGATTCCTACCTCCTGTATACACAGCCTTGCACGGGCATGTTTGAGTTTGAGTTTGATTTACAATTTTCTGGCGCAAAAATTGCGCCGGCATGTCTTAAGTGGTGATGCATACTCAGTGGCATCGCTAGGGTACGTGTCACCCCTCACTAGAGTTGCCACCAGGCCGGTATTATACCGGCAGGACCGGTTATATGCTCGCTCTGCCGGTAGGAAGGTGATACCGGCAGCCTTTTGCCGGTATTTGTGGCTCAACACCTTTCATAGGGGTTTTTACCCGGTTTTCCTTTCAACATTCCACTACAGCTTGAATAAATCTGGAGCACAGACCCAACTCCGTAGTCACCAGTCGTTTTCTTAGTTATTCATTATTATCATTGTTGTCTTTCTCTCTCTCTGTATACTCTCCACCCCTCACCCACTTTCCCTTTCCCATGAGCATTTCCTCCTCTCCCTCAGCCAGTGTTTTGCACTCCGAAAGGTGGCCACCCCACCCCTCATTAACGGATACCTTTCCATACCAGGCAATTCACAATAAATAAACATTACACCACACTGAGAAAAAAGTGCCTTGCAGAAGCTTCCTTCGCACGGGAGGAAGCGGCACTATTGGTGAGACGCGTCACCCCTCCGTCGCTTCACCCGATGCGCACCGCAACCCCTCTAGTGACGCCACTGTGTATACTCTAAGAGCAAGGAGAGGCATAAAGAAGGCTGCTTACCGCAGGTGACAGCTGCAGTGGCTGCAGAGAAAACAGTTTTTGTGCAACCGCAGACCACTAGCTTCCATACGTTCCATGGGGTACAGTTTCTTGCTGCAGATGCTGCATGTATCTGACACTGGAGTGCCAGGCAATTCCTGCGGAAGAAAAAGACCCATGCAGGATTTATGATGCTCTTAGATTTGTGTGCAAGTCAGAACCTAAAGTGTGGTCTACTATGCAGCACTACAACGTCCAAGAAGACCACTATGCTTCATCTCGGCAGCAATGCAGCTAACACTGTCTCCAACGTGCTACCACGAAGTTAACATTTGGAAAGTAAAGGGTCAGTCATTACTGACCAACTTACTCCCCTTATGACAAAGGCACAACGCAAAAGGCAGCAACCCTTTCCTTAGCAAAAGTGATGAAACGTGTCTTTGCTGACCCAACAACAGTGAGCAGTTCCTTTTTTGTCAGTTGACCCAAAACAATTTGGGTAAAATGCTTTTCATTCCAATCTGCACACAGATTTTGAGAACTGCATGTATATCAAAACTTCTCAACATCTGTTAGGAAAGGGCTTGCCCACATGAAGCTCCTTCAGGATCTGACAGAAGATCCCATATCTTGCACATGACGTAATTAAAACATTTCCACATCACATGCTGTCACCCCAAGTGTAAGGAAGAAACTTTATTCAAAGATCCACTGTGTACAGAAACCTTGGTGCTCTTTTCGTTTTAAGCAGGGACACCTTGTATATCAATACGAAGAAATAACACATGACACATAATCCAGTTACACCACAGAACTCCAAGGACCATTACAGAGTAAAACCCCCTGCACTTTACAAGTGTAAAAGCAAAGATCTCTAGTACTGAGTAGGGCTGTACAAAAGCACCTTGATTAGTCAGAAAGATTTATACTCAATGTAAATAAGCTAACGAGTTTTTAACCCACTGAAGTGGTTGCGACACCTTGCTTCTGGTAAATATCCCATAACACATGTCTCGTAATGTCAGAGTCACAAATAAGAAAACGCGTGTCTTCCTTCGTGACGTGACCATCAGGCAAACAGCACTCTGATTAACGAGAGAGCAGAATGACCAACGATTATTGGTCTTCAAAGGCATGTGACGCTGATGCCCGTCAACATCACTGCTTGAGTACCTGCTGTGATGTCATGGCAGCATCATCCTTTGCAGTAGCGTTTTCTGCGAGACTGCTAACCTCATTTGCCATGAAACTACTAATTGCGGGTTCACAGTAATACGATCATTTTATCTGCTCAGTTAAGTCAGGGCAAAACTGCCACAACCTTTACACTTAGGCAACCATACATCTTTCCTCCTAATCGTACCAAAAAGTTTTCGTGGGTGTTACACTTTCGCTTCTAAGGAAGCGATCGTAAAAGTTTGTGTGGTCCTTTAAGGTTAAAAAAAAAAAGAAAGAAAGAAAGAAAAGGGTCAATATACATTCCTTCAAATACCAGCATAAACATCTAAAATATTTGACAGGTTGTGCATTTTTCCTTCTTCGGTAAGTACACAAGTACAAATACTGCTATAGTGCTACACCATTATGAAACTTTTTACAGCTTTGTGCCTTGTCACTGCACTTTGGCTTCGAATTCTCGGTATACCCCAACAACACTACTAGCAGTTGTAAGAATTAAAACAAAATAAAAACTACGGCTGTCTCGCAAAATGTACAAATATAAGCTTCACTCGGAGCAATAAAAATATATGCGAGCTCGACAAAGACATACGACACTTCACAGAAGCAACAAACACATTGAGTGGCATTTCACCGTTTAAACACGAGTTCACAAGCAACAGCATGTAGGGAAAATATCGTTGTGCATGGCGCGTTGTAAAAATTTAGCAACACGCCTCGAAGGCACCTCACTACTAAGTTAAGTCTTACAGCCACGTGACTAGCGTCAGCTGACCTGAGCAGGTTTGTGCAGGCAAAAACAGAACCCAACCTACTCGTTCTCCATGCACGCTAAGTTAGCATCCACAATATCAACAGAATGTACAGTAATAAAACCTGGAAAAAAAAAAACATACAGTATATGCTGCGCAGCCAGGAAAAACATTGTCACACTGCAGACGCCACAGTAGCAAGAAACGTACACTGACAAAGCTGGAGCACTGTAAGCACATAATGTCCTGCACGAGAGGGCACCATGCCAATGTGCACTGCACATAGAGCCACGCGTCTCAGTCCCGTCACAGATTGGACTTGCACTTCAGATCAGTCACGGCGATCGTACACCGCATTTCGAAGACCACGCTCCGAGCAGCAGGGTGCAAAATCCTGGTCACTACTAAGAGAAAGAAAAGTTTGTGTCTTCATGTAGCGTACACGTCGAAAAGTGAAATGCACTGAGGAGAGTCTCTACGAGATATCTTGTTAGTGTTGATGTCACGAAGTATCATGCAAGTCAGGCATCTAGTTAATGGGAAGTGGCAAAAAAACGGCAGCTTACCAAGCAACGGTCCAACGCAATTAGTAGCTTCTACGTGCGAAAACTGTCCTGTCTCTTGTCCTGAATCTCGACAAATGGCACGCACTACATTGATTAAATGCAGCGTCGGCAATGGTGCATTTTGAATGCAGCAAATTTTACCCGCGTACGGATGTGTTGCGCTCAGAAATGTGCATCCAGTATTCGTCGTGATACAGCGAACGAGCTCGCGAGTGAGATTACATATCTTGGCCATTTTGCGAGGGTATTTACCTTGCACATGTGACCGTACGTTATCACATCACATGGTCAACATGTAGGGGCATGCATTATTTACCCCCTATACAAAAACTATGCTACAGGACACAGGAACACCAACTACGGGTGAATAGAGACTCGAAATAATTCTTCAATCTCATAATTTATAAGAAAAAAGTAAAACAGTAGGGAATCAAAATTATTGCCGAGAGAGAAAGGTATTCCAATGTCAAGCAAACGGATCATTTGCTTCGCATTATGTCCATGCAACCTCTCATCACAAGTATCCCCTGTGGTTTTAGAATATGGGGAATATGGGGGAATTTTAGAATATGGGGAGGTGAGCTGTGACACAAACTATAAAGACAACTTTTGCCCTAATTTTATCCAGTTCACATTTTGCTCCCGTTCGCTATCTTGCACGATGGAAATGGCTGAACACTCATAGCTGCAAGTGCAAGGCAGAGGTATGATAGGTTAAAAATGCTTATGAACATGAGGTTTCACGACAAATAGTGTGCTTTTCTATGTCTATGGGCAGGTTTCAATCACGTCATACGAGGCTTACACACACACACACACACACAACCTAAAAGCCCACAGCAGTCTTGTCTCAAATTTTAGACAGCAACCGAACTATGAAGCAACACCGGTTAAGGCAGGCAGATATGTAACAGGCAAAGCCTTCAACAATTAGAACATGTATCGCGTGAAAACAAATGCATGTTAGAGCGTCCAATATAATCATGCCACCTCAGAAGCATCTAATAATACATTTCAACTCAATGGGTACTTTAACACAATGTACAGACTGTACACCATCGCTAAAGTTTGCCACATTCAAGTACTTTCTACTTGGAAAAAACAGTGAAATGTGCTTGAGCAAAGATGACCAGTACAGCTCTAGTCAGGCTTATGCAGATAGCTGTTCTCTGATAGACTATGAAATGCAATCATCACAGACGGTGAGATAAATTTCAGAAACTACCACAGTACAACATATACAGTACACAAAGTCCCTCCCACTCTGTCACATTTAAGCCAAAGGATACCACCTTTAAAGGGAAAGTTCACGTCGCGGTTGACGTACCAAGGGTCGTCATATGAAAATGGCCACCGATAGCAGGCCAACCAAGCATGCTGTCATAGGAATGCACTAGTTTCATCACATTGCGTACATGTCACTGCACGCAGTACACGGGAACTTTGATCTTGCAGATTTCGATGGTTTATGTGCCAGCAATTAATTATGCAGTATGATTTATCGTTCGCACGATAAATAATCTGAATCTACTGTGTATTATGATTTATATACCATAATTTATACACACTACACTATTATAATTTATACTGCTTATGCCGGCACAAAGTGGAGCACTTGCTTAGTAAATTAGAAAATGCAGCAACCCGTGGCAACCAAGGTCTATGGAGTCCGCGCTTGGAGAGCAAATTACAGTAAAACCCGCGGATAGCGATATCGCGTATAACGATATCCCTCGTAAAACGATTGTTCGTGATTTTACCGTCAAAATATACATTGTTTCTATGGGGAAACCACCCGCGTATAGCGATGGAGACCGCGGTTCCGAGTACTCGTATAACGATGTTGGGCGCTGTGCCGTGCGCGTAACCTCGTGGCGATTTTCGCCGCGATAAGATACAGTAGAATCTCAATGATACGAATCTCACGGGGTAGCGGAAAAAAATCGTATAATCCGAAATTCACATCAAAAGAATTAAACCAAAATAAAAATTGAGGCAAGAAAATAGACGGCGACTGTTCATTTTCCAATACTGTCAGTGAAAGAGGTAGGTTGTAAAGCTTTTTTTGTCTCCGTATTTGACCAATGCTGCTCAAATTCGCGAGCTGATTCAAAAGGCCTAGCACATGCTTTCCACCCGCGAGTTGCGCGACTGTTCTAAAGCGAGCTTCTCCTAAAGCACACAGGCCTTAGGCGAAGCCGACTTTCGGAATGGTGACGTGTAGTGTTGCAAGAAGTTGTCCTACTATGTTCCCTGGTTCCCTCCAGGAGTTCTGATCGCTGCTTTCCCAAGCCAGTGCGATGTCATACAGCTTCGCGTTTTTTTTAGCATCTGTTTCTTTTTCTACACGCGGGGTGACGCGCGACTTTTGGGGGACGCGCTATTTACGTCATCCCTCGTTTAACGATGTATCCCATATAACAATGGATTTCGCGATTACCGTCAATATCGTTATACGCGGGTTTCACTGTATACCTTCAATCTGCATACATCCCACTGACACTCTTCATTCTGTCTAGTGCTGTACTTTCTTTGCACTACAGCCAAACACCTACTTTACGGAAAGCAAAGACTGCATCCTATTTGTGAGGGAAACATTGAAACTCACCACAAATCGGTTGACCCTGGCCTTGCGTCTCTCGGCCTCCTGTCGCGCACTTTCCTCCTTGATGGCCTCGAACTTCGCCCGCAGGTTCTTGGCGGTGTCCGCCATGGGTAGACACTCCTCTTCATCGTCCTCGGCTACACCGTTTTTCCTGTTCTCCTGAGCAACTTGCGCCTCCCAGTTTTCAAATCTCGCCCTCATGCTCTTGGCACGATCAGCCTCAACCACAATGTCATCATCCACCTTGTAAGAACACTGAACCACAGTTGGATCCCTCTGCACATCCGGAGACTCTTCGCGGTCCTCCACGGTGTATTCTCGCGGAGGGGTGATTCTCTTCAGGGGCTTGGGACCAGCGGGGACCTCCTGCTTTCCAGCTTGCGACTCCATCTCGCGGAACCTCTCCCGCATCCTTCTCGCCGTGTCGGTGACGATGACGTCTTCGACCGCGTCGACGGCGCGGACGACGTTCGGGTTGGGAGCGGCAGGGGCCTCGGGGGAAGGCTCGCGGACTTCGCGGGGCGGCGTGATCTGGAAGCGTTTCCGTTCCTTGGACTCTTCCTGGTAGTTTTCGAAGAACTTGAAGCGTTCCGAGAGTTCGGTGGTCTCAACCTCGACGTCGTTTACGGGGTCGCTGCTGCGGACAATTTCCGCGGCAGGCGCCTGGGGCTTGGGTTGGTTCCAGCGGTTGCTGGGGGAGCGCGCCATGGGTGCCAGCTGAGGGGGTGTGGCGTTCTTCGACACATGGGCATCGATCTGCTTGAAGATGTTCTTGGCCTCGTGAGCAATTCCTGAAGGAAAGGTGGAAAGCCAAGTCAATAAAGGGGTGCAATACGAGGACAAATAACAGTCAATAAAACACACAACAAACAACCAGTTTGGCGGCAACAGTAACCATGTAATGAGTTACGTGACGTATTGCTCACAACCATCCGCCTCATGTGGTAACTGTGGTACAGTAGCAGACTGATTTTTTTTCAGACGCAGATTATTCCGACTCCCACGGGGAAACGTAACATTTGCCACATTATTAATACATTTTTGCTACTGTTTTTGCGGTCGGATCGAAGTCCGATTTTCCGGACTAAAACACTTGCTGACAACCACGAATACGGCTACTTTTGGCACTACAGTGGAGACTTCGAAACAACCATTTTGGATTGCGCACGTTGGTTACTGTTAGGGCTGCCACTAGGCCATTATTATACCGTCACGGCCGGTTATTTGCTCGCTCTCCCGGTTGCCGGTAGGAAGCTGGTACCGGCAGCCTTTTCCGGTATTTGTGGCTCAAGATCTTTCATAGGGGCTTTTGCAGGGTTTTCCCTTCAACATTCCACTTCAACTTGAATAAATCTGGAGCACAGACCCAACTCCGCAGTCACCAGTCGTTTTCTTGGTTATTCATTATTATTATTATTATTCATTGTTATTATCAGCGTTCGCGCCAGTTTATAGCAATTTCTAGTATATCAATGATCCAGCAACACACAGGAACATGTTTCCTCGTACTATCTTGAGCAAGCACGCCCGCTCCTTCTCTCTCACCCTCTCCCAGTGCTCGTCCAACCCTCACCCACTTTTCCTCTCCTGCGAGTCTTTCCTCCTCTCCCTCTATTCCGCCTCTCCTTCGGCCGGTATTTTTCATAGGAAAGGTGACAACCCTAATTACTGTACCTAAAGAAATACCACAAACCCGTAGATAAGCGAAATAAAGACATACGCCGTACCGGTCTCGCTGAAAACACTGAGTTCCTCCTCCTTCTCCCTGGCGAGGCACTCGATCTTTTCAGCTTCGTTCTCCTGACTCACCACGCCGGCCTCAAACTTGTGTTTGATGTCGGTGGCCTTCACCTCCTGGCCATCTAGGGTGACAGCCTCTGTCCGGGCGGACACCGGAGTTCGGTTGGCATCCTCGACAGCCTTCTGGTACACCTGGCGCATCGACTCCGAACGGCCCAGACACATTTTCTTACGGAGCTTCGCAAGTTCTTCCTTCACTTCCTCTTTCTCCTCTTGATGGTTGTTGACGTTCCCAGACTCCCACTGGCTCTTCAGCGTGGACAAGCCCTCGAAGACAACTACCTAGAAGCATAGGTACGGTGAAGATGAGCTAGAACGGCCATCAAGAGGGTACAAAGCATAAATTGTGTTTTCCTTCGCACATTAATCACAAATAGCAACCGATGAATTCTGTTTTTTTATATTGCTGTTAAGGTAATGGAATCTTTCGGTCTGTTAGGGGAAACTTTAGCACTTTAGTGCTCCTTTAACAAAGTCGTAATTGCGGGTATTAACCCCAACAACACCAAATATCCTCTGGATGTACGAATAATGTCCTAATGGATCCGTACGTCCGATGGATCGGACCTGCGAATCCGTTAGGATATTCGGTGTTGTTGGGAAAGTTGCCAGTACAGAGAAAACTTGATCAATACAGTGGCATACAGGTTACAACATTGAATTTCAGCATTGGTGAGAATGAACATGTTGAGGTGTATGAGGAACTTGGAGCTACCTTTTCTCTTGCCTTTCTCTCTTTATGCACCGAGGGTTCTTCATCTTCGTCTTCCTCGCTCTCTGAAGAGTCAATGGTGCCGTTTCTGTCGCCGGATATGGCACACTTATACCTGCGCCACGGAAACATGTTGCTTCATTAACATTACTTCTCTTAGCTGGTAGAGGTGCAAGAATGTCGGAATTTTGAACAGTGATATCTCAAACTAAATATCGGTAAGCATCGACATGTTGGCGATATATAAGGCGCTTTTTTTTTTTTATTCGCCAGATTTTAATAAAAAAACTATGGGAGCTGCATCAATTTCGTTTTTGCAGGTGGGTTATACAGCCACACAGACATCGTGTAGGACAGCATATGCAACTACTGGTCGACTAATTAGCTAGTTGCCTAATTAGCGTACATATCAAATATCAATTTGTAGCGTACATATCAATTTGCATATCAAAATTCAGGAGTTTATACCTCAAGGTACGTTCACTTCTCGGTGTTCAATAAGTATGGTGGATTTGAATAACGACTGGCTCGAATTCTGCTATCTCGCATTTCCCAGAGAGTATCTAATTAATAAGTTAATGAATTTTAGCTAATTAGTAGTCCAGCAGTTGCGTATGCCGTCCTACAGGATGTCCGCACAGGGGCGGATTTAAGGGTCTGTCATGGGGGGGGGTCTTAAGGAAATTTCGTGCTTTGCGGCACAACATCCAGGAGATAGGGTTGTTACATAGGCAACACAGCCGTATGGGGGGAGGTAGCCCCCCTTAAATCCGCCCGTGTCCGCCGGGCTGTTTCTTTTATCATTTTTTTTTTCCAACATTTTTTAAAAACATCCAATAGAGGAATATCGATCTACGTAATTGGGCGTGACGTCACCCACGCGGGCGTGTCACGCTGCCGCCGGGATCATTTATCGAGGGTAAATAGGTCGTCGATCAAGGGCTTATCAAACAACGCAGGGCACTACAACGCTATCATATCAGGCACAGCGGCAAAGGCGTTACTGATGCGTATCGGACGTACTTCTCTAGCCGCTTGACGAGGCTCTCGGAGCGCGCCAAGGCGGATCTGTCGCCCACCGAAGGCACGAACTCTTGCGGCGTCTCGAACTGCTGCCGGATGTTCCTCAGGTCCACGTTCAGGTGGCCAAGTCCATCGTCCAACTTTGTGTCCGCTGCACAGATTGCGAGAAACGTCGATCAACCTCGTTTCGAGGACATCTACAAGCCGGAGCACAGCCTACGTTGAAAGGGGTTGTTAATCGACAGCTGCAACCCATATTGATGGCAATCACGGCGACTGCTGTTCTGCCCAGAGTAACTATGTGGTTGTACTAGATATACTAGCAGTTTTCGTTGAAAATGAACTACTCTCGTCGAATGGCTCCAATAAAATGTGCTCTGAACAGGCCAAGAAGCAGATGGTGGGCCATCGCTAGGGCCCGGAAATAGGCAGGCAATTAGGCCCTCAAAAACAGCTAAATAGGCAATAAAATACTAAAATAGGCACGTTGATCTGGTACACTGACTTTGTTGGCACTTCAGAATGCTCCAGGAAAAAGGGCTAGTACGGTACTGTACATGCTTTGACTTCTTGTACACGGATAGACTGCCTAGAACCACGTGATATTGAATACTACTCTTAGTTCTCCGCCTTCACAGATCTTGAAAGGCCCAATATCTTGTTCAAATATACATGAATCCCTTCTAGCAAACCAAGGTACGGAAACCAAACGAGAGAGAGAGAGAAAAAAAAGAAAAGGTGCAAGCATGCAGGAACGAAAAGCAAAATGCAGCACTCAGCTTGAGACTGAAAGATACACTCGCACTTGCACCTCTAAAAAAGGCTGTTATGGCATCTAAAAATGTTCAAAACGGATCGATAAAAAGGCGCGCAACCCTGAAAACGTCGCATTTAGGCATTTATAGGCAAATGCCTAAAATTCCGGGCCCTAGCCATCGCACAGGGATTTTCCCGGCAACCCCCCGTTGCGCACATGCCTGCCAAATTATATGCAACTGCTGCCACGGCGGTCTGAGAATAACACTAATCTGCAACAGTTGCGAAAGTGGCAGGGGTGTCAGAGCAGTAGTAGTTCTTCAAAGCACCGAAAACACACGTTATAAGCACGCTGTTCAAAGGGCCATCCAGGTGGTTAATGGCAAAAGGCTAATACAGAATAAGTGCTTTCCCAAGCGCGTTGAGTCCCCAAGGAAGTCGGGAACGTCTGTGCGCAAAACACTGTTTCGGTTCTGGGCGTGCGCAATGAGCATCCCTTATTTCCTTGGGAACCCAAAGCGCTAGGGCATCCCTTAAGGCCATTATAAAAACCCCTGACAACAGCATTCCAGCAATTCCTTTTGCAAGAAACACTGCGCAATAGGTCAGAAAAACGCGCGTTAGTTGGGCCCGCTGTCTGGCGCCACAGTTCCGTCATTGCAGCAACGTTACCACCCGCAATCACGAGTCAAGTAGAGGACTTGCAATACGGAAACGACAGCGTGTACGGAACCGATGTACGCTTATCAGAGCGATAAATTGGCTACAGCGAGCAACGGGATGAGTATCGGAAAGTTTCATGCCCAATGCAGTGCGCTGCTTTTTTTTCCGCGCGCAGCACTTCCCGTCGATAAGTGAACTATACAGAGGACACGTAAAGTTAAACGAGCAGCTCGTTTGCAACCAGTTTGTCAAAACTGCGCTCGATATCGTAACTGAATGCGCCCACTATCCTGTCCATAACCGCGGCGGAGGAGTAAAAATTTCTTCGAGTCATCGTGAACTTTCAAGTGACAAATATCTCCTCATTTATTACTCCGCTACACCGCCCGAAGGCGTACACCAGGAGGATTAGAGAGGTTATTCTACAATGTCTATGCACGTTTGTGCTCCCGACAGGTCATTCCGCTGTTCAGTATATTTTACAAAATAAAAACATTTGAAAACGTACTTGTGCTGGCAAAGTACTCAAATTTTGTACACGTGATCGTTCCGCCTGGAAACTTCATAAAAACTTCAGTCGCAGTATTCTCCGGCGAGAGACAAGAGACTCCCATTTTAATCCCTCCCTCATTTCTCCTATACTAGCTTTCTTTTTGCTTCAGTTTAGACAACGTCTACAGAATAGAAGCGTTCGCCCTTTCATTTCAAAGTACGTTATTGTGTCTGCACGGTAGGCAACATCTGTTGTGGAAAGGAATGACTTAGTACATGACGGCACGTCTCTAGCGCGTGTCTTGCGCCCTCGGTAACAATATCGTACTCTGAGGCGAGCATAAGCCAACCGACAACCATGAAAGCTGTTTTCCCATTGCGAACGTCACGGCATGCTTCAGTCAACCGAAAGACTGACAATTCCTGCGCGCAATTTATTCCGGCGGCGTCCTCGGGTGATGAGCAACGTCTCGCTTCGTGATCACTTTAATTCGATCTTTGATTTCGTGACGGCGTCCGCGAATGGAACTTGACGTGCCCTATGATACGAGAAAGCGTGTCATGGCAACGCGGAGAAAATACTCGGACTGTGAGTCACGCGCGAGGATTTACACACCTGCACGCCAGATAAACACTCCTCCACAGCGCGCTGGAATGTCGGCTTCCCCCCCCCCCCCCCGCTCAGATTTCATACTCGAGAATAAGGAATAAACAGGAGTCAAATTTCACTTTGGATTTCGGCTGAGTCATCGGACACTTGTCCGTGTTGTTCGAACACACACCTCCAAGACTGCTTACTCGTCGACGTGACGTAACAATTGAGAGTTAGCCAATCAGGATCGTGTTTTCAACGGCGGTAGCCAATCACAAACGTGCTTTCAGCTGCCGTAACCATGGAGACGAACCACCGTCGTCTGCGAGTTGTGATTGAACGTCCCCGCGTACTAAATGAGAAATATTTAAAATAAAGCGCAAAACGGCCCCAATCTTTTTTTAAAAAAACTGATTTTCTAGAAAGCGTGTTGCACCTTTTTGTCTAAATATTCGGGTCTGCAGGTTCCAAGTGAGCTGCAATCATAAGCGGACCTTGTGTATCTAGGTGGCGTCGACACTTCCTCGGATAATCGCGAACACACAGTCGGTCTACGCTCCAGGCCATTTCCGGAGAGAGATTAACGAAACGTGAAAGCAACCCTGGATATCGAAATTTTAATGGTTCCTGTCGAGAGTTCACTGACGCCAAATTCGACTTCCGCACCTGCCTTTGTCATCGAATACACAAGCGCGTAACAGGCCCCAAAGTGGTCGCCGAGTACAGTACTGTTAACAGCTAGATAGGAAGAAGGAATAAAACGTCTATTCAACTGAACCCGCATCAAATCGCACTTGACAAAAATGAGGGCTACCACAAAAAGCATCCGGTTATTCCGACAGATTCCTGGCGTGTTGCCAGGTTGCAAACAAAAATTTAGTTAGAGTCCGAGACGCAGGTTCATTTGTGGTTGTTCACCCACAAAATAGTGTGCACCTTGCCCTTAGAAGACGTACCAGCATTGACAACCAATTAACGTGAGAGCCGGACGGCAGTACTCGCTCCAATGGTGAGATTACTGCCCCAAATATAGCTAGACTTTGGTGTGCCCGATGATGCAACGAGACTTGGTACATGCAGTAGCCAATTAGTCTTTCACAACCCAAAATGGAAGCAATCCACGTACGACGTCATTCTGAGCTTATTATTTGCCTCATCAATCTACACAAACAGGAATTCGACTTTTGGGCTCTTCCACGAATCCTTCAGAGATGATCTGAGATACGGGAACACTTAGGAATCTCAAGTTCACCAATTCCTTAATTATGTTATTTGCCGAGTTACATTGACATCGGACCAACGGCATAGCATTAGAATGCAGATTTGATTTTTTGATTTGATTTGACCTTACTGGCGCAGCATCAGAATGCAGAAAACAGTCCTTTAGTAGAACATTTAAAGACATGTAATAATTGTGCAGCCATGTATCAGAAAACTCAGATTTTCAGGAAATGTAGGGGTAGGTTAGCGTTACTGTTTGAGGAAGCGAGGCAGATCAGGTTGCTTGCTGACAATTGTGTAAGTTCATCTTCAGTATTTTACTCTGATAAGATACACGCATTTCTCGAAAACACGAGCTAAACACGTGTGCTTGAGTGGAGCGACGTGGCGCTTAAGTGTTGAGTAAGGCGATGGATTATTAAACATCTGTTGAAAGTGCAGTGCGTCCGTCCTGTGTTGTTCTTAGTGTTTTTAGCGCAGGTTTTAGAGATTTTATCATTTGGCATAGCATCCATCTGTCAATTTCCCGAGGCCATTTAACTGCATTTCTGCGTACCCTGCATGATGGCATACCGGCACACGTATTCTGTATGAATACTTTCGTACCTGCGCCATACATCTACACAGCGTTCCGCCTGTGGTTGAAAGGGCGTGACAGCACGCAGGCGAGTAAACGGAGTGCGCAAATGCGGCAGAACTGCGAAAAAGGCAGCCGTACAAGGGTTTACAGCGGCATTTCCTCGGCCTTGACTACTTATCGCCGTGATTCACGCCAACCGGCCGCGCCTCGGATGCCACATGCTTCCCGGATTCTTTTTTTCCCTTTCGTGCGTTGCGGAACAACCAGAACTTCCTTTCCAGTTACAAAACGCGGTTGGATGCATACATATGGGGCAAGTTTTGCCCTCAGTTCTGGGGAACGCATGCCCTGTGTCCTACCCAAAAAAGGAGAGGACAAAAGTATTTTTTTTTTATACTCCCAGGAAGTCAAAAAAAAAAAAAAACCGCGAGAAGTCGGCACACACTGGTGTCACATCCCTTCCCACGAAATTCCAAGAATCTTGCAGTATACTTCGTCAACCATAACATTCGTGTATACGCGTCTTTTAGCCGATAAATCCTTCCAGTGGTATAACTTTGTATTATACACTGCAGCTGCATCTTTTGTAGCCTCGATGCACTTTCGGAATGCCTGGTTCCAGGTCGTTACCGAAATAATAATCAGTAGCTGATCAATACTGCGGAATGTGTTTCTCGGTAATCACCTGCTGTTCCAGATTGTGCGCATTTGTTTTTTTTTTTTTTGGCACAAAAACTGTTCTTCGCACAAGTACGTTTCAAGGCCACCCGCTGTCGGCAATGCACAATGAACGAACTTCGTAGTGCACCTGTTTGGCAACAAAGCCTCGACAATGTCAACACCTGACACACCTTGACTTTTTTTTTTGTTCAATGTTAGCGCAGCGACACAACTGTGGCTATGTGCGACGTACAGACGGAGAAAGGACAGCAGGAAAGAGTGGGGGACGGGGGTTAATATGCGTCCTGGGCCGACTTCAGGGGGAACTGTGCCGACATTCGACTGGAAAGTTTTCGGATAACCCAGGGAAAACCAGCGGTTCCTGGCCACCTAGTTGGAATGCACAAATATACAGGCCTGATTCCTATTAAAGCGGTCATACGGGCTTGTTAGCTCCTGAACCCTTCAAGCAAGGCCTGATGCTGACAGATTATAGATATAGTCATCACTGCAAAACAGATTCCCCCCCCAAAGATCTTACAACACGCCTCCCTCACCCCCCCCCCTGAAAAAACAAACAAACAAAAGAAAAAACGTACAAGAAACTTCATGGAATTCACCCCCCTGAGATGAAACCCGGGCGCAAACCTTGCTGCAAAATATTGTCAAATTTTTACTGTTTCTTCGTGCTACCGTTGAAAAAAAGAAAAAAAGTAACCGTTGGCAACATAGCCCGTAGATATCTGACAGACGGACCGGAAAGATACAGATGCTGTTGCCGTGCGGTATGTATACAAAGAAAAACAGGGGCTACTTCCCACATGTATCGTCATGGGCACATAATTCAAAATGCGAGGGATTCGACGCGGTCCTTTCCTTACTAGGTTACGTAATACGTGACTCAGTGCAATTCTCAGGTGACGTGTATGGATAGGTGCGAAAGCAACCAACCGTATACCCGTGCGCGAGATATTATAGGGGGCTCGCCGTGACCACACTGCAATCACGCCAGTGAACTGACACGAGACAGTTTCAGATATAGAACAATCTCATTATGTTCGCAACGAGGGGTCGCAGCATAAAGCAAATATACCAACATATGGACAATTATGCAAATAAGTGGGGGGGGGGGGGGGGGGAGATGGCCTGAACAATGGACTGGCGTAGCTGTAAATCGCGTGACCACTGTCAGAAGCTGTCACTGTTTCGAACTGTTACGAGTGTGTTATCTGTAAGAAATCTACCAGCCGAGGGGGGTGGGGGGGACGATAAAAGATACACATCTGATTTGCGTATTTCTAACCAACATCGGTTTTAGGGCGACTTCATCGCAGGAAACTTTCACACATCCCGGTCAGCCGGGAAATGTGCTTTATCTTTCTGGGCCACGCATATCGAGGGTTCCTTCCAATCGGAGTCGCAGGACGTAAACCAGATTCTGTTCCACGTCTGCTCAGACCGCGCCTTGAAACGAGGAATAGTGCCTGCAATACTGTGGAATCGAAACACAACGCACGTGGCAAGGGGCGTGATCAACAACCCTTTGTCCCTAGCTCATTCAAATTCAAAGCGGGCGGCCGGTAACGTTCGCAGCGTGGGTGAGTCTGTGTTCTATAAAAATAGAATGTCTACATTAAGTAAAAACCCAAAAGACTCACTCGAACCGGTCTGAACCTCCGTCGTCTCTTCGCCGATTCTTCGAACCGCCTCCGCGCCAACAGCATCAGCCGACACAGGGTCGATGTCGTCTGTCTTTATAATTTCGTCTGCTACCACGACGTCGTCCTGTTCTCTGGTATCAACGTCCGTTTCGACGTTTCTCGAACTTGTTGCTACAGTGTCAACGATGATAGGTCGAATGTCATCATCAGCAATGACAGTCTCATCGTCGTCTGCGCTCCGAACAACCGCAGCCTCAGTGTCGTCTGCATTGTTCGCAAGGGGAGTTTGGTTGTCGTCTGCATTCTCGCTGGCAGTTTCAATGCCGTCTGTCTTGACATCGACTGGTCTGTCAAATGGCTCGGATTCGACGACTGTCTTCTCGTCATTCGCGTCCTCGCGTGTAATATCCAAGCGCCCGTCCAAGCCATCGTTGGGATCCATGGCGCGTTGACAGACGAGTTCCGAGCGGTAGCACGCAGACACAAACGGTTGCTGAGAGACGAGTCGCCGACCGCGATGTGAATGCAAGCGGGGGATTTTCTCTCCGTTGCGGGAGCGAGTCTATCGTCGCGTACGCCAGACAGGAAATGGGCCTGTTACATTTGACCGTACAAGGGGAAGCCGACAGCGAGAAAGAGTGAATCGAGTGAATGCAGACGAACGGTTGGGGGAAGGGAAAAGCTTTCATCGACTGTAGGCGGGAAATTTGAAAACACTCTCTGATGTAAAAGAAAGAAAAACAGGTTTTGCACGACAGGGAGCCATACAAAGTCTCGAAAAGATAAGCTTCATATATCTGATTTTGAAAACCGTACCGACACTGAATTCATAAAAGGAAGATAATTGTGTTACGATAATGTTACTCTGAGCGCTTTGGGAGGCTGTGATAACCAATCTTGTAGCTACTTGACCCTGTCCCATGACGTCATCCACGCTCATGGTTAAAGCTTCCGCCCTTTAATCAAGGTTGTTCTCTCCTCCGTTATCAGGCGCCTCATGTACTACACTTACGGAGTGCATGTGTAGGAGTGGTATATACTGTATGTATATATATTACCGTTTCTGTATTTAACCACCAGTATTATTTTACTTTTATTTACTATTTGTTTGTTATATTAACTTTCGATAAATGTTATTTTCATATTAAATGTAATAAGAGTAGGCTATATTACAATGTTCTACTTCAGTGCCTGAGATGGCCTTCCCTGGGTTGTAAATTGTTCCAGTTTGTAGTAACAGAAGAAGTTTGAAGAGTGAAATCCAAAATTTTAATGCCCACGGCCGGCCATAACCCCGACGGATGCACTAGCATCGCCCAGAACAGCGGTCGCATTCCAGACAGCAGACTCCAAATTAATTGGTATATCAAAGCTAAGTCGGAGCAGCAGAGGAAAGACCCTCTCAATCCTTTGAAGGCGAGACGAATTCTCAGAGGAGCCTCGTCTCTATACGTAACCTTGAAAACATCATCCAGCGCAACGCAAGCCTAGTCTGGAGGGCCATGCTCTAGTTGCTGCAAGAGATGACCGACCCTCACACGATGCTACTCTAAAGAAGCCTCGCCGGTCACATTCCAGCAGCGAAGATTGTTTTGCTTAATGACTCTGTCACTGGAGCATGAACTGTTAACGCCGTTCTAACGGAGACAAGCGGGTGCAAGGGTCAACTGGTCGCCCCCGTTATTCTCGGGAGTTAGCACTTCGGCGACAGTACAGCAACTGTAGGCGACACCATGCTTTGGTGTCGGTTTCGGCGTGAAAAAAAAGAAAGAAAGAAAAAAGAACAGAAGCGCGTTTGCCGTCTGTCGGAGCTTGTCAGGACGTTCGAACAGTGACCTCTCTGGTGTCCGGCCTAGAGACAAGGAATTTACCCAGGATTTTCATTTTTTTTAAGCATGAAATGAAAGCATGAAAATGAAAGCATGAAAATTTAAGCATGAAAGCAGAGAGGACAGCAGAGGTGAGTGTGGTGCTGGGGAAGTCATTGCGAGAGACTATGCTTTGCTGCAGATTTTATTATTATTTTTTTGCATAAAACAAATCAGTTGACTTATTACGTTTGGTTGTAAGTCACATAAAAACAAATCACGCACAACGTGGGAGGAGATTACGAAAAAAAAAAACGAAAGAAAAACCCGCAAAATTCTTCAAGTTAATGATGAAAGAAAGAAGGAAGTCACTGGTAAGGTTATAGCCAGCTGTAGGGCTCGAACCCACATCTTCTGGATAAGAGGATGTGTAATCCAGAAGATGCGGGTTCGAGTCCTACAGCTGGCTATAACCTTATCAGTGACTTCCTTCTTTCTTTCATCATTAATTTCTTAGGCACTTGAGGCTTTGTATGTATTTGTCCCTTCTATGTCCCTTCCAGCCTCAGAACATAAATTGCCATCATCTCCAAGTTTGTTAGGGCACCAGTTTTATCGGAATACCTCTTACTTTTACGTTACGAGGAGCGTAAAACTCAAAACTACTTTATTTAATTGTCGCTCGTCTACTTCCAAAAGCTCACGACCTGCAACGAGTGAATTTCATTTCCATGAAACAGTCGCTTAGTTTCCCTCGTATTGGCATCAAAAAAAAAAAAAAAGAAAAGAAAAGAAAGAAAGAAAAGAAACGGGCTCAAAGCTCTTTCGCGCGGAATGCATGAGACACGCCGCTACGCCGCCGCGTTAAATGAGTCACTCTTCATGTTCTTCCATATTTAACGGTGACTATGTGCAAGACAGCCCATGTGAATTTTCTTTTCTTCTTCTTTCACTTCCTGCGCTCCAGTAAGCCAATCGTCCGTGTACAGTGAACTCATCCTCGCAGCCAAATGGAGGAGGCGGAGGATAACGCTAAAAAATAAACTCACTTTTTTTTTTTTTATCTTTCACTCGCAGTCCGTCTACCACTTCATGTTCCTTCTCTCTCTGTTTTTTTTTTTTTGCACGTATAAGGGTAAGTACCGTGCGTTTTCGGCGCGAGGCGACCGTTTTGAAGTCAAATATATCTTCTTTTTTTTTTTAACTTCTGCTATGCGCAAAGATGATATTCCGTTGCCGTGATGTTAGAAACGTAAGTTTTTTACCCCCCGCGATTCACGCGTGAATAGTCAGGCCTACGTTCCACAGTGTCCCCGCTATCTGGACGTATCTACGTATAACGTAAAGGGCTTCCACGCCGAGACTCGGAGGTGACACGGGTTCGAATCCTGTCACCGGCTGTGCTGTCCGAGGTTTTCCCTCGGTTTTCCGAAGACTCTTTCAGACGAATGTCGGCACAGTTCCCCCTGAAGTGGGCCCAGGACGCACACTAACCCCTCTGTCCCCCACTCCTTACAGCTGTCCTCTCTCCATGTGTCCACGTCTGCCAGTTCTCATAGCCCCAGTTGCTTCGCGGGCGCTACCACAAAAGTAAAAATTAAAAAAAATTAAAGGAGCAGTCCAGAGGCGTCTCGACAGTCATCGGCGAGGCGTCCAGAGGCGTGGAGACCGGTCATCCTACAACTACTATATGCCGCGGGAGCTGGTAGTTTTCATTGCGGGTCGGATTGTCGCTTTAGAGTGAATAAATAAATGAGTAATAAAAAATACGCGTAAGTAAAAAAAAAAGAAAAGAAAAGAGAAGAAAACAGCAACTGGCTCTCGAGTTCAGTAGCCCAGTTGCATTTTGCGCTATAGGTCAGTGACAATATAGGAACACCTTTAATTGTTCTAGTATTTTCAACGAGAGTGAACGGCCGTAACAGATGAAGGAACGCAGGTACACGAAAAAAAAAAAAAAAAAAAGAGCGAGAAACCGGCGATCGGTATCGGACTGTGTCTGTGAAATCAAGAGGGCGTAAAATACAACAACTGGGTGCCTGCCTATACGCCACCGACAGAGGGCGAACTGGTCGCGTGAAGCTTTTTTCCACATCATGCGTGTGGACACGCGTCTCTTTCCTCATGTTACTCGAGCGTGGATTAGAAATGGGTCCGAGTGTTATGCGAGGAGAGATTTTTTTTTCTTCACTCGATATCGCCCGATTTTACAGCTCATGAAACAAAAAGCCCAATTTCTGCCCTCGATTTTCAAGATCTTAAAACGTATTAAACGTAAAAAAGTATTCTTTGTGAGGCAGTTGAGCAAACACATACTGCCACACCGAGCGATAACATAACAGAACGGCTGCCCTGGAATATCTCGTGTAGGAGCTTCTTCATAACAGCCTACGCGCATGCGCATGACCTTGAAGCGCCGGAGAGGGTTATCTTCGTCAACTCTAGATGGAGCAGTATGGCGACGACACAAGTGTGGACCAGTGGGGAGACCGCACGAGAGGCGCGGGCTCGTCGGTCCCACTCCGAACCGGTTTTGGTCCTTTGCGCTACCCACGTGGATTTGCTTTGTCGCGCGCCGACCGTTGTTCGCTGGAGAGGCGCTAGGATGCTACGCGTATGTGAAAAAGGCTACAAGCATGGACGACACAAACACGTAAACATCCAAAGCCCAAATGAATGAAATCAAACTCAGGAAAAAAACTACTTCGGAAAGCCAGTGAGAGCTTGTGACGTCACAGCAGCATAACCTATTATCTGATTTGGATACAAGACTTGACGAGCAAGGTTTCAACGATGCGCAACTACCAGACTTATATGCGTAGCTCGGCATATCGGGACGCGGAACTCGCGATCACAATCATTTGATAAGGCGTGAGCTCAGCCGCAGGACGAACTCACGTGAAGGTCGTCGACATGGCGTATCGCCGAACTCGATCATGCCGCATATAAGCGCACTCACCGGATAAGATCACACTTGCGACCACAGCAGGGGTGATTTTGCCGATCTCTGGTTACAGGTGTGATGTTATCTGGTGAGTGCGCTAATATGCGGCATGATCTAGTTCAGCGATACGCCATGTCGGCATTTACGTGGGTTCGTAGCGTGCGGCTGAGCTCATACCTTGTCAGATGATTGTGATAGTTGTTGTGATTGTATATGCTTGCTTGCTTGTTTCTTTCTTTATTTATTGTTACTACAAACAACTAAACCATGTGTAACTAAAGAGCCTGCATGTTCTAAAGGCGGACGCGTACAATTGCGCAGCTTCGCGGACCAAATGGATGCGTCAGCGTGATCGAGACGTGGTGCAATCAGTCGCGGATCCGTGGGGGGTAGGGGAGTAGGTGTGGGTGAGGTGTGGGTGGGGTGGGGGGGGGGGGGGGGCGATCGCCGCTCCAAAACGTCTGTTTATACATTGGATTTCCCCCTTTCCCCTCCCCCAGGACGCGCTTCAACAAAGCCCCCCCCCCCCCCCCCTGAGGGCGCTGACTCCCACTGACTGGCGAACCAGAACAAGTTCCCCCTGAAACGTCATCGGTGACGCGGCATCATACCTCCTCCTCCTCGTTATACCCGGAGTGGCGAGTTAAGGGTGAACGCGCGGAGCCATGTTTATGCGAGATTTTTTTTTTTTTTTCTGGGAAACAAATTGCACACATCAAAACCTTTCACGCTATACGGTAAAATGACACACACTTTCGTCAGACGTCTTACTCTGAAACTTTTTTGGATGGCCCTCTGTACTCTTATAAGCGACTAGTAGTAACACTGAGAACATATGGAGGCAACTGCGATATGTTACAAATCATATTCACACAGTACTACTACTTAGGAACACCAAATGAATGGTGAATACGATGAGGGCGAAGGTCTTGATGGCCAGGACATCTGTACCTACATCGTGGTGGCAAATACGCGGGTGACCGTATCGCTCCCTTGCGACATGTGCACTGATGATTCATCAGTGACGAACAACACACATTCAACAGAGTGGATATTCGCGCAACGAAAATAAATGGTGTGCGCAAGCAATAGAGCAGTATGAAACAGCAGTATTCAGGCCTACTTAAACTCCATTTAATAAATATATATTCCCCCCCCCCCCCAGTATGAAACGTGAGTAAAATATCCTCACCTGCAACATCCTCCGCAGAAGCAGCTTTAAAAATAAACACGCCACATAAGAAATCTGCAGATGATAACGAGTGCTCAAGACTCGTCTGTCCATGCTTGCGCTATTAGGCATCCCGAGATATGTACGCGAGCCTCAAAGTCCGGCCCAACTTCGTGTACGAATCATGTAAAATTTACCAGGCCAGTACACAGTTTAACCCCCCAATTTATCGGATGCTTCCCAAACGCACTGATCGGTCATCGGTCGAGTCCTTCTCAGGTCTTTCGTCAAATCCTTGGTCAAACACATGCAATATTGGTTGTGGTATGCGAGTGGCATGTGCACTGAAACGGGCTATTCACGGCACAACTGCGGGAAATTTTATGTATAGTTTAGCTGAGAATTTTATGTATAGTTTAGCTGAGAATGTTATGTAAGAATTCGCCTTGCAGCGCCTGAAGGCTCCAAGACGTCACACTATCGAAGGCCCATTATGGTCATGGGCACAAGGTGTTATTAATACGGGACCCATACGGGTCCCGTATTACTAGTGTCTTGTGCCAGTTGCTTGCCAAGTAGGCCTCCTCACACTTTGTTCCGAGTGCACTTCATGCTACAAGCACTACGAGGCTGTTATCAAAGTTGGCAACTACTTACATGTATAGTTTAGCTGGGAATGTTATGTAAGAATTCGCCTTGCAGCGCTGAAGGCTCCAAGATGTCGCACTATCGAAGGCCCATTATGGCCATGTGCACAAGGCGTTATTAATACGGGACCCGTATTACTAGTGTCTTGTGCCAAGTTGCTTGCCAACTAGGCCCCCTTACAGTTTGTTCAGAGTGCACTTCATGCTACAAGCACTACGAGGCTGCTATCAAAGTTGGCAACTACTCACATCGCACAACGTCTGGTGGCAATTCTTCGGGAACGTTTTCTCGGATGATCATCTCGTGACGTCTCTGTCGTCCTATGGAACAACGGAAGGTGACCTCCATTAATGCTTAGCATGGAACAGGTAAAGTTTAGCACAAACATGCAAGGATGCATCTAAAGCGTATTAGTCTTACGGCCAACACAACTCGCATATACTCGCTATGCATACAAACCAATAAGCATCCACGCCTAATGTTAGAACAGGTGTGGCTTCCAAAATTATGATTCACTCGTATCACTGTTGGGTATACCAGACCTACATACGTATCAGGCTATGGTACATTAAAAAAAAAAAAAGAAAGAATGCAGAAGCAACGTCGTACCTTCCTCCGTTTCGTCCGGCTCAGGCGTTGCAGGAACTTTGCAAAGACAAGGAATTAGTACAGCATGACAAAGCATCTTGGCATGCGCAACTAGTAATTGCAGATCCTTTGTGCAAGAACACTTCAGCCATCACAACAAACAGTGTGTAACAGGCACATGCAAACGTTCCTAGCAAATTATCATAAACTCACTCGGCCCTCCATCGTTATCGAAGCAAACTTTAGGCTGGAAGAGTTGCTTGAAGTGCACTTTGCAATAGATCTCACTCTCGTGGGAGTTGTACGTGTCTATGCTGAAATCGAAAGGATAACAGAGTTCAAGCTGGTTCTCCGCTTTGTTGCGTGCAACAGAAATACTCACGAAAGCAGCTTGTTGCACTCTTTGCAACGGAAGCAGTTCTTGTGGTATGAGTTCTTCTCGGCCTTCACCCGCTCTACGGGGTACACAGTGCCCTCGCAGCGTCTGCACGTTGAACTTGTGGTACTTTCGGGCTTGATCTAAGCAAGAAATAGAACAGAAAGGCAGCCACACGTTAGGCATATCCAGTGGTGATTACAGGACTGGATACTCAAACAAATCATTAGGGGACTCGTATTAGGGGACTCGTATTAGGGGACTCGTATTAGGGGACTCGTATTAGGGGACTCGTATTAGGGGACTCGTATTAGGGGACTCGTATTAGGGGACTCGTATTAGGGGACTCGTATTAGGGGACTCGTATTAGGGGACTCGTATTAGGGGACTCGTATTAGGGGACTCGTATTAGGGGACTCGTATTAGGGGACTCGTATTAGGGGACTCGTATTAGGGGACTCGTATTATGGGACTCGTATTATGGGACTCGTATTATGGGACTCGTATTATGGGACTCGTATTATGGGACTCGTATTATGGGACTCGTATTATGGGACTCGTATTATGGGACTCGTATTATGGGACTCGTATTATGGGACTCGTATTATGGGACTCGTATTATGGGACTCGTATTATGGGACTCGTATTATGGGACTCGTATTATGGGACTCGTATTATGGGACTCGTATTATGGGACTCGTATTATGGGACTCGTATTATGGGACTCGTATTATGGGACTCGTATTATGGGACTCGTACAAAATATTACTTCAGGACTTAGAGTCCGATGCGGTACACGTTTTTGTGCACTGCGAAAGAAATCGCACCTTGTCAAACTTCTGCTGCAACTTTGCCTTGTCTACCTTAACTTCTTCTAAAGGTGTTGTTTGTACATCAGAATGGTTGTTTGTAAAGTTGGACTTCTGCAAAGAATCAAAACAGACTATATGAACTAATATGATGGTTATGATGTCATAGTGAAACACATGTCAGCATACAAATCACAGGATGATCACTTAGGTTTCAAGATTCTGTCAAAACAGCGCACTGATTCCTTCAGGGTCCTCAACTTGACTCAACTTCAGTAAAACTGGAGGGTCTGACTGATACTCTGCTGTTAGCTTCAAAACTGTCACCAAACGAGAGTCGTTATCATTAGGATGCCACCTACTCATCCACCGAGAATGTCTGCCTATGCATTTCAAAATTTCTAATCTGCTACTACTAACTACAGATAAAACTAGCCCTGATAAAGCCATCTTTTCCAATCTCGAAAAAGCAAATCCTGTACATTCGAAACATGGCATCTATACTGGATGTTTCAGGAACATCCCCCCGCCTGAATAATTCATAAACAGGTGGCGATATCAAAAAGCCTTCTTTTTGCTGAGCATCCCTGATACATTGGTCAAACACTGAGCAATGAGCAGCTCATTTGCTTGCGTTCATTAGTTGAATAAAACTCCCGACTTCAAAATATTACTTCAGGTGCTTTCAGAACCTCGATCTGTTTTACCGACTGGAACCTTCAGAAAAAGCCTGCGTCAACACTTAGTGATTTGTAGAGGGATAATTGGTTTCTGCTTACACATTTCTTGCGGACAGCAGCATACCAACGCGTTGTTTCGCTCAGCTGTCCGGCTGCCAATTATGTGTTTATCTTGGAGCACTGCACGGGCCGCTTTCTTAGGCCCAGGCGTGGCCTTCCTCTGACTTACCCGCCCGGCCCAGGCCCGAAGGATTCTAAGTTTCTCGGCCCAAACCCGATCCGAGCCCAGAAATTTATAGGCTACACGGCCCGGCTCGGCCCGGCCCGGCCCGGTGTATCAGGCTGTAAAATTTGACAGTGGTTAACTAACAGACGGATAATGCAGGCTTGAATCCGACCTAGGCCTGGCAATGTACGGGCCAGGCCCAGACCCATGATGGTCAAACCCTAGTCCACCTCAGGCCCACAAAAAGAAGTCTTTACCGCCGGGCCGGGACCGTGCTTTTGGATAAGCCCGAGCCCATGCAGTGCTCTAGTTCATCTGCCTGGGTCACACATTGGGGTGACCGGAAGATAAGGAACCGCCGCACACAGATGAACACACAATTGGCTCCTGGTCAGCTGAGTGAAAGAGCGCATTGGCAAGCTGCTCCGCGCAGGAAATATGTAAACCAAAACAAATTAATTAGTAAGAAAATTGAAGTGTTGGCACAGGTTTTTTCCTGGAACACATTTTTCGCTGAATGTCCTGATCGGTAAAACAGAGGTTCCGAAAGCGTCAGAGGTAAAATTTAAAAGTTAGAAGTTCCATGTAATTAATGACCGTATGCAAGTGAGCCGCTCACTGCTCAGTTTTTTGTCAATGTCTCAGGGATGATGACTAAAAGGAAAGCTTTTCGATAGCACCACCTGTTTACGAATTATTCAGCCAAGGGAACCTCCGTTAGACACAAGCAAGGCGACACAAGGGGACCTCTGTTAGCATTCCAAAATGAGCACGCTTGCGTGAACACAACTGGACAAGTAACACACTGAAGCGGTTTTCTTGTGGCTTTCGGCAACGTTTAACAAAGAAGCATACGCAGAAATGTAGCTTTCGTAAGGTTGGTGTGCAGAATGGTAATATGTGGCTCTGACCTTCGTGGTGCTTTAGGTTTCCAAATAATAAATAAATAACTAACGAACATGTTACTGTGAGTAACTAAAGTGAGTCGTTCTCAGAATTTCTTGTGTCAGGGTTAGTATGTATTTGAGGAGGGAGAACCGCAGGGAGGAGGGTAAGGGACTTACGAGGGATTTAATGTCAACTGGGACAAGGTCATCGCACGGTGAGGTCCTCATGTCGTTCCCATTCGTGACTCCAGTATAGCTGCACTTCTGGGGAAGGAAAGCGTGCAAGGTTGGGGAAAGCGGTAAGAACAACACACACCATGCAAAGCACCTCCTGGTACAATAAGACACCTCTGCCTCTCTCAATTCCAAATGTGCCATGACTATGACTGCATTAATTACTCTGTGGTAAAAAAAAAAAAAAAAAAAAATAGTATTTTGAATAATAGACCTCTCCATGTTTGTAAACAAATGACGTCATAGTGTTCGACAGCGCCACCAATTTGGTAGAGTTAAAGTACGCTCCAGGCTAGGGGGCGAACAAGGTCACGCCCGAAAGCCACGGTCTTGAGGGGATTACGGTGGTCCCTGAAAGGGACGCTACCTTCAGTCCTACTTCCAATGGGGTGCAGCGAACAAGTGCCCATTCGTAGAACCCAGCCCTCCCCTTCAGATTTGTTTCGGTTTCGGTCTGTCTACCAACGTCATGATGACGTTTCTCGGGTTGAGGTCTATTGACGGAGCAAATCGCAGATTAATCGAGCGACACCAAACACGCTTTCACTGTTATGAAGTACAGAGTCACAACAATGCTAATGGATTTTGATGAGCATTCGTGCAGTGGCGACACTCGGGGACGCGTCACCCGGTGCGGGAACATGCAGGGAAAAAAATCACTAGCAGGGGTGCTCCTAGCAATGTCTAGCAGAATATTTCTACAATGCTCTGAGCATCCATCGCGAAAGCATTGTTTAATGTAAATGTTTGTCAAAAAGGAAGGAAAAAAACAAGGAATGAGAGTTGTATTCTCTGTCCTTTGAGTCTGAGATGAAAGAAACACATAAGGTAACACACCTGACCTTGTATTTAGAAAGGGCTTTTGTGTGAACAAACGTAATGCATGCGCACTTTTAAGTGCAGTGAGCCAAGTATCAGCAGAGCTTATTACAATATCTTTGTGTACTGGTCAAGACACAAACATTCTGCTTCATGAAACACATCCTAGTTAATGGCAGGACTGACTGACATTCAATCCCTTCCTTCGAAACGAGTCACCGTTTGCAAACAGATGACGTGGCGACTTCGCTGACGAGGGAAGATTGAGAGAAGAAACAAGGTGAGGAAACTCTTTGCTCTGATTGGACAGACTATATGGACTTGCAGCTAGCTCTATCTATCAACAAAAGCTTGTGCTGCTTTCCAATGACCTCATACTTACCAGAGTGTTGATGTCAATGCCAGTGCTAATGATCTCACGGTGAGCAGGTACACACTCATGCTCTGCGACTGACTGCTCGTACTGAGACTTCTGTGGGGGTAAAATGCATGCAGGGTGGAACAAACAGGCATGCTCGTAAACTCAAAGGCAAGCAAAACAAAAAGTGTGACACAGGTGTCAAGGGTGCTAAAGTATGGTGCGTGAATAATTTCACTGAGGCACCATTCACATTGGCATCGTTCTTGGTCCCTGGCACGATATCAGTGCGGTACTGTCAAGCACTGTTTTTCCTTTCTGAACGTTCTAGAGGAGAGTGGTCTCCTTTATGCAGGGTTTTTCACCTACAGCGATAAAAAATTCTAACTGGCGACGTACTCGCTGAAGGACTGTGGGTCTTTCGGCAATTACCTCCTGGAAACTTTGGCTGCCACAATTTGGACAATTTTTAATTGAGGGAAATTAATTTTTTTCAATCGAACATTGAAAATTTCCAAGCGAACCTTTTTTACAGAACTTTTATTTTACAGAAATATGAAGTCCTCCATGGATAACCCAACAAAAAGCATGCACGGTATATAGCAACAAAAGTAGCAGAAAAAAAAAGTAAGAGTGTCGCTTTAAACCAGCCTGCTTGATTGTCGCAAAGAAGCCTGCACGAAAGGTGTGGGGAGAAGAGGAAGTGTTCCCACCTCGTTTTACCTTTCTTTCCCCCACTTGATGCTGGTGATGACAGTCTTATCACAAAGACAGCAAAATACTTCCTCCTCTCGCCACACATTTCGCGTGCGCTTTTTTGCGACAATAAAGCAGGGGAGACTAATACAGCACTTTTACTAATTTTTTCCGACTATTTCCGTTGCTATACTGTGCATAGTTCTTGTTGGGTCTGCAGTTATGTAAAAATAAAGTGACATTGGCTTTGCAATTTTCAAAGCTTGATTGAAAAACATAAATTTCCCTGAATTAAAAATTGTCCAGAGGCTTCCTAAATGGCAGCAAATGATTCCAGAAAGTAATTGCCGAAAGTTGCACAATCCTCCGGCGAGTTCGTCACCACTTAGAATTTTTTAACACTGTAAGTGAAACACCCTGTATGCTTAATCTGTGCGCAGTGATGTTCCATCGTCATGAGGTGGTCCATGCATCAATAACGTGGTTACTGTTAGGTCAGGGTGCATAATACACCTGTCACAATGTTATCCTTCAATGATCATCTAAACCAATGGCAACTGAACATGCACGTAGCGCCACCGAGTGTGTAACATGTCAACCTGTTAGGAAGCACTGGATCTTATACTCATTGAGAAGTTGACACGTCAGACACATGGTGGCGTCACATGCATGTTCAATGTTCGTTTCAATGAGGATTGCAGACTGCACACATGACAGGGGTATTATGGATGTTACGCGGCATACGTAACTTTGGTAATGATGCACATACAGGCATGTGCTGTTGTGTCATACCAAGGATCTGGTACAAAGCCCATCACTTCTTCCTTCTTTTTTGTAGGTGTTAAAGGGACTATCGCATCCGTCGCTGTCGATTCCGGAACTACAGTGCCATTTTACTTCTCGTTCATCACCGACAATGACGGCGAAATCCGGCTCAAATTAGTGGAGTTGTTTCTGCGCAATTTGCTGTAATGCATGGCAACAGCAGACGACGGATGTTGAAAGTATTCCAGAATTTCTTCTCCGCAAACGTCACCTGGACAAGGCCAATCAGTGAGCGCCCTTCGACACGGACAAGGCCAATCAGAGAGTGGGAGAGAGACCGACTGCCGGGCGGGAGTGGTGGGGTGATGGCGACCGCGGGTCGCTGAGAGGTCTGAGATCGGCTTGTGGAATGCTGTTTGTGGTTAGAGCCATATATGTTTGTACAGCCAAGTGCGTAACACAGTGTCCTGCGGAACATAGTCATGTCAGCAGTCACGCTGGTAAGCAACAGTCGGCATATTCACCGAGACTTTCCACTTAGTACTTTGCGATGCGAACGCGAAACAGACCGCCTTGTGCCGTCGTATGCCTGGCTTACGTCATTCTGGCTTAGCTGCAGACGGAGTGTGAATCCCTAAACCCCTTTATTTAATAAGTACACTGTTTTCGGAAGAGACACTTAGCCAAGTAGACCGGGAAGCCATGCCGACCATTACCGTATCAGTCTCGTACACACCTCTGCGGATGCGATAGTCCATTTAAGAATCGTCTGCCATAGTGTCAGGGCATCATATCAGATTTCATACTGACCAGTGTGTAACTGACCATCACGGCATGCAATTTGTTGTTTGTTTCGTGATACACAACACATGCACACAAAAAACGCCTATTTTGTGAATAGGAAAATCGAGCAAACAGAACTAAAAATGGGGAGGCATACCAGTGAGTAAAGGTTAATTCCAGTAATGGCCACTTCTCTGAAGGAATTATTGATCTCGTTCTCCTTAGCACACGGGTCTGGAGAGTTGTAGACGTTTTTCTATGACACAAAAAGTGACAAAAGAAAAGAAAAACAAGGAGAAAATCATGCAGTTACAAAGAGAAATAGCAAAAGGAAAATGCGAGTGTCACAAAGGGGTGCCCGCGTGAAAGCGTGCGGTAAAACAGCTCTTACCAATTTGGACACTGACACCGGACAGTCCGTCATGGGGTAAAATTCAAGGTCTTCCGTTTCATTAGTCAACTGTTAGGAGTCACATGAACAACGGGTTAGACCAATCAGGTCGGTCCGTGTTAAAGCAGGTGAGTACAGTTAACGAGTTATTGGGCTGTTACATGAACCTGGATATCAAGCACGTCTACGGAGTTGTACTTACTTGAAGGCGTACAGTCATTTTATACTAGACTCAATTTCACAGTAAGGACAAGGTCATGCACCAAATAAAAGTGGGATGCTCGTGAAATAGTTCAGCATCAGTTATCACTTTCACAAATTATGGTGTCGAACACACCAGGAACTGTGTGCTTAACATGAAATAAAAGCACATTTTTATGAATTCATATTAACAGTGATCAAATGTGCAGTTGCAGCAGTCCCTGCTTCATGGAACTGCAACTCACTTGCTTCGGACTTTTTTTTAACAAGATGTGCCATGTTAACATTAGACCGAATACAGTAGAGAGATTTTACTTAAAAATCCTTTGGCACAGCAACTTCAAACAGACTTATTATAGCAACACTCATTGGAACACTGTTTGAATGTGTCACATTATCCTTAATTCGAATTAAGAGCCATTAGATAGGAAGATGTTTTACAGAAGGTTTGTTTATGGATGACTCAAGCAACAGTATGGTTGCTTGTTTTGCACTGCTAGAGCATATTGCCATAATGCAGCATATTCTGAATACGCACACCGGTATAAATAGGTGATAACAACAGTTAAGTATAGTGCTGCATAACTTACATCATGTCTGTGAGCAAGACCATTGAGAGCATCATAGGCGCTGTGCTTTGTGACTTCTTCCACAGTGCATGTGGTGGCTGTTTTTTGTTCAACGATCATTTTGCCTCCTTCCTTGTTGGACGTCATCTGGTGACTGCTCGTTTCCGAAGTTTTGCTCTTCATTTCGCGCCTGACTTTCGATACCTGTTGCAAACACAATACCATCAACACACATTACCAGGATCAGTTGTCCTCATTTGTAACTTATATCATGTGCTGGCTAGACAGTTTCCACCCTGATGTCGAGACTGAGCTCTTTTGATTCATCAGAGCATCTCTCACATCGTAGCTGTTTGGCACAGGCGCCACCCTTCAAATTTGAGAAATTATAACCAGCCGACACACAAAGTTAATGACGAAAACAATGCGACACACTATGTAAGTGAGGTCCCTTGGCGACAAGCCCGGCACCAGCAAGCGCTGCAATGCGGAGCCTGGAGCCTGCACACACACAGAACTGCATTGCTGCAGGCCTGCTGGCAGACGACACCAAGGCCAGTCTGGCTCACTGCCAGAGGGCTCCACTTCCACAAGAATTATGACTGTCTTTGCTAACTATTTTTTTCATAGCCCCATTATAAATTGTAGTTTATATCGTGTTGCACGTGAAGCAAACGACAGTGTTTGTGCGCAGTTTCAAAGGGCAAACGGGACGCTCAAAACCACAAATGCAGCTTGAGGAATGGTGTCTGAACATCAGGGTAGCTCAATGTTGTTCCAACTGCAGTAGAACCACTTGTATTATATAACTAGAGTTGCATCATGATACTTCAGTGCGAGAAAGCTAGTTAGTTAATTCTTAAATGTTCAATGCAACAACATATCATGCACTATAATGAGAAAAACAAGAACAATAACATGCTGTTAGCACGTTATCAAGACGTTGTTCCTGGGATATCCTACAAAGACGATTTTACAGTGCAATCCCGTTAATACGAAATCTCTTAATTCGAACATTCGGATAATCCGAATCGGCGCTCGGGTCCCTTTAAAGTAGTGCGTATTTTAATCGGAGAAAACACCCTGTAATTCAAACATACGAATGTACGCAACGAACGAGATTCGAAAGAGATTGACTGGCTGAATACGCATCGAACAGACGCGAGCGAACGGACGCGAGCGGCCGTGCGCAGGCCGGCGCGCCGCTAGCGTGTCAGGAACATTTACTTTTTCGAGTGTCAAGTTTACTTATTACTAAAAGACCATTACTTGTAACGGCGATACTTGTGTCAGAGCAAAGAGGAACAGATATTTTCTCGAATTTGCTAGGCGATATTCGCGGAGTTCGCAACTGGTTTGGGCTCAACATCGCAAACGATGTTGAATCGCGATTGAAAAAACGAATGTGTGCGCGTAGAACATAATTTTCTGGTCTGAGATGCTTGCCTGTAAATAAATATTTTGGAATGAAGGAGTGTGTTTTCGTCGTCGCGTGGCCGGAAACGTGCGGCAAGGCCTAGGGTGCCATGGCGCGTTTCCGATGCAGCTAGTATGCGTTGCAAACGCATCAGGCCCTCATTCAGAGCCCCTCTTAAGTTCGAACTTCGCTTTATTCGAACAAATTTTCGGTACTTCTCGAGTTCACATTAACGGGATTGCACTGCACTTACTTTTAAACTATAACGAGTAAACTACTTCACAACATCATTACTTTGATAAAAACCTGCAATGAGCCTAGTCATCAAACTGGGCACAAAGCAAAACCACTAAGGGAACAGCAACAAAATTACCCAAACTGAACAAATGAGCAAAATTGAAACCAACATCAACACTCTTGCCTTCGAGTGAAACATTCCTATACAGCTGCTTAGATTTTTACAATAACTACATAAGTCGAATTAATTAAAAAAAACTAATTATGTGCTAACAATAAACGTTACAAAAACGAACCATCTTTCCTTTTGATATGGGATAATAGGAATAACGTCACTAGGGACGCGTCACTCGGTGCGGGAGCTTTTTGCGTCACCCCTCAATGCGACCCCAGACGGCATGCGATAAATAATATCTTACCGCAGAGAGAGAGAGAGAGAGAGAAAGAAAGAGAAAATAAATCACATGCCCGCAGAGAAAGATGTATTGGCGCGCCATGTCAACCCCTTCCATCGAGTCACCGGGTGCGGACCGCATCCCTCGCACCCCCTAGTGACGCTACTGGATATTACTTCTAAGCCCACATGTACTTACACTTAACGCAACACTTACACACGAATCGAACTCCTCTGTATCATTCTCATGCACCGGTGACACAAGCGTGGTTGCGGTTTCAGCGACACCAGCAGGGGTGTCAGGGTCAGGCATGCAGGTGTAAGTTGAAGTATATACATTCTCAGCTATTCCCTCATCCAAATTGTCTTCGCAGAGGTCATCATACTGTGTCTTCTGTGGACTCCTACAGGGATCCATTGGAGGAGGAGTTACTGTATCCGCACTACTCAAATCAAAATCCGAAATGTCCTGCAAAGGACTGCACTGCTTTGGAAGGGAACTATCAACTGGCAGGTTAGCTAATTTGTAGGTACACCCCGTCGAGGTGCTGTCAGTCTCTTCCGTCGTGCTCACTGCATGTGGACTTTGAGGGGGACTTGGCGGAGGGCTCGACGACTCAGCGGGAAGAGCAACTTGGTCTTCGACTAGATCAGCAGGTTCCGAGATGACTGCCGCGTCTTGATCTCTAACGGGACTGGATACCACTGCACTAGGAGACTTTCTTTCAGGACTGGTAGGCGGGTATGACTCTTCTAAGTAAAGGTTGGGCGCGCCTTTATCGAGTAAATCGACAGGTGTCGACGTTGTTAGCAAGACCGGGTTGAACTCTTCTTCCACTGGACTAGCGACTGCCGGAGACGGCTTTCCCGGCGAACCAGCATCCGGAGTCGACGGCTTCTCGCAAGGGCTAAAGCTGGTGAAGTGAACGCATGTCTCTGCGAGCTCCCCAACCGACTCTATGACTTCCTTGACGAGACCCGCAGATTCGTCGAGCTCTGGACTGGAACCGTCGCTCTCCGAATGTCCGTTCTGAGCACTGGGACTGACACACTCAGCTACGAAACTGGACGTCGACTCGGACCCCGCTGAAAGGTCCAGCTCTTTAGAGTCCGTTTTGGCGTCGGAGGACGAGTCTTCGGGATCTTCCTCGGGATCCTCTTCGTTCGGCGACGGTACTTCTTTGAGGTCGACGAGGAGGTCCGGCGTCGGCCCAGAGTCGCTCTCCGGAGACGCGAGGTCAGCGGGCGACGAGACTTGAGCGGTCGCTTTGATCTTTTCGATTGATTCCAGGTCGAGAAGGTAGGACTTTGGGTTGTACTTGTAGTTAGTATCGTTAGCAACGGCAGAGGGATCGTTAATGAATGGAGGATCCTCCGGGGAGGAGTCTACGTCCAGGGGTGGCCCCTTGGACTCAGTGGGAGAGGAGGGCAGCTGGAAGCTCATGGGGTCAAAGTCGAGTGTCAGTGGGTCGTCATCCAAGATGCCATTCACGGGAGACTGGGGATTACTTACTGGGGATCCGCCCACGTCCGCCATGGTGACCTGCAACAGAGGGGTCACCAAATTAGAACGGCAATGCCTGCAGCCATTTGCAGAGAAAACGTACGATAGGTTGACATTTTATGGCAATGTTTCTTTGCGCAGAAAATAACCGTAATGTGTTTGTTGCCTCGAAAAAATTGCAAGAATTCATGGGACGGGGTCATGTGAGCATGTGACCACTGTACAAAACAGAGCAACAGTGCACCACCTACCATCTGCAATGACCAGCGACATAGTCAAGGAGGGTGCAGGGGCTGGGTTGGACCCCCTCCCCCGAACTCACGCCTTTAGTAGTTATTGGTAAAGAGAAAATTGAGGTGAAACCCCCCTCCCCACGTAATGCTTCTGTGGGGGCTTCACACGTGGAAGGGGATTTCATCCCCACTGTCCCTTTCCCAAGAGCACCACCAAAGGTGCGAGTTCGAACCCACCCCCGAACTCTCACCTTTGGTAGCAAAGTTGAGCTGAAATCCCCTTCCTCGTGTAAAGTCCCGAAAGAACCCCCCTAAAATATTTTTCTGGCTACGCCTCTTTGGCCAACGACACAACCCATTTGATCTTTTACAATCTTAAATTACGAACTACAACCAGAAGGGACAACAAATCATACTCCTACTGGAGATTCTCCCGCAGGCCCAGAGTCTAAAGAGAAAAGCTCTTCTCTTTCTCGCGTCAAAAATACGCATCGAAAACAAATGGAAAAGTCAAAGCACGTAGCAGATTATGTTCGGACTGCCTATATGTACTGATCCCAAGATTGCGCGGGTTCGAACCCGGCCAAGGATCGCAGTTCAAAAGCAACTTCCACTGCCCGTTATGGTGTTAGTCACGTGAATGGTTGAGTAACCGACACGGCGTTGCCGATACCACCCCCGAATGGTTTTCAGGTTTCACACACGCGCGCGCGCGACTGGAGACGCAAAGGACCACGTCACAGGACGCGTCTATTTCTGCTGAAGTCTTGCCAGAAGGACGCCATTTGGGTTCGTTCTGGGCATCCCGCTAAATTTAGCTTGCTTCCGGTTCGTCAGTCTCTATCGGCCGCTGTCAGCTGTTCTATGACGTAAATGACGTCCAAAAGGGTGTCTGCGCGAGTTTAAATGTCAGCAGAAGTCTTCACAACGGATGTATTCGAGGAACGAAAAGTCCGAATTTATGAGTTTTCGTTTATTCAAAAGTCGCGAGAGCGGCGAGGCAACTTATCTATATATTACTAAACTAAAGTAACCAAAAAGTAACAAGAATGCGCATATTTAGACGCAAGAAAGTAACAAAAAACATGTTATTGTTCATGAGTCACATTCTCACACGTTCATCGGGGGCGAATATCGGGGGAGTCCGGACGTCCTGAACCCCAGTGCTGAACCCTAATATCACGAACGGCTCTGCTGAACCTTTGAGCGAGACCCCTCAGGTTGTGTCATCACCAAGATATCTTATAGGCACTGTATCTAGCACGCTGTCCTGGACCGGACCCCCTACCTCAGAAAAATGGTCAATTCGCCCCCGCCTTTCGTATGGATATATACAGTGAACCCTCGTTAATATGACCCCCGGTAATATGACATACGCGCTTTACGACCATACTCTTGGGGAACAATGCTGTGGAACCAAATCTCCCAAACCCAACGAAATCTCCCCCGTTAATATGACAATTCCGCATTATGACCAAAAATTTCGGGAACGACCATGGTCATAATAACGGGGGTTCACTGTATTTTTCCATAATTTCTTTATATTTTCATATATAATACTAAACTTAACAATGGCTTTCTTAATTTCATAAAATTTGCCCCCGCTGTCGTACTGATAAGCCATTTCTCTGTACGCAGTGTGTTATTGTTACTGTTAGTACATGTCACCTTCAAATTTGCTGTGACGGTTTCGTACAGTTTTGACAGCGTTTTCGATCAATTCTTTCAGAAATTTAGCTCACAACACAAAAATATCAGTATATCAGATATAAATAAAACAGCATCGGGGGCGTTTCCATGCGGTCAACGGCTATACGGCTGTCACCGTTTCACGCTGTCGATTCACAACATTACAAAAATTCTATAAGCAGTGACAGGTTACGGACAAAACGCAGAAGCACGTATGACAGGTACACAGCGACAGGAACGGAACGTGTCATCCATCGGCAACTAGACACCGTAAGTCAGCTGCATCTACGCTATATATCTATAGGCACCCAAGCGTGTTGTGCAGGATGTCTCTGTCATCCTAGATCAGTATTAGAAAATAGGCAGCCGCGAGAGGCTCCCTATTTTTGGCGAACGCCGACAGCGAACGGTAAAGTATATGCGTCGGCGTCGGCGACAACGCGCCACTATAAATAGTTTATTACGAACAGTAGTTAGGCCGAACGACGGGAAGTTGGCAGCCGAGTAATATTTTGCGTCGACGGCGGTGTGTTACAATATTGATGCCACATTCTCGAAAGAGGTGATGGAACTCGGAAGACGTCGTCCGATATGATGGTCAAGACAAGTTGGACAGCAACTGAAATGCTCGTGTGATCCCAGCGGTGTGCCTGCACATATTTCACTTCTTTTCAGCTTGTAAATGCGGTGGTTTCGTAAATACATACAGCCAGAGGGAGGTTCAAGACCACCGAAATCGTACCTTTCATTTGTATTTTATTGATTTGTATTCGGAGAGGGAAAACGACGGTGATGTCTTCTCCCTCATGCAGAGCCGTAGAGAGTGGGAGGGGGGCTCAGGAGGCTAGAATCCCCCCCCCCCCCGAAACGTAGGCCACCTTGTATGTACGGCGCCATTTCATACACGGCGGCTCGGGCTGATTCGCCCAAGCGCTCAAGATGTGATGTGATGTGATGTGATGTGATAGAGGAAGAAAAAAAGGGGGGGGATTAAGTTACGACAAAATCAGACTGGCTACCCCGGACCACTTAGCCGCAGTTGGTTGAAAAAAAATAAATAAATAAACATGGGAAGGAAAGGAAGGGAGAAACCCCGGTAGTTGGGGGGGGGGGGGGCGAGAGACAAACATCCCGAACTAGTGGGAACACTTGTCACAAACGAGAGACAGAAGCGCTCAAGAAATGAATGTTCGAACAAATATCTACATATTTTTTTGTAACCCCACCCCACCCCCCAAAAAAAAATCTGGCGACGCCCCTGTCCTCATGTAAAGTCCCTGAAGAACCCCTCCCAATATATTTTTCTTGCTGCACTATTGATACGCACCCTTTCTTATTCCGCAAGCCCAACTGGTGTAATATCAGCGTAAAAAAAAAAAAAAAAAAAAAAAGAAGAAAAAGAAAAACGTTCGTAAAAGTGCTTTGAGCGGAATGCAACCCTCTGAAATTGTGTTTTAAGAAAAATACGTCTCACGAAACGGCGTTTTCCGCTGAATATGAATGGCGCTTCTCGTATACTATGTGCAACCATCATCAATGTGTGCAACGGACGTCAGGGGTGTGCAGTATCCGTTGAGGTGCTGTTCCCGGGAATATATATATATTTTTTTTTCAAAACCACGAGAGATTGTAGAAGGTGTTGCCCAAAACACCAGTCTGTACGATGCCGAACTTTCACCACGAAGGCGTAAGTGTGCCCATAGGAAGAAGCACTTGCACCCTAAAGGTGTAAAACATTTGCTGCGCAGTTACACGATGTCATACGTACGTTTTGTAGTTTGAACACGATCTGCCAATCGCTTTCAACGGGATAGCGGAACAATAGCGGAAGTAAAAAACGTAACGCGATATCACGTAATACGAGCATCCCTCTGAGAATAATGCGCACAAGGATGAGCAACGGTGTCTCTCTGACGATTGGGGGGCGGTCAGGTGAAAAAGTCACCGTTCTCCTAGCGTGACGACGTGGAAAGAAAGAACTAATCGCGGGCCTAATGATTCCTCCGCACGCAATGCCCCACATTCATTCCCTGCACGCGGAGCGTATACAGAACTATGTCAGGCAGCATCTTTCACAGTGGCCGTCACTTCCGCCGGAGAAATGCCATTCGGATACAAACGCGATCGGAATGAAAAGAGAAGTGCCAACAATGGAGAGAGTTCGCATTGGGCACCCGAGGCGCTGCGTGACCTCAAAGAAATGAAACTGGAATCGTCACTGCGCATTGCTACAGTCACTATACAGTGACTGTACGCGTTGCGTTAGACTTACCCTCTGGATTTTCGCAGCATTCCTTTCCGCCCACTCCTAACACTTCCCCACAAAGATCTTACGAGAAAGAAAAAGGACAAACTGGTAAAGGAGCCCCAAAAGTCAGGAGGTACGGGTGTCTAGCTGCTTGAGGAACCCACACCATGAAGGTGCGCACCTTTGTCTAGTAAGTTCCACACCACGAAGAAGGGTGTCGTGTAAAATATCCTTCTAAATCGTGTATTCTACAGAACGAAGAAAAAAATGAGAAAGAAAACAAATTCAGGTGGTTGCTTTCCATTTAAAACACTACATCATATAAAAGTGTCTTGTTGGCGCCTTTTTCGTTATTACACCTTTCAGATGTGCATGCAGAATGAAAATAAAAAAGGGTGTTCAGTTATAAAGACACCCCTTTTACACGCCGAAAGGTGTCAAACACATTGGTAACCTGTTACATGTGTACATGTAACCTGGTACATGTTGGTAGCCTCTTGGTAAAACATGATTACTGTATAGCACGGAAGGCAGACGCACAACGCTTTCTGTGCGTTGCCTTGTTGTACACTCTTTCTTTCCACAGGAATACAGGGACACCAAAGGACAGAACCAATGAGGACGTCATCTGTATTGAGCGTCATTTGCATTGACCGGCGACGTCCTGTGTCATCACATACCAGGGATGTCCCCTGGACGTGAAAACCGACCCATCTATTACGGGCCCAGATAATCACGAGTCTCCGAGATGAACTGCTAGATAACCTCTCCGCCTCGAACCAGGCGCGTGTACACACACCGTACAAGCATGTTACTTATTCGATGGCCGACGCTAAAAACAATAGCCTTCCTTATTACACCGGTCAACGAGCGCCCTTTCATAATGCGTGCCAGGGTCAACGAACAGCGATTGGTGGAGCAGCTGTCTGCAAAATGCCCCGCGGTGTACGAAGGGTCTTTTGAAGCGAAACAATGGTGTACACCACGAGGAGTGGCCATAAGTCTTTGGTAAACTGAAACGCGACTAAAATTGAACAATGTGATTACGCCACACTAGACGCGCATACAAGGTGTTCCACCATATAGCGCAAGAAAAGGGTTACTGCAACATGCAGACACGCAACTGACGGAAAAACAACTCTACGTTTCGGATACTGCGAGTCACAGTCTCGACAGTTCTCATTGGTTCTCGGAAGCACGTGACCTCGCCCTCTGCCGCCTCGTTGGCGGAGATGTCTGCAGCGACGTCAGCGCAGGATGGGTTTCGGTATTCGCGGTGATTACTGTCTAAGCATCTATTGCCCCTTTTCCTATATAATACCTGCAAGTCCACATCGGTGCATACAACCCAACCGTCTTTCACATTTGTCCGGCGTAACTTACGACGAAACACGTAGTCTTCCCATGTACCTACACCAAAATGGCCGAGGCAGCACAATATATTTGCCCAATATTGACCGGATATCGGCAATACTGTTCCAATATTGGATTAGTACCGCCGATATCCAGCCAATATTGGGCCAAGATTGCCGCTTGGGGTATATAGCTCTTATTAGCAAAACTTTTATCAGCTCTAACCTTGACTGCATCCTTCAAATCCCCAGTGAACGAGCCCTTGAAAAGTGCATTACCGAAAGTCATTATAGAAATGTTACTGCTTCGCTAACTCAGTTCATAGACGCTAACGTGAGCAGACGTTCCGCGTCGTGCTTCCCGCGCAAGAGCCATCTGTCCTTCATATCTCTTCCGCTACCTCTGCCAAGCTCTTTTCCTTCCACAGTGCCCCTGTGAAACGTCTTTCAGCAACTACGAGGCGCTGTTCTTCCAACACTAGGCAAGATGGGAAGCTGTGAACGAAACGTCCTTCATTTTCAGGGTGTCTACCAAACTGCAGCCTTCAAATTCCCTGACTTTTCCAGGTTTTCACTGACTATTTCAAGTGAATTCCCTGACAAAAACAAAAGGGAACTTGGTGCCTGCTCATACGTTTTGATACCACATCCAACATAAAACAAACCATTTATTAAGTATTAGTGAGGCTACCCTACTCTTCTGCCTCAGAGCTTGTCGTATTGGCAAATTGCTACTCACGGCAACGTTGCTGCGGCGATTCGCCGTGCATCATCACGGCACTTGTCTGCGATTTTCCCTGACTTCGGCTGCTTTTTAGCCGAATTCCCTGACAATTCACTGACTTTTCCCAGTCACATCAAAATTCCCTGACGATTCCCTGTTTTCCAGGTTTTCCAGGTTGGTAGACACCCTGATTTTGCTCTTGATTATGGGGCAGCCTCCTCCCTGCTTCTTGATGAAGTTGTCAACGCTATACTCTGGACAAGCACACTTGGCTTTCGCGATGGAACTGTCGATTACTCAACTCTTCAAACACGGACCTTCCTCATCTATACGTCTACGTACACGCTTTTCCTTGTCCGTTTATATAGCTTGACCCTGTAGCCACGTAAGGCCAGCATGGCTATAACTTTGCAGGGGTCGCTCTATTTTCATAATCTGCAAAGCATTTCCAATATACCCTGCAATGCCTTGAGGGTAGTGTTCCAGTAATTACCGTACTTTCCTGTGTATAACGCGCGCATTATACAGTAAAAAAAAAAAAAAGTAGTGCTCTGAAGAGGTCATGAAAGATGAAAGTCACTGAAAAGGTTAGCCAGCTGTAGGACTCGAACCCCTATCTTCTGGATTACCGGTCCATGTGTTTGTCCTTTCTATGTTGTTCCAGCCTCAGAACTTCAGTTCTCTCTGAAGAGGTCCTGCGAGTTATCTAACGGTGCGCGTTATACACGGAAATATTTTCCTGCAGAGCTCCTTTTCAGGTGGGTGACGTACAAATTCTGGCCTCTTCCAGGGTGTGCTGTGGCTTTCTCCGAAACCTCTTGGGTCAGTTCACAAAACCGGCGAAAGGGCACTGAACATGATATTGCTTAATGGTGCTACTGGGCTGTCAATAATCCTGAATTCATTTTAGAACAGTAACAGTGCTAGGGCGCCGGCGAGCTGGTACATCGTAAAACGACGAAAAACCTGAGACAAGGAGCATAAAGGAACAGACACAACACGTTCTCAAAGGCTGGCGTTCCCAAAGGCGTTCTCAACGGCATTTCAGAAGGCTGACGTGATTGAGAAGGAACGCGAAACCGAAAGTGGAGTGGAAACTGAAGTATACTATGACACAGACTCTGTTGCATCGGAGTTTAACAGCTTTGTCTAAATCTGTTTCAAATAAAGCATATGCATATATGATACAACGCCTTTCCTTATTTTGTATACTGATTGCAGTACAGAAGTTTGTAGCGACATTGCGGTGCACATTATACATCAAACTTTTTTTCAAATGCGACCAGTCTTTAGGGGTGCGCGTTATACACCGGAAAATACGGTATAATATGCACCAAAGGAGTACATAGCGGACGTGTCATTTTTGAGCATACTTTCATGAGCATCGAGATTCTTGCGGCAGAAGTTCTGACGCGTTACTTCAACCGTGTGCACTTTGCAGTATATTCCTTGCACGGCTTCCGAGTCATTTGATACCTGGCCTCATACGTGTCCCTTCCTGGGACCTACTTCTCGCGAACGTCACCGCAGACACTGCGACACCTGCACTCCGAGAACTGGGTTATGGCCATTGCCCCGCACCTGTGGCTCGTGTGTGTCGCGTAGGCTAACAAAGTCAAACGCAGTTTTTCAGTTCATTGCCAAAGCGCTCGATAATGTTCAGCACGCTGCCCATCAGGGTTGCGGAATGGGATCACCCATTCCATTCCGAGGAATGAAGATTTGCGATCATTCCATTCCTTCCAATTCCTCGGAATGAATAGGTATGGTCAATTCCCATTCCTGGAATGGGCTTGGCAACCTCATTTCATTCCTTTAATTGCACCAATACAAGAATTAGGACCGGTAGCCGTACTAGCTAGCCCAGCAGTGCTATAGAGGAGATTGACATTACCCAGCACGGAAAAAGCACAAAAACAAGGTTATTTCGCCCTCCTCCTCTTCATTGGCATCATCATTACAGGAATTTCCCACTAAAGTAAGTGGTACAAGTGATGTGGGGTTGCGGGCGTCACACTACTGAAGCCAAAATCTCCATTTTACTTTTTTCTTAAAGCCAAACTAAACCATCGCCCTTGACCGTGTGGCACCCAGACCATTACATTCCAATTCTATTCCGCCTGCGAAAGTCCATTCCCAGGACAGTTTCCGCTATTCCATTCCAATTCCATTCCGGGCTCTGATAAATCTGGAATGATTCCGGAATCATTCCAACCCGGGAGTGGCAACTCCGCAACCCTGCTGCCCATCTACGCGTGCCTTCCGACTAACGTTACCGCATGATGTCCTCTGCAGCAAGATTTATTGCAGCTCGTACCTTCTTCTATACGGTGAAGGCAACGAGACAACGATTTCTTTCTCTCAAACCTCTCGTTGGAGCCTTCCAGGGATCAGTGCTCTTCCTGTCCAGCCTTCCTTGTGGCCTTCCTATCCTGTGCGTGCCAAAAATCTCTACTATGCATGTTTACGGCCACGACCTGACTTTTCTTTGATTCGGCTTCCACGCTCGATGAAGCGCGTGTCTTGTAACAGGATTATCTCGACACTACATCGTGCAGGAACACCTGCGTCTGCGCGTTAATGCTGCCAAGTCCTTCCGTCACCCTGGTTTGACAAGCGAGTCACATCGGTGAAGAACACCAGGCTGTCTTCCACAAACAAGTCCACCGCAGGTCATCAACCTCCCTCGGAATTCTGTACTATTCCAAACTAACCGGGGACTCTTCAAGGAAGCTCGAGTGAGAAAAAAAGCCACTCGAGCTGTTACGTGGTTTTAAAAATCTCACAATGGACCGGCCTTGGCACGCGCCGATGTGTCTTTCTTGTTCTCTGCAATATCAACCCGATGTTCATTCTGGAATTCGGATGCAATGCTAATACTCTTGACTTGTTGCGGAAGCGCGCATTTGCACCTTGGCCAACGTAATCCAGGATTTTTTTTTTGATTGCGTGTTAGCGCCGCGAAGCAACTGTGGCTATGAGCGGCGTACAGACGTGGACAGATGGAGAGAGGACAGCAGGAAGGAGTAGGGGACAGGGGGGTTAATTAGTATGTGTCCTGGGCCGACTTCAGAAGGAACTGTGCAGACATTCGTCTGGAAAGTCTTCGGAAAACCCAGGGAAAACCTCAGACAGCACAGCCGGCGGTGGGATTCGAACCCACCACCTCTCAGTCTTCAGCACGACCGTGGTTACCACCAACGAGCGAACGCCTTAGCCCACTCAGCCGTGCCGCTGGTATAATCCAAGAATTCGCCCTGTGCTGCAGCCCGCCGAGCAGCACCGACATACCTGCAGTCCACTGTCTCAACTGCCAGTACCGATCTGTGACTTTTAGTGACAAATTGCGATGCGCTCTGCTAAGGACTTGGCCACATTCATCAACGTACACATCAGCAGTCGTGTTGTAAGTGTCATCCTGTTATTTGCTGAGTGTATGTTGAAGAATTTGCTCGAAGTACAAACTATGTATACCCCATATGAACGCTTTGGTGTGCATGTCTCGATCTATCGTCTCATTGGCTAAGTGTCAATTCTCGCGTAGTGCAAGGACGTCAACGTAAATAAATGTTGTTGAGATTAAATACAAAATAACGGAAAATTTTGCAGGTTGTATACCTTTGGCTGTGGCCCCAACGTTGTGAGGCTCAACGGTGTTTTCTATTACGCTGGATTGTGAAGGATGCAAATGTAGCGACGCACCGCTGACATCACCGCGAGGGATGTTTATGGCGTTTTCCTTTACCTTGTATTCCTCCCTGTGCGAACCATGTACGAGCTGCCTATATGAAACCTCCTTCAGACGCAACGTTCAGCGAATAAACAAATACGTACTCCACTATTGTCCCTCAGAACAGTTATATGTTGCCTTCCAGGTTCGGAACGAGTATAATGAGAACGCTGGGGAAAACTGTTCAATTCAGATTGCCCGAAGGCATACGTGAGCACAGTACGTGAGAGGGAGGGGAAACAGAAGCTGTGATTGATCAGGGCTTCTCTTTAGGACTAACACTCTTCTCGCTGAATTCGGGATGAATTTCTGATACCGGAGCTATTCATTTTTACCTGCAGCACTGGGTGAAAATGGATTTAATGTACGGGGGTACCTTCTCGTAAAAGAAATTTTTTTTTTGTCAATCTGCCTACCAGCCCACATACAACAAACATAATTAAATGAATAAAATAATATGATAGGAAAAGAAATGTGTGGTAGATGGCGATTGGTGCAGACAGAAAAATATATATCAAAAGGATTCAGTGGCGTAGCCGGGGGGGGGGGGGGGACGAGGGCGAAATCCTCCTCCTCCATGTAAAGCACTCATAGAACTCTCCCCGAAATATTTTTCAGGCTATGCCACTCAAAGGATTAATTAGTATGAGCAGTACCATTTTCTGCAACAGGTTTGCCAGTTATAGATCACAGACGCGCGAGTGCTGACAAGTGGCTGTTCGATAACACTCAGCAGCCGTCAGAGAAACACCAGGAAAGAAATGAAATTTAAACCGACCTTCGACTCTGATGGTAAAACCTGGGTGGAACGAAGATTTGCGCAAACGACTAAAACCTCCAGTTCCATAAAAACGGACAAAATCATTTTCGACCACTTGTGCTTACTTCCTTCTCGTCGAGACAACGACACGGATTAAGATCGCCATTTTTTTCACTATCCGTCCGATCACGGAGAACACTTTCTAACCCAAGAGACGTCAGAATAGACTTAAACAGAAATGGCGGATACAGGATTAGTAAATAAACTCTGAAATATGTCATGCTCACTCTTATTTCAAGCTCCGAAGAGAGACGAAGGAGTAAACTACCCACTGGACACGGGACCCCGTTTCGACGCCGACGATGTCTTCTGGTCAATCCTGCGCACACACTTATAAAATCCAGCGACGCGTGGATGCCGCAAGAACGCGCCGCTCAAAAGTGAAACCTTACACGCGTGCACCGTGGTCGAGAGTAGAGGGCTAGCCTCGTGCGCGGTGCCTGGGCTCCATTTAGAAACGGCTTCCCTCGCCCCGGGCCCGCGAACGAGCCAAGAGATGTTGGAAGAAACGCTTTCTTCTTTTTTTTTTTCTTCCTTATTTTCTTTTTCTTTTGATGAAGTGACACGCGCTACTTAGATGATGGATCACGTGGGCGCGGTACGTATACGTTTGTGCCGGTTAATCAGCACGGTATATTACGTAGTTACTTTCTGGTAGTTTCAGACTGATATTGTCGTCGAGGTAAAAGTGGATTACTCGGTCAGGACATTAGGTTTTGGAAATAGGCGGAAAGGATGACGTGGGCCTAGTAAACTTGTTTGCAGCAATCGCCGGGTAGATGGAATGGAGGAGGCGTCTTGGCAGTAGAGAGCTTTAGTTTCTCGGAACAGAGATTTACCCCTCCCCCCCCCCCTCCCCAACTTGCTTCATGCACATCTCCTACAGGGGGCGTATTCTTTATTTTAACTACAGATAGATACACATTTGTACACATGTTGGCAATGATACACAAATGGCAAATTATACAATGTGACAATAATGATGCCCCCCACCCGGCATGGTTGCCACAAAAACATTTCGGAGGCGGGAGTTTTATGGGGGGACTTTACATGGGAAGGAGGGGGGTTTCCCCTTCCCAAATGCACTACAAAAGGTACGACATCGGAAGGTTTGAACCCCCTAAACCACCGTCCTCCTGGCTATACACTCATGCCCCCACCAGTCCAGTTTTATATACCAGCTTTGCGGTTCTGGATAAACCACTGGATCGGAAAGTGTTCGCGATAACGTTTCTTCCAAACTCCAATAACCTTATTCCTTTGGAGTGGCTGACATCACGTCGCTGATCTTTGCCTTGATTTGATTTGATTTCACTTTACTGGCGCAAGGATCTACGATCTTTGCCTCGATAGCCGCTCTAAATGTCCAACAACACTGACGAAAACCACAACTGCGACGTGTAAAATGGAGGCACGGATATGAGAGACAAAATGCTGATATCGCATAGGTATACCACTGCCCCATCCTCGAATAATACGAGTGTACGACCTCCTTCGTAAGATCCAGGAAAGGGAAAAGAGCGCATCTTGTTGTACCAAGGTTGCTTGTCGAAGGTGACACGCGCGAGTCAATCGGATCACATCGTTTCGCGCCAAACAGAGACATCGCGGATGACAACATAAAGGCAATGAGCATATCCATATCCATCAGTTGCTTGTTGTACTGTCGGGCTACAAGGCTGAAGAAAGACAGTCTAGATGTCCGCGTTGAGGAAGATGTCTTTTTTTTAAAAAAAGGACATCCGCGTGTTAGCACCGCGAAGCAACTTTGGCTATGAGCGGCAGACAGATGGAGAGAGGACAGCAATGAGGAGTCCGGGACAGGGGTGTTAGTATGCGTCCTGGGCCGACTTCAGGGGGATCTCTACCGACATCCGTCTGGAAAGTCTTCGGGGAAAACCCAATGAAAACATCGGATGACCTTCGACTATCATGGCGACCTCAACATGTTCCTATGGAATGCAGGAAATAATCCTTCCGAGACAGAACACTATCCCGTCATGCTTCGCGGCCTTTTTGCACACCTTTGCTCCGCTATGCTAGGCGGGGAGAGTTTATTTCCAGCAACCAAAAACGTCTGTCTCTCATTTTTGCATTTCGCCCCGCTTTTTCCTACCCTTTAGACTCCAAGTTCAACCTCCTCTCCATCGCATTCTATTGGCTTTCCCTCTGTTTGCATAAGAGCGCATAACTTGAGACTCTCTAGACTTGGCACGAAGCCAGAAATATTTGGAGAAAAATAAAAAAAAATGTATATATTTCCAGAAAACAGCGTCATTTTTCTCGCGACCGCAAGCACTTCTTTTTTCACCCCCGGCCGACGGAAGTTATCCACTGCCACTTCCGCATTTTTCTGTACACATCCTTACGTCACCCGGACATCTTTTTCTTTGTAGAGGTCAGTTTTTTGCTCGTTCTTCTTTTCTACGACCAACAAAGGACGGGCAGGATGTGAAAGCGATGAGAGCGAAAGCGCACTTTCGTTTTTTCCCATTCCCGTCGAGTATACTTTCCGGTCGACATATGTCACACTGCCAGCGAATTACAATTTTGAAATTCCTAAGCTGTTATAGCTCAGCTCAACACCTACTTAAAAAAAAGAAAAAAAAGAAAAACGATTTGTACAGAATGCCGCTCTTACCGCATGGACACATCAAAGACTGACATGTGATTCCATATGTCTCGTATCGCTTTATAAATTAAAAATAGATATTAAAATAATAATATTATAATATATATAATATTAAATATAAATAAATATTTAAAAGTAAATTATAAATTATAACATCTCGAATGTCATGTGCCAGTGCACACGGAATTACTGTGGAATCTCAAATGTTCCACAAAGACCTGAGTGACCTAAGAACACGTACGACTTTCCACAGACACCCGAGAGATTCGATAACGTGATACATTATCGCGGCTTGGCAGGAAGCAATACGTCAAGGATGCAAAATAACGGGAGGGATACCATCCTGCACCGAATGTAGGACTTCCGTCCTATCCGTCAGGTTGCGACAAGTCATCCCGGGTTGTCCCCTAGAAACGCAAAACACGGTTCTTTGAATCGATGTGAACCTGCATTGAAAGTTTCACAGAAACGACGGCAATAGAAGAGGAGAAAAAGGGGGGCCGCGAATTCCGAAACTTATGCGGCTCTGGCGTCACAGACCTCGCTGCCGCCAGCGAGGCAGCGCAGGAGAAGTCACGTGCTTATACGGCTGCCAATGGGAATGAGCGCAACTCTGAGCTCTGTGACGTCTGCGCTTTGCTCGGGAGTGTGTTCGAGGACTTGTATCTCACCAAGTACGACAGATAGGATAATTATTTTTCCTCAGTATTCTGGCGTCGTAAACAACACCTTGGTTATGGTCGGAACAAGGAGAGGCTAGCAGAGAGGTTAAGGCCCAAGTGTTTGTAAGAATTGAACAAAGGGGCCTGAGAAGGACCAATGTATAGTGTTGATGGGTTAGGGCTAGACCTGGACAGCGAAAAGGGAAGGTGCCGACACTTCTGAAGCACTTAGCGGTAGAATTCAGTACAAAGCTTCCATGATGTAAATGAGCCCCGTTTATGAAAGTGAAGAAACAAATGAAAATGCGCGCCGCAAGTAAACCTGACGACTCTACGCTGGAGACTCCACCGAACATAAAATAAAATTAACAGAGGCGCCAAGAAAACCTGACATTTGCGTACAGGCATCCGTCTCCTCATGGTTGTTTTTATTTACCTGTCGTATCTATAGACTAGGAGAATGCATATAAAACAGGTTAGCTGCGTATGAAGTTTCTCGTCCTTATCGTCGTCGTCGTCCAAAGTGTACGATTAGAAGCCGTCAAACTCCTCCAATTCCTGCTATAGTCAGTGAACGCATTTCACTACGGGGGAAAACAGGTTCCGCAGCGACCCCGATGGATTAAAAGAGATTAAGGTTTCAGATGAGGTTTCAGATGAGGGGATGGCGTGCACATCATCGCGGAGTGAGGCTAATGCGTTCGCGTGATATATCTGCCGACTACTAGACTTAATCGATTAATCCATCGAAAGAAACACCCGCCCCCATCAAGCCAGTTCTCGTTATCCTCCTTGATGGCGACGTGTCGTGGTACGAAGGTGAGAGAGGAGGAAAAAGGAAGCGCCACGAAGCTGTGCGGCGCTGCTCAAGTTGTGCCTGCCATTTTACCCGCCGCATGTAATGTGGTTTTGGATCCCTCGGGTACAGCGGTAATCCCACCACCGCCTGTGCTGTCTGAGGTTTTCCCTGGGTTTTCCGAAGACTTTCCAGACGAATGTCGGCACAGTTCCCCCTGAAGTCGACCCAAGACGCAAACTATCCCCCCCTGGCACCCGCTCCTTCCTGCTGTCCTCTCTCCATCTGTCCGCATCTGTACGCCGCTCATGGCCACAGTCGCTTCGCGGCGCTAACTCAGAATTTAAAAAAGTACAGCAGTGGAACACCTGATTTCATCATCATCGTCATCACCATCATCATCATCATGTTCCGCTGTGATGGTAGCCCCTGGCCTCCCCTAGTGACTAATAAAAAGCTCCTGGCTTCCCAGGTGACCGCACAGCGAAGCATGACACAGAATAAAAATTAAAGGCTGCGCATTACACACAAAGAAGTACAGCAATAGAACAAATGCAGATTAGATAACAAAACAAGAGAAGAGGCGATATAAGAGCAGAAGAGGTGTCCCTACGACAGTTTCGTTTTAGCAGGAGGACACCTGCGACAATAATTAAGCGAAACAAATCTCGCGCATATTTTTCGCAGCGAGCTTTCACAAGAAAAGATGACAACGATTCAACGTATTAAAAAAAAGAAAGAAAAAAAAAGAATATTAATTAGTTTCGCCGCAGACTCAAGGTTTATAAACGCAGCTAGAGAATGAGGATATGAACCCTTTCCTTTCGATACTGCGCAGACATCTCGTGCGGAGATCGATTCAATACAGGCTCCTTTTTTTTCTCTCTCTCTCGCTGCAACATATCGCACCATCTGTTTGTGCCACTGGTAAGATATCGCGAAGCACACACATACACGCCCCATTAAAGCGCGACACGAGAAGTAACAGCAGCCATGACGTCATCGCGCGCGAGGACAAACTCTGCAGACGTTACGAGAGCCGCATATAAGTTTTTTTTTTTTTTTAAAGAGGGCGCTCTGAGTGGCAGGCAGTACGATACACGACACTCAGCTCCACACCATACCACTACGCCGAAGTATTATGTGAACCACCGGAAAACAAGGACCCCCATTATGTGAACCAAGTCGCGCCACGACCAAGAGGAAGTTCTTGTCCTGTAAGACGATATAAGGGGGTCTCATTATGACCCGTCTTCTGCATTCCGTTCAGACTGGCGGGGGGTGCAATGCTTTTCCGTGCGGGCATTACAACGTGTTTACATGTACGGGCATTCTCAAACACGCCATGAGGAAATTCCTGCTGCAACTCGATCGCCTGTCAAGTTGAGATGCACTGGTTGCGCGTGCTGTGCGTTTATATGCTTTATAGCGCTCGTATCGTCATCCACGAAGTGCGCAACGTGAATAGCTGCTGCGTACAACGTGCTCGGGGCATTCAACGGTGCCACAGAACAAATATCCACTGACTTTTTGTGTCAGTGGTTCACAAAAAACTAGCTGTTACACAAGAAGTGCCGTTGCACGCGTTGACCAATCGAATGGCCGCCCACGTTGCCACAAGAGCCCCCGGATGTGTTTGTTTACATCAGGGTCCCCAGATGGAGTGTTTAGCCGCAAAACGGCCACAAAACGGCACGTTGGTACATCGCTATAGCAGAAGCTGGGCCCCGATCTTCAACTCGGACATAGCGATGGTCATCGTTATAGTTAAAGTTCGCGCGTTCCAAAGCTAAGCTTTGATAGGCTCGCGCGAGAGCTCGTGGCGAATCACGGGCCGAAGTACCAACTCGCGTGACTGAGTGCTTAGCGTGCTGGCCATGTCACGTCGAGACTGGGAGGTACTTGGGTTCGAATCCCGGCACCACCACGGGCTGAAGTGATGCATTTGACGCGCGTTATGGGATAAGGACAAGTTGAAGATCGGGCAGAACCTTTATTGAATGCACGATTGAGTTTCGCGAGGGACTCCTCTCTTCAAATTCAAATTTAAATTCAAATTCAAATTTACACGTATTTACACGTAACGCGAGTCAGCCTATTTGTGTGGCGACAGGCTGCACGTGCTCCGCAGGGTATAGGACTGGGGATAATTTCGACCACCTGGGGGCTCATTTGACGTGCGCCGGAGATCTCCGACACACGCTGCTGTTACTTTTGTTTCTGTTTGCTTTCGAGCAATTTTTCGCCAGGTACACGTCATCCCAGCGACATAGTCTTTCCTGGCAGTGGCTCCTCCTATGTTTCCGCTTTCGATGCTGTCTCATCACGAATGACGGACTTCGACGTGGCCCCTAAGTATGCATAGTATCGCATGCAAGGGCGCATGTTTTTCATAAAGCCACGTGGTTCTGGCGTCACTGCTTTTGCTACTGTGTCAATCCAATCGGGTCACATGATCTCGAGAAACCGCCTTCCTGTCCGAAGAGAACGTACTCCCATAAAGTATCAATTATTGATCAGTGGGCGCAACGATAAAGTAAATAGTTATCCAATTAAAGTGAGCGAAGAAGTTTTTCGAAGTATCCATCTGGACGTTATACATAGGTCACTGAACAATTGTTTTCCTTTCTCCCTCCCCCCTCTCTCTCTCGCTGATGAACGCATACGTGGCGGTGTCTCGGATGTCCTGAGGATATCATTACTGCCCGCATAATTTGGTTCAGCTTTAATGATCACGTTGCGTTACTATATCGGTGCTCAACCGAAGAGCGACACAAAACGTAGCTCGTCAACCCGAAGTCCCGAACAGAGTTACTCTAATAGTTACTCCGCGAGAGAAATTATACTGGACGCGTTACCGCACTATTTGTCGCGGCGTAGAGTGACGCGGTTAATCATTGAAAAAGCGTTGGGCAGGACATTCTCAGGCCGAACACGTGCGAAACAACGGAGGGCTTTTCCGCTGGACAGGCTGAGGGAGGACAGCAGAAACCAACGAGATATGGAAAGGTTGCGCAAGGCAGCTTGGAACGTCACTCAAAATACCGCATCCAGTAGTACTCGTAAACTGGATTCGATCGCAGAAAACACCGCGTACACGTGTGGAAAACAACTGTATCCCTGCTCCGTTCCGACTTCTCGATAGACCATACTTTCAAAAGACCGCGCGTGAATGTCGTGGAAGGCACGCATAGAAGCTGTCAAGAGCGACCTGATTCACTCCAGTGGACATTCGGCACCAAGAGCAGCGGTGAAAGGAGCAACCCTTGGAGTTGTTCCCAAGATGAGACAAGTTCGCAAATAGACACAACGGGAGGGCAACGGCGGTGTGGGGAAGGTCGTCTTTCAAACAGTGATCAATCTCTTGTGTCAGGGAACTCTGCACAGAGGTGACACTCCAGAGAGTTATTACTCTGTAGAATTATATATGCTTATATGGTCGATACTTTTTGATCGCAAGGAACTGTCTGTCGCCTAGGTGATTAGATACGTTTTTTTTTTGTTCTACAAGTGTATTGCCTAAATTCCATCGTCTGAATTCATTATCAAGTCCTTTTCCGTAAATATTTAGCGAATGGGATTGCACGCAAAACATGGAGGTACCTACGTACACGGAAGTTTTTTTTTTTTTGCACCCTTCAGCGTGAAAAGGAGGTGTTTCTGTAAATGAACACCCGTTTCTTTTTGCTTTTTTTTTTCTTCACAGGCTCTACTGAAATGTGTAATACAGTGCCGAAAACGGTGCTTTTGAAACATCAATTTGAAATGTTATTTAAAGTGGAATGCACCCCAAAAAATTGGTCTTTTTGTAGAGTACACCAGTTAGCATGGTATGTGGAACTCACACCACAAACGTATGTGCCAAGACGTACACCCGAAGAGTTTACCGTACAGTAAACTACTATTTTCCAACGCAAATTCTTGATATCTAACGCGATAACTGTGAAGCTCTCCGAACCAGAGAGCGTTGAACACTGTTGTCGGAAGTGAACCAGTTTCTTTTGTACTCGGGTGTATATTTATCCCTATCGCCTTTCACGTAGGCTGCTAAAACTTAACGGGAGCCGGAAAAAGAAAGTGCGGAAAGACAAACACGGTTCAACAACCCGGTGGCTCGTCTTAACCCAGGTTCGCATGGCAACGTACCTGACGCACGCGCCCTCTATTGAAAATGACATACCAAGAAACGCAAGAAGGGGAACGTCTGAGGTGAATCAGACTTGACGCGGACATAAGAGCAACATTAGGATCGGCCAAACTGGAGCACCTGTAAAAAAAAACGGGTCATTTTTCGATCGGGACACGTTATGGTTGAGATGACGCACTGACTATACCTATATATACTTGAACTAGGATATACTCCGGGTGCAGACAATTTTCTCGGGGGGGGGGGGGGATCGAAACGACACTCCCGCCCTGCAAGATTGTTTTACTTACCCGCGTTTCTCCAAGAATAGCAGCACGCTCTGCGTTCCGTGCATTTTACCGTCATTCCAATATCGTGGCTAATACGCCGCTTCCAGGTGCATCTCCGAGATTCCAATGCGGGAAACCCCGCTCGCTTTCTTTTCATGCACGTCAAACTAGCACAACTAGTTCCCGATCTCAGTCTGTTAATCAGATGATCACAACGAGAGAGAAAGACGCTGAGAAAGAGAGGATGAGACAGAGAGAGAGAGAGTCCCGTAATCTCGAATATCTCAATGGATAGTAAACTCCAAAGACGCCTCCCGAATCTCGGCGATAAATAACGTCAGACTGAAATAATGCAGTCGTCGAAAAACGTCACACCGGGGCAAATAATCGAACCGGCACAGCTTGATTACCGGTCCCATATATGCGCTAACCACTACGTCAAGCAGCTCGTACCTTTTTTTTCTTAAACACCGTATCTATTTAAGCATTGCGTACATATCTGTACATAGTAGGACATCTAATGTATATATACATTGAAGTTCATCATTGCTCAGATTTCACACCTATATAGGCAGATTGTGTTTTCCAGTCTCATAACCGTTACTTTCCCATCTATAACATCAGATGTTCCGGAAAGCAACGGTCAGTTACGTACGTGTATGACCCACACCCAACATCTGTCTCGCGGAGGTGCTCTTACAACTTGTAGAGGAAGGCGGGGTTAGTTTTCACCCACCTTGCACGACTTTGGCGCTGGTTTCGACAGAACCATTTTGGAGACTCTCTTCTATCTTCGACCAGCTGCTCGCTTGCGAAACCTTCACAATCCACGCACAGCTTACGCTACAACACCAGGCCAGAGCCAAAAATCCTGACGGACAGCAAAAACCACCTCCTCCGCCAAGGCTGCCAGCAGGACGAGAAATGCCACTCTCAAAGATTCTACCTTGTTGGCCCCTGTCCCGAAGGAAAGCTTCAGTGCCGTGCGCAAAACACTGCTACATGAGAAACGGTTCCAAACCTCGCGGTGCCAACACCGGCGGGTGGTGTTCATAAATAGACGATCCACTCAACAGGGTGGGGGGGAAGGGAGTTCATGAGGCGTGCAGGAGGGAGGGGGGAACCTGTCCATGCGTAACCTGTATGACGCCGCGTTTTCTAACATTTTGCCGTAACTTAAAGGTGGGAAAGAGTTCCAGGAGTATACACTGCGGACACGAGTCGAAACTTCACAATGCGGGAAAGATGGATTCGTCTGCTATAGACAAATTGTCTATAGTTACCTCAGAGAGCATGATGGTGCGAGTTGGATTGATATGTCACTGTCCAGCTCTTGCGACGACTGCCATATATTTCAACCACAGAGAGCGTCCCTTCTTAATCTGAAAAGTGGATGGCATCTTGAGGACTACTCGTGCCTACGAAATTTCACTTTAAGTGTTCAAGTATAGCGATACTTTGAGACAATTATGAAGAAAAAAGCAATTGTCTTCATTTTACTCAAACCACGTCCACAATAAGTTGTAGAAACGACGTATCAAGTCCTTACAGTGACCACCGGCATGGCCGAGCGGGTTAATGCGTTGTGCTGAGGTTGCCAAACTCCGTTGTGCTGAGTAAGCCAAGGTTGTGCTGAGGACTGGAAGGTGGTGGGTTCGAATCCTACCACCGGCTGTGCTGTCTGAGGTTTTCCCTGGGTTTTCCGGAGACTTTCCAGACGAATATGTCGGCACTGTTTCCCCCTGAAGGCGGCCCAGGACGCATACTAACCCCCCCCCCCCCGCGTCGCCAACTCCTTTATGCTGTCCTCGCTCCGTCTGTAAGCCGCTCACTCATAGCCACAGTTGCTTCGCGGCGCTAACGCGAACTAAAAAAGTTTACAGTGTTTACGGCCGGCGCGGGCCACCATGCAAGTATACTGTAAACGTATTTTTATTCGCGATGTATTAATTTTTCGCGAATCACGCATTCAGTCATTTGCGAAGTTATTTGCGAGGTATTTAATTTCACGATTATAGAGCGGTTTTTGTTTCGCGGGATAAAAGTTAAGCTGTGTTCGCGAGTACAAATTTTCGCGAATTTTTCGACAACTAAACAATTATACTCGCGAACACAGCTTAACGTTTATCCCGCGAAAGGAAACCGCCCTATAATCGCGTAATCGCGAAAGCTGTGTTCGCGAGTACAATTTATCGCTTTTTTGTGTGTGTGTGGTCGCAAAATGCGCGAAAATTAATACTTCGCGAATAAAAATGCGTTTACGGTATATAGATATACTTCAGTTCCGGTATCATCGCGTGATTCGCGGTGATCTACAGGCTGGCGTAGCCGCGAGAGGAGCTCACACTTGCTGAAAGCTGCGGAGTGGATATTTTGTCAAGTCCGGCGAAGCAACGTGTCTGCTGAATAATGGAACAAGATCGGCTGGGGGTGAACGGTGGCTCGTCGGCGAAGCCGGGACAATTATTCGTGCGGAAAATCGATCCTTCTCTGTCCCCTCTCCATCGCAAGCAGGGGAGAGTTTCATCACCGAACTGTATCTGGTTGTGGCTTCAGCAGTGTTCGTATTTGCTTTGGCACCCTCAGATGGAGCAAGTCGATCGTGCTCAGTGGGGCCTACATCTCAACATGTCTTTTACCACCACCATCATCATCGATCATATTTTACTAGTACTGTTGCTTCTGAGGAAACAGCGGTGCTATCGTGAAAAATTGCGTGTATATATACATATATCACTAAGTTCAGTTCCGATTATGGTGCATTGCGTTCGTTTTCATACCGCTGTCTCTCTCCATCAACTTGTACAACGCCACCAGTACGGGGTCTTTCACCTAACGTGAAAAAAAAAAAAAAAAAAAAAAATCGGATTAAAAAATCTATTTGTCTGAACAGTATGCGGTTAACGTTATTTATCTCGGGTGAGATTCTGACATGACGTCCGAGCACTTTTGTCAAATTTAATTCGCGAGACATTGAATTTTCCCAATTGAACTCCGAAATTTGCCAAGTCAACATCATGAAACAGAAAGCGCATGCCAGATTTACCCCATCTCCTATCGTAAAAATACACTCACTGCTACAATGGCAATAGCAACAACAACAAAAAGTGAAAACCGTAGTTTCGAGGCGCGCAAATTGCAGGCCGCGCTCAGGTCTCCGAACGAAGTGTGAGGAGGCCATGTACCCGCATTTTCACTTTCCCTTTTACGAGCTTCTGTTGATAACGGCAGCATGGTTGCAACCCAAAGTTACGTGTACAAGATCACGAGCGGGCTATGTTCGAAACGCACGCACACACGACAGGATCGCGACCACTGTTCTGTTGCCCTATTGGCTGCCGCCGTTCCTGCGTGTTGAGGATCGGATTGGACGCCGCCAGCGACGGTATTTTCGTAACAAACGGTAGCGCGAAGTAAAACAATTTCGGTTGCACAGTGATTGTTGAAACTCAAGCTTCCATTTCTTCTTTTTTCCATTTTAGCGCGCGTTTAATGACCACGTCACGTTGTCTAAGCGACTTTGTTTAACAATCTAGACCGCGTTTGCTTGTATTGCTCACGAGGTATTCTAGTGGACGTAGCAATAATCGAATGAAAACAGGTCTCGGTCATCATAGCCAACAAAACGAGGGACAAACGCAGAGAGACACCCCGTCACAGCATCCACCACCACAGGTCTGCCGAGCGCAGCGCGCATCGCGTCCTCAAATGCCGGGCGTGTCAACACTACAGCAAATCCGTCACGGATGAGGCAACAGAGCTTGAAGAGATGATTCCAGATTAACGTCATCAGACACGACAGGAAAAGCGACGAGGGAATATAGAGCGGAAAGCAGTCTCTGCGAGCATTTCTACGTCGAGAATACGAAGGGTGCTCGCTTTTTGGTTTTAGGAGAAAAAAAAAAAGAAGTATAAGTGCGGTCATTAAGGACGGGGCGAGAAGTAGATTACTGCGAGCAAGGGTTCTCTATAAATACGAAAGGCCCAGTTCTCAGGAAGAGGCTATAACGATTCTGTTGATGTGCTTTATCTGTCGGCCGATGTGTGCCTGCCCAGCCATGTGCGAGACCCAGTTTCACTTTGAGAGACTCCATGGCCTACATACGCCGTGTCCCCACCTCCACGATCAAATGGATTATTCTGGGACCGTCTGCGTTGCATAAGGCCACGGCATTGTGACGTTTGTTTCGGATACTGTCGTTCCCTCTAAGAAGAGGCGGAAGACCAGCCTGAAAGAGGAGAGCGAAAGTCTGTCGAGACGTCGGGTTGACCAGTTATAACGAACTCCTCTTGTAGCGAACGCGTACAAAAGTGGATAGCGCGTTTTATGTGACGAACACGTTGGGCACCAAAGAAGCTAACTGAGATTTGAGCACATTTCCCATCAATCCGGATAGGTCGCCTATATAGAACCCTGTCCTGACGCAGCGGTAATTGCTTGCTGCGGTGAAGCTATTTCCTTGCACGAGGTTGACGGTTGCCTTTATATACCGAACGTCGTGTATAGCGAAGAGCCCCTATTTTTGTTTCATGAGTTTAAAGGTGCATCTCCGAGTAGCGTCAGGCAAAACTGCTTGTTAAAGCACGTGACGCATCACGTGGACATTACTCACGTGTGTTGGGCGAAGTGCGGGTAAGGCTCAAAAAAAGAAAAAGAAAAGCAACAAAAAAGAAAAAGAAAAGCAAGAAAAAAGCCGGTTTCATAAAGCTTCAAAGTGTTTTCTTGGAGACACGTCTATTTCACGGCCATGTTGCAAACGTATACTATTGCGGGTTGTGGAAGAGACGCGTCTGGCACGTCTACTTTTCAAGCTTGCCAAATGTCACGAACTCCCTCGGTATACTTAACTCGTCTGGCAACAGGCCATTCCGCGTTACCGGAGTGTCGGGGATCATTCTGATGCAGACTCCACGACCGGCACACTCCCGTCATCGACGTCTTCCTTCAGCTTTCGTCTTTCTCGAGGATCGCGAGCCCGGACAAGAAGAAAGGGAACCTGTCCTTCAGGGCATTCGGGTCAATCTACTCTTTCCCCTCTCCCGTTGCTGAACGAAATCGAGCACCCGGATTAAACGCAAGGGATGGGAAAGGACGTCCCATTGCATTCCGAACTGTGCGCCGATTGCAATGCACGAGCATTGTTCGATGCAGGAGCAAGAAAACCTGATGCACGTCCTCTGGTGCTCTGGCCATCATCAACTGGCTGAACCATCAACACCGTCTCGCGTTGCGCGGCCTTGGGAGAAGAAGAATTGGAAGGGGGTTTATGGGCCACAGTCATTGGAGGAACACGACGAGGGGTTTCTGGAAGAGCAAACAACAAAACCCGCGCTCTTATCGTAACAACTACATTCCGAAACGGCATAAGAGCTACAGTCACAGAGGTACATCTCCGCCAGAAGAGAATCTATAGTTGGCACATTGTGTTAGGAGCGTCAAAACATCTAAATTCACTCAGCGTCATGCGCCCGCATAATCCAATCACACAAGTCTTTAGATTTGTGGGCGGAGCCGACCTGTAGGAGTTGACCTGTCCCGACGCCAGAAAGTGATGTTGCTTTTGGATTCATGATTTTGCCGCACAATTGCTCTTCGAAACGAGTCAAAAGTGGCAATAAGATAAACAAAAATCGTTCCGAAAGTTCCATCTTTGGTGGCCTGCACTCGAGAAATTACCCCGCCACCACAATGTGTGTGTGGTATGTACAACACGCTAATCCCTTTGGCGAAGATGAAAAGTCCATGGGCGTCAACCACCATCGTGCATACACGAGGGTTTGCTCCATGAATACATAAGCGTCTCATAGCCCATGATGCATGGGTTATGAACGGCAGTATATGCTCTCTGCATGTATACACGAGCCAGAGATTTTTTGAGGTCAATGTCGCTCCTTTTCAAGGTCTTTGTTTCTTTCTTTCTTTCTTTCTAATGTTTGCTTCTAGTACAGCTGGCATTCTTTTAAATGTACTTGCGTTGTCTACAGGACATTTCGCTACAATGAAGCACTTTTTTATCGATGCCCAAAGGGGAACGCCGCCGTAAATCTTCTCTTTCCGGTTACCGGAAAGGTCGAAGCAAGGGGGAACGCTCGGCGTTTAGTGCCCAGATGAAAAAAATAAAATAATAACAATAATAATAATAATAATAAATAACGAAAGAAAAACGAACCTCATCTACGGATTAGCGTTCAGGCGAGAGATATCGCACGAAAAATGATACGGGCCTGTTACGAACCTTCGTTGGGGACATAGCAGACGACCATGATACGCACACGTAGCTCGTCTCAGTGGAATAGCCGAGACGAGGCAAGCCCCTATGGCGGATGCGGATACATTAATCTGCGTCGCTAGAAGAAGAAAAAAGAAGAGTGCAACGAAGTCCCAGGAAGAGGAGAGGGGGGGGGGGGGGGGCTACACACAACTCATTTTATGCTTTATAGATAGCTGAGTAAATCGCGCCGCTTTTGTAATACGCAGTTGTCTGCTGACGTACAGCCCGAATTATTATTTTGTAATGTATTTGCTACTCATTACTCCATCCTGAATGTAATGCTACACTTGAAGAATTATTTCGGAAGAAAAGCAGTGACGTTACGTCACTGCCGAAGCCAGTGCCCACACACACATACCGGCACGGTACCTTTGCTATTGCATTCGGGAGAGGGAAACGAGGGGGGGAAATCCTCCTCTCGCATGTGAAGTGGCCATAGGACCCCTCCAGAAATTAAACGGATTGATTGTTTGATTATAAACTGACATTTTTCACAACCACCGTATTTCTGTATGGTTTTCGGATCTGCATCAACAGCTTGCTGGGCGCGTGCAGCAATGTATCTCTGTCATATCCCGGAACCTCCCTCTGTATTCGGTGTTTTTCGGTTAAAACCGAATGAGGCAGAATTTATCCGGCGTATGTTTTTCGGTGTTTTTCGATTAAAACCGAAAACGCGAAACCCTAATTATAATACTACGCTCCACAAATAACATTACATATCTATTCCTGCCTGCCTCGGCATCGTGGATAGTCGTGGTTTTCATTCACCCGCAGGGTGTTTTCGTGTTTAATGGCACAAGAGCGACTAAATTCACCCGTACGATTAGCCCTTTCTTATCACTGCGTTGCTTATCATCGCTTATATACAGGGTGTTTGCTCTAACGTGTCCAGAAATTTTATTTAAAGCGAGCGATACAAGAGAAACGAGCGCTACTTTTCAGCTACTTGATTACGAAACAGGTGCTACTGGTGACCTGTAGTGCTGTACCTGTTTCTTACTCAAGTAGCAGAAAAGTACCACTTGCTTTCCTTTTATCGCTCGCTTAAAATATAATTTCTGGACACGTTAGAGCAAACACCCTGTATAAGCTAAGTTGGATGGTAGGACTTACTGTCTATAAATGATTTGCATATTCAGCAAGATGCTTGACGATGGCCTCGATAAACGAAGAGAGAGAATACAACATTCAAAGTGGAAAGTAAATGTCGTAGACATGTTTGACGCCAAGCCGGCTGCTTCAAATCACAAACGAGAGGAAGAAAGAGCAACGCAAATAAACAAAAGTTGAAGAGCAGTCCCGTGCGCTATGGCAGGAGAGGATGAAGAAAATGGGGCAGCTGGGATATCTCCGAAATAGGCGTCAACAGTTGCGGTCCCAGCGCTCTGTCCAGCAAATGCCCTGCTTCCAAAAAAGGTCAGAGCAAGCGCAGAGATTTCCGCACGAAGATGCAATTCGAAGTGTATATATACACGATCGGAACGCCGCTACAAAAGAATTAAGCCATCACCCGCAGCGAATGGGTCTATATAGGATTGCGATAAAGTGTGAACAGTATACTGAGAACCATGCATGATGCATCGCTGAGTCACCGAGTAAACCAACGTGCGGAACACCCTCGTTTTTTTTTTTTTTTTTTTTTTTTCAAATTATAGCTCCATGTGAAAGCTTACGCTATCCCGAACGAAATGGATGCGTTTCGAAACGGATAATTCGAAGTGTCCTATACAACCCAACTCCACTTAGTGCGAAGGGCGAGTCGGCGGAAGTTTATGCGGCAAACCCAGCTTACGCCTTTCTCCCACTTTTTCCACATAACCACGGCCACAAGGCTGTCAAGGTGTTCATCGTCGGTTCTTCTTTTTTTTCCTTGCTTAGTATTTTTTGTGTGTTTCCGCGCGCGCTTTCGAGGCTGTTGTAGCCGTTTTTATGCCATTTCCGCTTTTATCGAATTGCTGCGCATATATCGAATATTTTCCCGGTCGCGTTGATTTCGCTATAACGACAGTCTACTCTATTCTAAATTACGTAGCACAAAACAGTATACCTGAGACCTGAACGTTGTTTGCCCTCACTTTTGCCCACCAGCTTATCAAGATACCGATATCGCATCCTCCCCTCCAGCAAGTCAATAGGGGAAAGATCATTATGAAGTGTCGCCCTCTTCCGCGAGGCCTTGCAATCATTGCAGGAGGGCGCAGATTCTGAAATAACTTTCTAAACGTAGCCACTGGGACAGTGCGTTGCGAGAGTATGCGTTTCTCAACACGCGTATATACACCAGTGTACTGTTACAGCGGTGTTACGCAACGTACGGATATTGCCATCTCATCGCCACGCCGTGACCGTTGGAAGACGATGCACACGGCCAACTTATACACTGTCACGCTCCATTGAAAGAACACTGGGGCACACGTCACGGAACGATAACGAAATAAAAAACAGGCGGCCGCGCACGCGCACAGGGTTGATGGGAAGTTAACGACTACGTTATACTGATAGAGGTTAGCGATAATCGACATTTCCTGTCGAAGCTTTCCGGAAAGGCGGGTAGCCTTCGGGCAACCCCTTGAAGGCAACCTCGTCGTTCGGGCAATCGCTGGACTTTAGAAGTTCGATTTATGGGGTAGTTCCTCTACCGGAGACAACTTCCTGGTGATAAATGCCAGAAACCGTGTATTTACACAAGCGACATCCTCACGGAATATTCTAGTGGAAGAAAAAGCGAAAACACTGCTCACAGAGCCGAAGTTCAGTCCCGTGTATGTTGAGCATTCACACGGTGCGGCATATCGGGAGTGGCGTACTGCGCATTTAGCAGACGACACCGTTAGTGTGCTTTCCTGTCGTCTGCTACGGAATGTCTTGCGGCTGTGTCGCAGGATATTCCCCACGGTTTGGGGTGCACGTGAAGACACGACGTTAAGCGCTCAAGCTCACCTGACAGCAGAAAGCTATGACGCCTTCCGCATCTTCCCGCTTCTGGGGTAATGTCGCTCGTGTGAATACACTGAACGAGTATCTTTTTCTCCGTGTTCTCTATATTTACTTCTATGCTCGCTTCGCAACGCATGGATTGCTCTTGTTTTATAAGTTTGTTCACTGTTCAACACTGAGCAGGGTTATGCTTGCATTACTTGTCACATTCGCTTCATTTCCCAAAGACGTCCGAAAAGAAAACGCCATTAAAGCTGGCCAAGAAACTTGTTTCCCAAAAAGAGACACCGCACAGCAATATTAATTTTCATCATCAACACTTTCACACTTCCATTAATGAGTTCAGCACGTGACTGTCTCAACCAAGAAGTAAAACTATATTGGAGCACTTGGCCACATCGAGGCCTCGAGGGCTATGACCGCGCAGCACAGAAGGAAATATCGTCACACAGATCACGCACACTCTATCTAGAGAAGTAATGTCTTCCTTTCACGTCCATAACACATCCTGGGGACATCCGCGGACACTGCAAGGATCGAAAACGCGAAAGTTTTACGTCTCATTTGGGCGAGGAACACGTTTTTACGAGCCACGTGGATGGAGAGACCGCACACACTCACGCCCAGAGGAAAGGAAGCACCCATCAAAACGGGAGTCCCCGGTCAGGGTCGTCATGGAAACGCCTCTTCCCTATACACACACACACACCGAGCGATAAAAATGGCTCCCTCATAGTATTATCCGAAAATGAAGGAAAAAGAAGAAAACTCAAGAGGGGGCTTCGCCCATATAAGGGAGAGGGGGGTCTCCGATCGATGTGCTATTCTGAGAAGGTCAGGTGTCCATGACGTCATCTCATCGTCAGGGATGCAGGAAGGGGTTGACGAACAGGAAGTCGGGGATTACGTGCCTCCTTTGCCCATTGATGGAATGGAAGCCAGCACTGTCCAGACGGGTGCGTATCGAATTTCAACAGAGATTGGGTTCATTTTGATTCTGTCTTTATAATAGCTCAGTGCATCCCAAACTCTGCTATCTCGCGTCGCGACCCATAAAAAAATACAAGGTATCACGGCGCGACCTGGAACGCAGGGGTGTACAGCCCTCGTTTCACGTCAGAGGGCCACGTGATTTGGAGCCATGGAGGTGATTGGAGTAGGTGCCTACCTGCGTGCCAGATAAACCGCTTTCCCGCCCAGATGAGCCTCCGTCGGTGTCTCTGTTTCACAAGTTCATTCATACCATTTCCCCTATCACTCGTTCTTCCACAATCTTTTCCCGCTTCGACCATTTGTACGAGGTAACTCGTTTCGTCTGCCACACTGATATCTTTGCTAAATCATTTTTCTTTTTTGTTGTTGTAAGACTACTATTAACTGGAATGATCTTCCCTTGAATATTGCGGAGCTCACTGATCACACCACGTTTCATAGGAAGATATCATCTACCATTTAACCATTCACTAATAATCAATTGATTCCTTTCTTTCCGCACCGTTATTTGGCAAGTGCATTTATTGTTATACCTAATATCTGTACAACCCCACTCCCCCATGCAATGCTCGCAAGAGCCTTTGGGGTATTGTAAGTAAATATAGCGCTAGAAAAGTTGACCGGGGCTTTACTTCGACAAGAGCGGTTTTATAGCGGTTCGTAGCAATGCGAGGAGGAAAATATAGCGCAATTTTTTAGCGCTATGTAGCAAAGCGGTAGCTATGTAGCTTCTTCACAATGTACCATAGTTTGGCACGTTACAGCCACACCGCATTCGATTGCTAGCAATATGAGCCAACGGAGGCACGATTTCCCAGAAAGCGTTCATCGATTCATCTTTTCTTAGGCGCGCTTCGAAAAACACTTGTCATAAGAGAGCACACATAAAGCTTCTATCCTTGAAAAAACGAACGACACCGTACATCAAAAGACGAATGTTTGCACAGGCAGCCTTTTTTCCCAGCTTTTCTTTCTTTTTTTTTTTTTTTCCCGAGTGAGAAGCATCACCTGGCAAAGCGATTGTTTCTAAAGTGAACACACATTTCAACGCGACATCTTCCAATGATCGCGCTTCGTTGACAGTTTAAATGCGAAAGCGTAGACGGCAATGCCATATCTCACAGAAGCTGGACATCATCACCTCGAATGAGGCGACTTCTCTACCTCAGAAGAAAGTGACTTTCTCTTCTTTTCTATTCGCTGCCTTTATGCGTATTCATCGAGCGAAAGGGATATTAACTGTTCGTGAACAACGCCTGTCTGAATATCGCCTTTCACAGAGGGAAAACGGAGCGTTACATTCACACAATAGACTCGCTCCATTTCGTCGTCGCCGCTCCGCACAATAGAGAGGAATCGATGCTGATGATAGCCATCTATATTTAGTATCTAAGACCGAATTTGCAACACAGAAAAAATCGTTCGGCGAGGTCTATGTCTTCTATGGGTGTAGTATCTGTGCGTGTGTTTGTGGGGGGAGGTCGCGGCGAAATATCGACGGACGCCTCCGCAATAGTATTATCGGAAGGGAGGGGAGGTAGATCTTGCACACAGAGTCGGGGGAAAGTGGGTCGGCGACGCATATAAATGGTAGGATAAACATTCTGGCGTCCGAGGCGTGTCCTATCTTTATGGATTGCGCCGACTTGCTTTTAAGTAACGTTCCTGCGTCCAAGATAAGAACCTATATATGCTGGTTTATATATACGCAGGCGCGTCTGCAAGATTAGATGCGTCCGCCGTTCGTCTCGCACCCCTTTTTCACGCAGGACGAGAAAAACACTTCGAGGAAGAGCATTAAAAACAAACATCACACGCGCTTATGTTGGTTTTAGAGCGGTGAGCTTATATGGCCCACCAAAGTCGACAGCCGCGTAGGTCCGTCTGTAACCGTTATCTTTTTTTTTTAATTCTGTGTTAGCGCCGCGAAGCAACTGTGGCTATGAGCGGCGTATAGACGTGGACAGATGAAGAGAGGACAGCAGGAAGGAGTGGGGGACAGGGGGGTTAGTATGCGTCCTGGGCCGACTTCAAGGGGAACTGTGCCGACATTCGTCTGGAAAGTCTTCGGAAAACCCAGGGAAAACCTCAGACAGCACAGCCGGTGACAGGATTCGAACCCGTGTCACCTCCCAGTCTCGGCGTGGAAAGCGATCACTCTAACCACTATGCCACGGGAGCTGGTGTGTAACCGTTATCGAGAGTGGAGAGAGGGGAAGAGAGGAAGAAGAACAACAACATATATATTGTGATGATGAAGTGGGGAGGTTTTCCACCCTAGGAGTGGAACGCTACCCCATAGCTAGGGGTCTAATATGAGTGGTGAGGAAGAAGAATGATCAGAAGTACAACCCTAAAGATTCAGCCTTTTTTCCCTTTCCTGTTAATTTCAAGTTGAAACGAGAATCCCAGCTCAAGAGACAAGAACACGCAGTTACGTCTGACGGCGGCGGCACACATCACATCCTAATAGTGGTACGGAACGCACCACGGCACTGAGCAAGGAACAGAGATACATTGGAGAAGTACCTAAGCAGCACAATGTACTGAAACTCGAGTGCAATAGGGGTGGACGGTATGTGTCTTATCAATGTCCTTAAGTTCCACGAGCCTGTTCAAGGCCTTCCACCTATTCGACTTGATTGATTGCCCGCCACTTGCCGTGGGAATAGATGGAAGATGCTCCGAATTTATTTTGCTCCAACCATACTGAGAAACGCGCAGTTCATCCGTAAAAAGACGGGGGAATTCGTCCTATAGGAAGTATTTATAGTACCAGTTCATTGTGCCGTGAACCATGTAAGGGACTCTCACAAGTGTGACGTGAAAAGAAACGTGTGACGTGAGAAAGTCATAATACTGACGGCATCACTGTAGCTGTTCTGAACCGGAATACCGGAAGCTCTAAACCGCATTGTGGATTGACACAGATAAAACGTGGAAAGAGACATTCTTTCGTCAGTAAAAACAACGGAGGGAGGGGCTCTCGCGCACAATGCAGCGGAAGAGATGGCTCGACCTTTTAACAAAGTTGACGAAGAAACACCCATCTACGCAAATGCCACAACGACCTCTGCTGGACAGCAGCTTCTAGTGACCGTAGTGCATGGTTGGGCATAAATACAGCTTTTGAGTATTTCCCCCCAGTTCCCTTAGAAGTCGGCCCAGGACGCACATTTCCCCAGGGCGTGAGTCGTGACGTTGCCCACATCCGTGAGGCCGACAACGGCAAGCTCTCCCACCACCACCACCACCAGTATTTAAATATTATTCATAAATACTTTTCAACACGAGTTTTTAATACAAAATGTAAATGCAGTATTTAAATACCGTAACTGCTACCATAAATACTATGAGGAATATGTCATCTGGAATTACAGAAATAACGATGCTCGTAACAACAAATCAGCAACGAACAATAGCATTTATTTGTTAGATTATCGTGGCAATTTTAATATTAGAAGTGTCTCGAAGAACGCATCTCTTAGGCATCTTCTCTTCGGCCGAACAATCAGATTCACAAAGGAGAACAGCATCTGCACAGGTGCACAGGTGAACAAATGCTTGTATTAAATTTGACGGAGTTGCTTCGTACAACAAGGTAATTGGGTGGTCGCGACCGTTGTCCGCAACAACAGTTTCCCTTTCCTGTTTTTGGTTGTTTGTTTGTCCTTCTCTTTTTCCTAGCTCACTTTTTTTTTTCACCCACAAACGCGTTTTGGAGTAGCGAGTTCTGACTGGGTCGGGGCTAACCTCTCCATATTTTTCTTTCTTTTCCAATCCAATCCAATCTCCCTTCTTCCCGACAGGTGAAATGCAGGGCAACTTTAAGGTACGAGTCAGTATATATATAATTGTACTTATATATAACATATAACATATTACTTACATAACGCTTACACTTTACACAACATATTACTTACACTTACTGTACTTATATAACATATAACTGTATTTAGGAGTATTTATAAAGTATTTACGAGAATAAATACCCAAAAATTGGTATTGAAATATAATTATAAATACGTTTTTTGAGTCCGTATTTAAATACAAAATATAAATACACGGATTTATATTTTAAATAGTATTTTAATTACAATGTATTTAAATACTGCCCATTCCTGCCGTAGTATAGCGTGGTAGAACTGATACAATATTCGCACGTCGATAGTCACAATGAAGACTATAGGAAGTAAGGCGGTGGGTTCGAATCCCACAACTGCGGCCGTGCTGTCTCAGGGTTTTCCCCGGTTTTCCGGCGCACCTCCCAGACGAATGTCGGCAAAATTTCCCGTGAAGTCGACCCAGCACGCACACTAACCCCGTATATCCCTCTCCTTCTTGCCGTCTTGTTTCCATCTACCCATGTCCGTACGACGCTTACAGCAATGATTGCTCCGGGGTGCTCACAGAAAAAAAAAAAAAAAAAGGGAAAGAAAAAGAAAAAAAAATATTACGTTCCGTAATCTACTTTCTCGCAGAAATGAGCACACCGTCCACCGGCTTCTATAGGTCATAATTTGATTGATTGATGCTGACGGTGCTGTCGCAAAGATAAAGATCAAGCGACGCCGGACTGTCTATAGAACATCTGTCTGCACCTTCCACTGAATATGCGCTGCTATACGATTACAGGTTTCACAGTATCACGTAGGTTATCACGCACCACGTAGCACAGCTATTTCTCCACACAGGTTTCGTGAGTTTATTTCGGTGCCGTGTTATTTCGGCACTGCATCTTTTTAATTGATGTCCAACTCGAGTCTGTTATTAAAAAACGAGGATTTCAGGAACATGTTATTTTGGAACAGTCGTTTTGGGGAATTTATTTTGGAACAATGTTATTTCGTACCCCCACGTAGGACACTCTACACCTTTCTGCCGCATCAGGGGGATGAACGCTAGGGGACGCGTCGAACGTTTACCATTCCTTATCGATGAAATGGACGATTGCGTCGGCCGGCACCGGAAACGACACTGGGCAAAACATCCGTAGTGGGGACGTCTCTCTCATAATAGCGAACACTGTATTGCCGTCTAATAAGGTGTGGAATCAGTGAGGCGTGCCATCGGTTGTTCAACCTTCGATAATAAGGCGCTGAGAAATGGTGACAACCGTGTATCCTATCTAAAGTGGCAAGATGAGTTATGAGCGTCGTACCGCCTGACTCTGTGTGTACTTGTAATTACATCAATGTGGCCGCCAGCGACCGTATAAGCCCGACTGGAAAAGATGGAAGTCATATTATGGGAAGGGTTGCTCAACACCTGGGAGCAGTCCGGAGTGCTATGTTTATTTCTGGACCTCCGTTCTTAGTTTACGTAATCCGATGCAGGCGACACAGTCGCTATATAGCCAACTGGGATTTACCGGGAACGTTATTTTCTTGCCGAATAACAGGAAGTATTACGCTTGTCGCGTGCCATATGCGGCGAATATATGACCAGTCTCCCTATACGGTTACTTGTAATTCCCACTCTTTAATGTCAATATCTGCTTTTTTTGCTATTTTATTTATGTTTTATTATTTGTTGCTCTTTTTAATGTCAATATGCGCTATAATATTCCATAATTAAAATCAATGTAAGCCTATATTTTAAGAGCCATTGGAATTGTGAACCTTTTGTAATTTTAGACTGACGTTATATACGACCATGCCCCGCTTTTATTGAACGCCGTGCTTATCTTTAACTAGTCTCATCCTAATCACAGTGTTGGCGCATTATGAACTTTGTTATCGATGCGCCACATCATAACTCCAGTTATCAGCAGCACGATTATTTCCAGTAGAGATTATAGAGGGGACGCGACGTCACCACTGGTATATGGTACAGTCAAACTCCTTTATAGCGAACACCTTTTTAACGAAAATACCCCTACAGCAAATTTTTTTTGCGGTCCCGCTGGAGCCCTATAAGTCCAATAATGGACACCCTTTTTAACGAAAATACCTTTACTGCAATTTTTTTTTGCTGTCCCCTGAGTTTCGTTGTAAAGGAGTTTGACTGTATTGTCACGCGCCACCTGATCTTAATCAGTGGCTGACGAGACGACACGGTCGACAAAAACAGCCCTAACATACTCGTGATTCGGTGGACTTCCCAATCTGTAGGACAGTAAACAACAGGGGGAAATGTCTCTAATGAAGCTTTGTTTTTGTCTTTTATGCCGCTCGTCTGCCGATTGGTTCCATGACTGGTCTCTACTCGACAGATAAAGTAACGAAAGGCGCTCTTCCAAGAGATTCCCCGGCCACGGATATCACGCTCTAGTTGGTCGGCAAATTTCTCACACATTTTGTTTGCCGCGGCGATGCATCGCATCGATGTTTCTTTTTTTTCTCTCTCTTTGGCACTCGCACACTAGTACGGGTCTATAAAGAGTACCCATATACCGAAGTATTTTTTTTTTAGTCCGTGCTAGCGCCGCGAAGCAACTGTGGCTATGAGCGGCGTACAGACGTGGAGAGATGGAGAGAGGACAGCAGGAAGGAGTGGGGGGACAGGGGGGTTAGTATGCGTCCTGGGCCGACTTCAGGGGGAACTGTGCCGACATTTTTTCTGGAAAGTATTCGGAAAACCCAGGGAAAACCTGAGACAGCACAGCCGGTGACAGGATTCGAACCCGTGTCACCTCCCAGTCTCGGCGTGAATGTTTTTAGTGATGTAGAACAGTAATAAGGAAGAAGCGAAAGAGAGCGAGACGACTATGCAAACCGGTGTTCTCGTCGGCTCGATAATTTATTAATTTATTAATTATTTATTTCTTCCGAGTTTCTCGAAACTTTTGACATTTACTGCTCGTGTTCATTACGTTCTTTCCTGTACAAAACAGCCTATAAAACGGCCGTCGGGGCAGTACCCTTTGCGGTGATGTTCCCGGGAAAATGTTTTGCTAGAAATCTATCCTAATAGCAGAGCGTCGAACCGAAACGTTTTTCGGTTTCTTTCGGGTTCGTCCATAAATGTTCGGTAGAGATTCAGCACCGGAGTCGGATCGATTAACCGGTTCAGAGGCTGTAAGCCGGTTCGAGGCACTAATATGCTACAAAATTATAGGTAGCCACCAAAAATGATACAAGATCTCTTAGTTACGTTTTTATTCACTTATTTTTTCTTCTTTTTTTACCGACAGGACACCCTTTCACCCCTTCTGAGAGCAACATGCCGCCAATCTAGGCAGGCAGACCGCTCGAATCCCACATCACCCCCCACCACCACACACCAACGCGAACCGAACAGGTAACCGAAATTTTTATATAGGTTCGGGTTCCGGTTCAGTTCCAGCTTAAAATTACGGCTAATTCCGTTGTTCCGGTTCGGTTCGACGCTCGGATCGTAAGTTCTGTTGAACTATACTCAGTCCTGACCAGAGGCGCGGGCAAGTGCTCTAAACCTTTATTTTTGTCAACGGAGGTTTTTTTTTTTATCTCTTTTCAGAAAATTCCCTCACTTCACCTCGATCTTCTTTTTTTCTTTTTTGCGCAAATTTCCCTCACCAGAATCGTTTTTTTCTGAACGCCCTTCTTTCATCCCACCCCAACATCAGATGAAGGTGAGCTGAAGATGTCCAGCTCTGGTCCTGATGGACCGTGTTGGGGCTAACTACTCCACGCGTTTTCCTCCTCCACTATCACCATCGTCGTCATCATCATCATCATCATAGTCCCCACGTAAAACCTGAGGTCGCATTATCATAATTTGCTCAGTGCTGGCACCAGAAGCTATTTTTCCGTAGTCCACACTTTTGCCCCACAAGATGCCGACGAATCCGAAACACATTCGTTAGAAGAGCCAGCATCACGTCACGTGTTATGCGAAATGGAACGCTTAGCGGAAGCGGCAGAAATTGGCCGCTCGGTTGCGCTTTACAGTTTTGACTGGGCGCGAGCCGGCCGAGTGAACAATGCGAGGAATGTCCGGCCTAGAACAAGAGGTAACACCCTCGCTCGCAGAGCGGAACATCCTTCGCCTGTCCTCTCCCACTGCTTTTTTTTTTTCGTTCCATTTTAATTTGATTATCCGGTGCCGATCGTTGACCACGGGTCACTCGCGTTACGCCCGTAACAGAAGGTGATGGAGAAACGAACGAGATTAGTATATACCCGCGGAATGGTTTTAGCGCATTGGGCTTCAGCGGTGTCGGACCATTTCATCGAACGCCGTTTCATCGACCCCATTTCATCGAACGCTTTTTCGTCCAAAATAGACGTTTCATCGACGCTTGATCAAGGTTAGTTCAGAGAGCCTTATACGTATTTCACACGTTGCCGCAAGAAAAAGCGGCGGCCACCGATTCGATGAAACGACGTTCAATGAATCGGCGTTCGATGAAACTTCAATTCGACGAAATGTCGCGGAACATAAGCATCGCAATAAGACAGTTATGCAGAGAGAGGAGAGCAGGAAGGACTGGGGGAAAGGGTGGGGGGTTAGTATGCGTCCTGGGCCGACTTCAGGGGGAACTATGCCGACATTAGTCCAGAAGGTCTTCGGAAAACCCAGGGAAAACCTCCGACAGCACAGCCGGTGCCGGGATTCGAACCCACCAGCTCCCAGATTTCAGCGCGACCTTTGCTACCAAGCTAACCGGTGTAACTGAGCGTGTATTGCGCGCTAAAAAATTCATATAAAAATATCTACTTGGTCCAGTTCAGACGGACCACACATACCAAAGTGTCAGCAGAACCCATTTACAAAAAGTGCAGATCGACGTTTCCCACCCCAATTGTTTTCCGCAAAATGGGCGGTGTACAGTCTCGTCGCGTGCGACACCGCGCTTTACCGCAACCCAGATGCCGCGTACAACAGCTGACAAGCGCCTGCTTGAAACGAGACAATGCGCCAATACCGTTCAATCTGGGACAGATGTTTCCACTGCTGATTAGTACCTGCCACTAACACAATGACAGTCGCGGCGTGGAAGTAGGTAATCCCTCACCCCGCCCCGAGATTTCACTGCTTTCGCAAAAACCATTAGGGAATATGGAAGCCTCTGGAGAAAACACCTTCGGTTAACTCCTTTTAGACAAGGACAGTAAGCGTGCAGGAAGGCGACTGCGACGAGAAAAAGTACCCGGAGCGCCGGAAACCTTGCTGGAAATTGAAGGTTCGCAAAGCACACAGACACGCCTCGTCACATAAGACGACCAGGCACAGGGCGGGTTCGTGGACCTTGCCGGGAAGAATTTCTTTCGTCAAAAGGGGCCACACGAGTCATACGAGTATAGCAAGGCCACTACCGCCCGCATGCAAGTTCCGCGTTTTATGCAATACGTAACACTTTTTACGTAGTATCTGGCGCCAGAATATCGAGGCAGAGCACAATGTGTGTTGTCGTCAGTGGCGTAGCCACGGGGGGGCTAGGGGGGGCTCGAGCCCCCCCTACCTGCCACGACCCGACCCACGCAAATCGTGCAAATCCGAGAAGAAAATAATATATGGGGGGGGGGGGGGCAGTGTGACGATCGCGAAAGTTCTTGCAGTTCATGACGGCTATCTAAGCAGCACTCGTGAATGGTTTTCAAAGTATGAGCTTTTCAAAGTACTTACAATCTCGTGACACCACCTCATTGGACATGACATCCTATATATGTAATCGTATTGTGAACGCCCAAATAAATTATTTTCGTTCTTTTTTTTTTCAACCGCATTCTGCGGTGTGGACAAGTATATGTGCGTTGTCGCATCCAGGATCGGGGGGGGGGGGGAGTTTTCGTATCGAGCCCCCCCTACATTGGAGGTCTGGCTACGCCACTGGTTGTCGCGGAACAGTATAACAACCTCCCTGTTGCACCGAAAATGCTCAAGATTAGGTGCTCAATTTCCATATTTTTGTCATGTAAGTTCTACAGATCAGCGGCTTTTCAAGAAGTGGCATCTAAAATCTGTATTAAAAAAATGCAAAAGAACAGTACTGGAAAGACAAACAAACAAAGGTATAGACGTCTCACCGTTCAGACCGAATTTTAACCATTTCTTTTTTTTTTAAGTGATGGGAGACAGAATACATCGTAACCAGAAACCGCTTTTTATTAATTCCAACTGCTTCCTTTGAAATCACCACGTACTAATTTCACAGGAAGAGAGACAAATTCATCCGCGAAATGTATGCGCCGAAACATTCCGCAACCGGCAGTCTGCGAAGTTCGATTTTAGAAGCGCAGGCGACTGACAGGCCGGTTGATGACACCATACCCGACGTGACACGGGCATATTTTTGCCAGATAAAACATTCGAAAAGAAAATAAAGCGCGGAAGAAACCGGCTGCACGGTGGCTGGAATGTGACAGCAGTGAGGGAGAGACGCCACGCATCGACAACTATCCAGATTTATTGGGGCTGAAAGGTGATAAGTCGTTTATCAAATACAAGTAAGAAAGAAAACAAGAAACAAGAAGAAATAAGACGTGGGAATGTTTATCTTGTACGTTTTTGGCGTCATTGCTTATTTACGGGCATTTTCTTTCTCTCTCTCTCTCTTTTTTTTTCATGTCAAGATTGATGGTGATCGGTTTGGAGCGGCAAGTACCTACATAACCACAAGCACCATGGGCACCAGAAAAAGGACAACTCCTTCAGCTTTTCCAAAATAAACAACTCCCGTCGCTTTCAATCCATCCTGGAGTGCGGCACCCCAAGCTTACGAAGCGGACCACCGCCCACTGCAGAATTTATCGCATTTTCACAAAACGTAAACTATGTTTCTGAAGACGCATCCCAAGGAATCGCGGTCTGCAATACCGCAGCCTCTCACATCAACAGATAATCGACGAGATTGGTAAACCTGATCCGGCGGCCACAACTGATGCTATCTCAGCTTTCTCCATTGACGCGATCGCACCTGACGCGCTCTCGCGAACGTGAGTCGTCCTATCGCGCTTGCTTCCACTCCACGCTGAATCTCATGGCCAACAATAAAAAAAAAAAAAGATAAGCCGTCACAACGTATCAAAGCGTGTGGGAAAAAGAAGAAGAGTAGCATTACAAGTCGAGGTAAACAAGCTTGAGGAACAAAATCCAGGGACGCCCAGGAGGATCACGGGAGCCCTTTCAAAATCAATGCGCGGTTGGCGACGCACAGCGACGAGCATCCTCCATCCTTCGCTGTAACGCATTCTCTATAAATCCCGAGGTAGGGAAGGATAAAATGGCAACAGAGCAGCACTCACCCGTCGTCACTCTTGGCGTCTCGCACACAGACGCGGGCGAATGCTGTCGCAGACGACACAAAAAACACGAAGGTATTCCACCGTCTGCTTGGAAGCGCTGCGTTGCGAGGGGAGACCTGTTTTATGTCACGCTGGTGCAAGATTCGATGCTGCACCAACACAACTTCAGCGAAAACCGACTAGCACTCAGCGCGAAAAGCAAAACATGAAAAACAAGAATGGCGAAGCGGTGAAGAGGGCGCTCAGGTCGAAGGGGAGGCGATCCAATCGGAGAGGGAGTGGTGTCACGTGACGCCAAGCGAGCGAACGTGCGCGTGGTGGTGGGTGGTGAATGGAAATCAAGATACGCGGATGACAGACACTGAGGGGACACTTTTTGTTTGCGCTTGTGGGGTTTCTTTTGTTTGGACAGATGCATTCTAGCCGGCGAGACGAACGTCTTCCTGTTGCTATTATTGCGTGCATCTTTGACTGAGCATCGTGTTGCTGCAGCACACATCAGTGGTCAAACACTGCTGCAGAAAAGCTGGACCATGGTGCGCAATAAATGCAGTTATGTTATGCGGTTTATGAAAGAGAGAGAGAAATAAAATAAAATAAAACATGTAGCATCGATAACACAAGACGATATTCATGAATTAGAGATACTGACTAGGACTCGCTATTTGGAACTTGCCGGCGCAGAATTTTCAGCTGCGTGTTTTACAATGTTCATTTTGTGCACTGAAAACTGTGCGTCGCTGCCCATGTGTACAGTGCGTTTCTTACATATTGTACGGGTATGCACGCCGGCAACACGAAGGCTACTGACTCTATTCTTTTTCAGCACCACAATGTCTGCACGTTGAGTAATCATTTTTATTCAAAATATGTATATATGCACAAAGCCCAATCGTAAGAGATATGTCTTTGGACTTTATTCCAGTTACCAAACCCAAATTACATACAAGTACTGCGAACATCTTGTCCTGATATTTGCCTAAATTCGGGCATTTGAATTGTTACCCGTCAATATCTTTTTCTTCCCGTGGAAAAACAGTACGGTACAGAGCTCCCCGGAAGAAGAGAGGTGCCGTACGGTTGACCGACTGTGATTAAAGCGTCGTGTTGACTTGACGCCAGAAAAAGCTGCGTAATGCATCACCGAACTGACCAACCAGAAGAAATTCTCACACGACCGTGTTGAAGAGGTCAAACAAAAAGAAAGAGACAAAAACCGGATTCGCAACGCATCCCATTTAAAACCAAAACCGAAACCGAAACTAACGAAGCGACCCTAGAAGCGACCACCGTGCCACCGACACTCGTAGTACGTTCCATGCTCGCTGTATGCCGCCACCAGACTGAAAACCAGCAAACATGGCGTTTAAACGCGAAGGAACAGATACCGCACTACTACAAGATTTACATGTATGCGACTTGTTTGAACGACATCTGAACCGATTTTTCGTTCGTGAAACTGACGTGAACTACTCTTGGCTCGTGCCACAGCTAATTGTTTACCGTTTGCAGCAAAGAAGAGTATCCGAACTTCTCGTGGAAAAGATACCAGACGACGAAGCTTTCCTGCTGAAAAATGGAAAGTAAGATCGCTTATCATGCTCTAAAACATAATCGCGCACATTTACTGACAGTGCAGATTCGGGATTATTTATTTTTTTTGCCGCAATTGCAATTCGAGCAAGGCGATCATGGTGAATGTCGCTTTGCATTCTGTACCGCAAAACGTCTGTGGTCTGACATGTATCGCTCTTTGGTAGGTACGCTTGTACATTGTGCCCACACCGGCCTGTGCTCGACACCATCGAAATGCTTGCCGTGCATCGGAAAGGCAAAAAACACCTCTTCAGTAAGTACAAGCAAAAAAGAAAAAAACAGTGATTTGAACTGTGTAACAGAATAGTGTCTAGTTGAAGTATTCTCACACAGGTCTTTCGAGACACCTTGCTAGAGAACACAGAAAAAAGGAAGAAGCTACAAAAAGAATACAAGAATTGCAGCTCAAACAGGAATTACGAACACCACTAGGAAGTCATAAAGCTGCGAAGGTAAGACATGTCATGTTGGCCAAAGAAATAAGGGGCAAGCGAGCTGGTTTACTGAACTTGTAGGTAATATTTCCTTGAGTATGAGGAGAAGACAAAGTGACATGAAGGGACGAACTCAAACCAGCAAACTGAAGTGTTTATTCCACAAGCACTCAAAGTATGAGAAAGGAGGTTCAGCAAAGAAGGCACCAGATTGATCGACGGTTGGCTAATACAAAGCTGGTGACAGATTATTTCACTGGCCTCCAAAATGACACTGGCTGTGTCATCCTTTAGACTGTGCAGTACTTGACATTGAGCCCAAATGGGGACATAGTCGGAGTAAGAATGCAGGTGTCAGTTTAGTTCAGAAAATTCAGTATTTTTCCTACATTCGAAGAATGTTTGCGTAATCGATCATTGATACATGGTTCAGTTTGCCCAACACACTTAAGAGTGTCTTGTATTTGTGTCTTCTGATACTCAAGGAAATACCTACAAGACATTTTATGTTCAAGGCATATTTTTGCAACAAAGTGTTGAACAGCTATTCATGCTAAGATGCTCGTCTAATAGTGGCGTCACCAGGGGTGCGTCACTCGGTGTGGGTACGTACTAACCGTAACCCCCACCCCCCACCCACTCTATTTATGGATCACTCCCCATACCAGACGATGCAGTGCACAATAACAGTATCATACCACACTCTGCAAAAGCAAAAAAAAACACATGCTAGCAACATGCATGTTGCTTTCGGTGTCATCGCGCCGAGAGTACTGGAGAGTAGTGGTAGAGGGAGAATACTGGTGCGGGGCATCACCCAGTGCGGACCCCCCTGCAGTGACGCCACTGTCTTCTACGCAAGCTCATGTTCTTTATTTCATCTATTTCAGTGTTTAGGTCAGGTCTCTGCAAAGAGCAGCATGAAACGTCCACGATTAAAGCTCATGAAGTCTGCCAAATACAACAGCTGCTGCGGCAAAAAGGGTGGGACGAATGGCACTGAGAAAACAGTTGGTATGTTGCCAGTTTTTTTTTTTTTTTTTTTTCTGTTGTGGCAATGCGCATCACAAAAAACTTGACAGCAGAGATATGTGCAGTAGAAGTGAATTTTGGAAAATATTTGGGGGTGATATTTGTGTTTTGTGTGAAAAACACCTGTACAGTACGGGGTGTGTGCAGATAAAGTAGCCAGTAGTAGTAACGTGCATAAATGTGGGGCTACCTTTTCTGCACACACCCTGCACAGTGTTTTCCACAGGCACATGTTGATAGAAATTTCACGAAAAAATAAAAGAGTATCAATGCTGTGGGAGATTTGACAGAAACCACTGGATGTTCACTGATATTGCACTGCAATGTTCCTAAAGTCCCTGTTTCCGAGAGGCAATTTGGTGCTCCCAAATAATGCCAGCGTACTGCACAAATATTTGCAGGTAGTGGACATGCAAAACAGAGCGAGCAGTCATGTTCAAACCCGCTGGTGAACACTTACGTGCAGCAGCTCCAGCACAAGAAAAGCTTCCAGGAAGCCATCGAGTCAAAGAGAAGGAATACTGTTTCCCAGTTATGTGGACAGGACTGTGTAGCTGGTGGTACACCCATTAGAGTTTCTTCCATTGGAAAAGGCCACGCTACTGCTTCTGACCAATCGCTGAGTGAAGAAGAGCGAGCGAAGAACACGGCGAAGGCGCAACATTATCTTAATTTAAGAATGTAAGTACGTTATGTGCATGTTGCACACAATTTCGAGACCATTGGGTATGCTTAAAGTTAATTCAAGACTGGATTTTAGAAATAAATAGAGTGACCATCAGCAGAAAGGTAGGCTGCAGTTTGGGCATCCATAAGGCCACTATTCTTTTAAAGGGACTGTAAATTTCTTTAATAGTATGAAGTAAACACTGGCTTGCATAACAAGTTGTAAAAAGAAAAAAAAATTTTTTGATACACGATTTTTTCTTTTTACAACTTGTTATGCAAGCCAGTGTTTACTTCATACTATTAAAGAAACATGTCCCCTGGCTTTTGGTCCATCTTCAGACTGTAAATTGAAATGCAACCACCAGGTTTTTTATGTGCCATCAGGTAGAACTCGGAAACTTTGGGAAGGCGCCATAATCATGCCTTCGCCTACAGAATGAAAGAGTATAAGAATGTTTGAAAACCTTTCCAAGTTTTCCCACAAGTGCGTGCCTCGACTCAAAAGTATTTAGGTTCCAGGAACTAACAGACAAACAGGATGCCTGCAGATGCTGTGATCACAAAATTATCAGTCTTTGATATCCGTTAGTATAAGAAACGTGAAGGATTGAGACGTGATGGCTAGTGCATGCCATCACAAAGCACTTAATGGCGCCACAAAACATGATGAAAGAAGCAAGTCACAGAAAAGGTTAGCCAGCTGTAGGACTCGGACCAACCTCTTCTGGATTACCGGTCCAGGGCTCTTACCAATTGAGCTAAGCTAACACACCTCCCCAGCGACTTCCAAGGGTGTGTCATCTGAAGGGACAAACGAACCACTCTCTCACTCATCCCACTTTCACTCTCGCATGTTTTCTCACTCATACACACATTCATACGACGGAATCGACGCAAGCGACATCTGTTGAACATGATGGCAATTTATGTTCTGAGGCTGGAAATTGCTGGGGGAGGTGTGTTAGCTTAGCTCAATTGGTAAGAGCCCTGGATCAGTAATCCAGAAGATATGGGTTCAAGTCCTGCAGCTGAAAAAATGGCTAGGAAGCAAGCGAGCTGGTGAAGATGATGCATAATGTAAAAACCCCGAGACTAGGGAACACGAAGGGACAGACACAACACGAAGTCTTCGTGTTGTGTCTGTCCCTTCGTGTTCCCTAGTCTCGGGGGTTTTTACATTATGCCTACAGCTGGCTAACCTTTTCAGTGACTTCCTTTCATTAATTTCTTAGGCTGTCGAGGCTTTGTATGTATTTGTCCTTTCTATGTGTTCCAGCCTTAGAACATCAATTGCCATTATGTTATTACCTGCAGGTGCATAGTAACATTATTGGAGGAAGACTTTTTTTGAGACCATTCCTTTAACTTTATCGACGAATGAATTTTACGCGTAGCTGGGAGGGATCTGTGGTTTAGGAAAATGAACTGTCATTTTTGCAATAATTTTTTAACCAAAAGAGATTCTCTGTTTCAGGGCCGGGTGGTTGCTGAATCCTGAGGGTAAATGGGTGAAAGACGAAAATGTGGAGTTCGACAGTGACGAAGAGGAACCACCTGCCTTCAGTGCGTGACAGCGTGGACATACATTGGAGAAAGAAAACACCCTCGTCTTTTTCCCACTGTCCTAATTTGGTGGAAAGCGTCCATTTGACAGCCACCTACAGGTGCTCCTGCGACACAAAAGTTTTCGCTCCACAAGTCGCACCGACTCGTTGCGACATTTGATGTAAATAGTGTGTAAATAAAACAAGATTGTTTTGAACCATTTTGCCTGCACATTGCAGAGCAAACTTGCAGTTTTTAAATGCCAGAGAGATTCTGTAAATAAAGCATTGGTGTGCGTTAGTTAAGTACCCACCACTGGTACTTTAACTATGTCTTCTTATGAGTATAAAAGCAGTGTAGCTAAATGGATAAACCTCCGCTCGTTTGTGATGACTGCAAGATTGTGCTGCTGTTGGAGCTCGTGGGGCTGAATCTCACTACCGACAGTGCTCTCTGAGGAACAGCCTGGGTACTCTGTCATAGCCAGGATTTTTTTTTCTTTTTTTTTTTTTTGAGGGGGAGGTGGGGGTGGCTCGAAGGTGGCACAAAATAAAACTATCTTTGCTTTCACATGTACGGGGCAAAATGGTGATCGCCAGCCAAGTGGTGATCACATTTCTTGAGAGCTTCAGCGAATCACCCTGAGCCACCATGAAGAAATGGCGCCATACATACAGGGTGGCCTACAGTTCTACCCTAGCCCCTCGCTACGCCTTGCTTTGACAGTGTTTCCTGAACGATGTCCCCACAATTTCCTCTGATGTTTGCCTTGGGTGCACGTTACTCCACCGGTTACTCCTCCCTCTGCAGCTACATGATGACGTAAGCCAGGCATACGAATGGGAGCGCAGCGTACGCGATTGTCTCCGAGGTCGTCTGCTTGGCATTCGCATCGCGATATACTAAGTGAAAAGTCGTCAGAAAATACAACTTCGCTTAGCAGTGTCAATTCTGACGTGGCCATGATGAGTGGAACACGATCTTACGCTACTGGCTTTACGAACACGTCCGACGTTAACCAGAAACAATTGACCTCTACCCGAGAAACGTCATCATGACGTTGGTAGATAGACTGAAACCAACACCAATCGGAATGGGAGGGCTGGGTTCCACGAATGGGCACTTGTCCCTTTCAGGTCGTAATCCCCGCAAGACCGTGGCTTTCGGGCGCGAACTTGTTCGCCCCTAGCTTCGAGCTACTTCAAGTCTACCAAATTGGTGGCGCTGTCGAACACTATGACGTCATTTGTTTACAAACAGGGAGAGGTCTATTAACATTCCACAAGCCGATCACAGACTCTCCGCGACCAGCAGACGCCTTCCCCTCGTATTCCCCCTCGCTCGCCCGCCCGCCTGCGTGTCGATCAGTAGGTTGCCAAGGCTAACAAGGTTCCTCCAGCCGCTCGCCGATTGGCCTTGTCCGGGTGACACTTCCAGAGAGGGAATTCGGAGTGCTCTCAATATGCGTCGTCTGCTCTTGCCATGTGTTACGTCACACTGCACAATCAAACAACGCCACCAATTTGCGTGGGATTTTCGGCGTTATTGTCAGTGATGAACGCGGAGTAAAACGGCACTATATAGTTTCGGAATCGAACGGGGTGGATGCGATAATCCCTTTAACTTCCAGGTGCGATTACAACGATCTCGGATAGAACCAATCGCCAGTTCGTAATAACGAATAGCACATTATCGTTCGAACTCTTGCGCTATATGGCGTACATGAAACGCTTTACTGGTGAATTTGTCAAGCTTTCGTGCGTCCGTTGCATGTAATACTTTTCTGCTGCCTCGCGGTAGCGCGATCAATCACAGCGACGAGCTTCGTGCCGCCGAATTTTTGGACGCTTTTCTATTCCCGGCATTTGAACGGCATCGTAGTCGAAGAAAGTACTGGATCGACCTTGTTGGACGAAAAAGCATTGTCGAACAGAATTAGCTGTGTTACCCAACTCACAAGAAGTATAGATATAGGTGATTTAAAGTCGCTGCCTGGGCTACATTGGGACTTTCCAAGCCCCTCCCCGCAAACACACACTATAAAAAACCTGAAACAAATATTCGGATATGAATATGTTTTCTGTTAACGTACATGACAGGAAGGTGATAGAAAGGAAGGGCAATACCCCTCAGAAATGAAAATCATGTGCAAATAATACCGGTTCTCCATATATCCTTCTTTGAGGACACCCAAAAAACAACTTTATGATGATATTGCGAAGAGAGTTTCATCGCCAAGGGCCAAAAACTCATGTCGCGCTAGCATCTTGAAGAAATAAAAGAAATGAAAAGAACGAACAGAGAACGTAAAATTTGGGAATCGTTTTGAGAAATTCTCTCGTTGAAACAACAATGTTTTCAAAGTTACAGATTCGAAGTTTCCAAAGATTCCAAAATGCAAACTGCCGCGAATCGTTATTGTAGTGACACGCTTTTACAACTCATAAAGCATGCCTTTGCATATTTCGGAAATTAGTTTTATGACCACACCATATTTCCGATTTCACTGCAAGAAGAAGTTCTGAGACTGAGTTCTAACTTATCGCTATTCGTGAAAATATCGCAAACGCAGATGTCGTACAACACTTCTTCTCCTTGCATCTTGGCGTTGTGATAGAAAGAGATAAAAGGGGGGCGAAGGTTCAAAGGCTTTTCCGTCGAGACTCCCATAGCGTGGAGTGTGTACGGTGTTGGACTCTATACCTGTCGGCAGCATGAAGGGGTCTTGTTTCGTAGAGGCTTCTCTTCTGGCGTCCGTGTTGGTCTTAGCCAGTGGTTATGACTACAAGACCTACTTCTATACGACGAAGGTGATGTTTCAGTTTTGTCGTTTTGTTTTGTGGGCGGATATTGCCAGTACCCGTATACAGCGATTGTAGCGCATGAATAAAATATGAGGGAACATGAATGGGTACTGCACGAACGTGCTTTGTAAATATACATCGCGGGATATGACTCGGACATAAACGTGTCCGCTATGATTATTATTACATACCTGTGGCATATCGTATAGAAGGGGTAACGAAAGTTCCAACCTTTACTCTTATTTTTTCCCCTAATCTGTATCTAATCTAATCTAAGAAGGGATAAAACTGAGCATTCGCTGTCGTTTCCCAAGCAGCACAATGTACTGAAAGTCGAGTGCAATAGGGGTGGACGGTATGTGTCTTATCAATGTTCTGTAGATTCACGAGTCTGTTCCAGGCTTTTCACCTACCCGTCCACCCCTATTGCACTCGACTTTCAGTACGTTGTGCTGCTTGGGTTGGTTCCCTGTCTATTGCTGCAGGGAGGCAGAACTATATAGTTAGCACGTCGTATACGTGAGTGCGAACACCCTCAATCTTCCGATATTTCTCTTCAGTGTACATTCTGTGATATCACCAATACGTTTATCAGAGCGCTGAGAGGTTCACTTGCAGGTTCATCGATAACTTTCTGGACACATTGTGCCAAAACTTACGATTCTTCGTATAACGAATTCGTAATACGCGAGTCTGCTTCCATAACGCAACGCAGATCGAAGCAAACACGGCAGTTAATCAACAGGCATGCTGACGCTGCAATAGCTGCGGTATTTATTTAATTATTTATAGAACACACCTGAAAATGCCCTACACACACGTGTGTGTGTGTGTGTGTCAGTAAAAATAATAATCATCAGTAAAAGTGCGTCTTGACATTTGCAGGTGGACCATTTCGGTTACGCAAATAATGACACCTACGAAATGCGGTACCTGATTGGTGACCAGCACTGGAATGCCACCGTCGGGGGCCCCATCTTTTTCTACACAGGCAATGAAGGAGGCATCGAGGACTTCGCCCAAAATGCGGCACGTAGCTACTTCGTCGCTTTCAATTTTCAATTCAATTTCATCCTTTCAATTTGCATCCTCCAAAATGAAACATGAAGCTCATCAAAAATATATGCGTTTAATGTGCTCTCTGTGTACGTACGTAGGGTCTGATGTGGGACTGGGCTCCCGAATTCGGGGCCCTCCTGGTTTTCGCTGAGCACCGTTACTACGGAAAGTCTCAGCCTTACGGATCGCGGTCGTACGAGGTAAGCAGTTATAAATAGCGCTTGGTGGTGGGCTACTTGGTATACTTAGAGGTTTACGCAGCGCACATAGACCTCTAGGTAAGCAGTTATTTTCGCGGCTGGTCATAGGCAGGAGAACGGAGCTCTTACGTCTTACGTTACGTTTTGTAGGATCGAGACCATCTTGGATATCTGACAGCCGAACAGGCTCTCGCAGATTACGCCGATCTGCTCCAGTATCTCAAGGCCACGATTCCAGGAACTGCCCGGAGTCCCGTAGTGTCCTTTGGCGGTTCTTACGGTGGCATGCTCGCTGCGTGGTTCAGGATGAAGTATCCACACGTCACTGTGGCGTAAGTGAATTTGTCGCATTGACTGCGTGTAAATGGACCGGTATATGTCGACTGAATGCCTCAGTCGACTAATCACGAAGGTCCTGCCGGAGGTTTACACAGCAATCGACTGAATCCGCCAAGAGCACTCAAGAATCCAGTCGACCTGCTCGGCTGAAGCGACCCCTTTGTTCACCGAAGTGAAACTTCCCATCGGTACGGGTTTCAGTTTTGAAATTTAGTGCCCGACACGAGCCGTGTATTGCGCCGCTAGATATAAGCCACCTGGTTCAGCTTACAAGGCGAGGACATAAGCGTGTCGACTTCCTTTTAACCCTTTATATGTATATATATTTTATATATTTATATTTTATATATATTTATATATATTTTATATATATATTTTATATATATGTATATATTTCGATTTACATGTGAAGGAGAGGTCCAGTCCTTTCGTCTACACTCTAAGAAAAAAGGAGTAATTTTACTCCTTTTGCGGACTAAACGCATTGCCACAAAAAACTGTCCCTTTCGGGAGTAAATGAATGTCACAGAGAGGAGACTGCATTTCACGCTTTGTTCTAAAAGTTGCAGGCACACAATTCGTGTGCATGCATGAAAATACTTTGAATCAAACCGTCAACAGTGGGATATCGATTGATAGAAAATCTTGGGACGTATATAGGGCAGAATTTACGAAGAAAGAAGCCCTAACTGTTTCTTACTCTGTGTGGGTGGAAAATTGCCAAGTTGGTCGAGTTATACAGCGTTATGTCATCAAATTGACCAAAAACACATATTTACGTAGTCTGTCGCATTCGGAAGACCATTTGCGAAGTTCAGTGACAATTTGCAGTCCTGAGGAGTAAATGTCGGGGTTAGGCGTTGGTCGGCCTTTAGCGTCTTCGTGCTACCGCGCCTGCGATCGCAAAGCGGCGAAAAGCACCATATTGGTTGATTGATTGATTTGAAGGAAAAATAAAATGGAGACTCCGGTTTCCTGGTGTGAGACCAACAACTCCATATCACTTGCAACAGTTACATTTGTGAAAGCCACCATAATTTCACATAGCACCATAGTTTCCATAGATCTTCAACTGAATATGGCGCGATTTCGGCCGGCCTTTTCCCGTAGTTTTCTAGAAACCTTACATATTTAATCCGTATAGTTTTAAAAGCGTATACCGCTACAATAAAATGAAGTGATATGTACAAGGGACGCAAAATGTGCAGAGCATTGGCAGCCAGTGCTCCGGTGTTGCAGTTTCAAGGACTGACCCCCTGCGAGGTCTACAACAAGATCGTGACCAAGTCCTTCAGAAGGGCGTCCGACAGCTGCGTCTCGGCCATACGAAAGTCGTGGACTGTTATGAAGGACATGGCTTCTACAGGTTAGTTGAACGCCCCGACCGGAATCACCGCAAAGTCAGTCATAATTTCTCGCGTTTATTCAGATGCAGGTGCTGAAAAGCTGGGCGCGGCCTTCCAGCTATGCAACGTCCTAACTCCTAACAACTACACAGTGTTCCGAGATTGGGTGTATCAGATTTACGGCAATCTCGCCATGACCAACTATCCTTACCCCACCAATTTCCTCAATCCCGTGCCTGCGTATCCTGTCGAGGTAGGCACTAAATGGTACATTGTTCCATATCTGATATAACAGCACATGAGAACCCACAATCACAAACCACATCAGCACTCTTAAAAATGAACTTCACCACATAGCACGCTCCTAGTCAACCATCACCCCGAATGACAACGTTCTCGCCCTAGATTTGTTGAAAAAAGGAGGAGGAGCCTATTTTGTGCCATTATGCACGGCACAAAATTGGCTCCTCCTCCCGTTTTCAACAAATCAGGGGCGAGAACGTTGTCATTCGGGATGGTGGTTGGCTAGGAGCGTGCTATGTGGTGAAGTTCATTTTTAAGCCTTTCACCCTTTCACCATCACCATCACCACCACCACCATCATTTTTAAGAGTGAGTGTCCACATCAAGGACAGGAAGGATATTATGTATGGAGGGACACTCGTTGCGTAACTGATCGCGTTATTCTTGTCAGGCTGCCTGCAAGTTCCTGGAGGGTGACTACTACAGCAACGACACCCTTGTGCAAGGTATCTTCCGGGCCATCAGTGTCTTCACAAACTATACGGGAAATGTCAATTGCAATGACGCCAGTGGAAATACCGATAAGCTGGGTGCCGATGCCGGATGGGATTTCCAAGTGAGTAGCTGCCTAGGGCAATGCGTTCGGACCGTGCGGCCCTGCGCCTCAAGCAAGATGAGTGCTAGGTTCTGCGTAGAATCACCAAATAAGTTCTCGGGGACCGTGCCTATAGTCTACTGCATGCGAGAGGCTTCTCTATCTTTCGCAGTCATGCACGGAGATGGTGATGCCTATGTGCTCGGACGGCGTCCAGGACATGTTCTTCCCTGCCCCCTGGAACGTGTCTGCCTACACCCAGAGATGTCAGCAGAAATATGGAGTCACTCCAGAGGTCAATAAGATACTCATCACGTACGGAGGAAGGGACGTCAAAGCTGCTTCAAACATCATCTTCAGGTAAATGACAGGTCCTCTGATACTCCTGAGGGAGTATCAGAGGACCCGGTGGCTCGGTCTGTAGCGTGTTCGCCTTCTGATCCCGAGATCGCGGGTTCGAACCCGGCCGAGGACGTCAGCAAGTTGGTGGCAGGGTAAAAGTTGCTTAGACACGCCGTCTTCCGCGAGGGACGTTAAATACGGGGTGCCGTGTGATGAGGTTTCATCGCACGTTGAAGAACCCTCAGGTGGGCAAAAGCAATCCACAGACCGACCGGTGTGGCGTCGCTCATGATCTCAGTTGTCTCGCGACGTAAACACCCAATTATTATTATTATAGAGGACCCGGATACCCCACGGATACTCTATTGCGAGACGTGGTTTCTCCGATGCTGCTTGAAGACCATTTTGAAGATATATTCGATATATTTTATTGCTAGTGACACCTTTGTTGGGACTGCGTGAGGAAAAAGGAAAAACAAAACACTATTCGTCAGCATGACGATTAACATATGTCAGCGACATGCAACTCGTTTTCCCTTTAGTCAGTGATATCTGGAATGGATGACGACAACCTAACAGAATCCGGGCAGACCAAAAGTGGTCACGTGTAACATTTTCTATTCCGTTGCAGTAACGGCGACATGGACCCGTGGTCTGGGGGTGGATTCCTGAGCTCTGTTTCTGACTCCCTGGTAGCCCTTCTGGTTGAAGGTGGTGCCCACCACTACGATCTGAGAGCGGCTCACGCAAACGACACAGACTCCGTCCGATTCGTCAGGGCAATGGAGAAGAAATATATTAGCCTGTGGCTCGACCAGCACGAACAAGAAACACGATAGCGATAAACAAAAGTGGATATTGACTAGCGACGATGGACCCGCTATCACGATTGCCGAAATGGATTTTTGGAATCGTTACGATAAATTTGTATTTTTTGTTGTCAGTGGTGTCCGCGAAGCTTCTTCTGTGTAAAATCCCATTTCTGCGGAGCTGCGTAATTGTTTTACAATTTTAAGTTACTGAATGTTGCCAAGTCGTATTATCATTATGCGCGTCACACACTCTTAGAAAAAGGGGTGGAGTATAGTTACACCTGTTTGGGAGGTAATAGCTGTCGCATATGTTGTGCGTGCTACCTACGAACACTCTTAAGAATGAACTTCACCACATAGCACGCTGAAGGCCATCCACTGTACAGAGTGATACCTCTATCACTCTTGATTTGTGAAAAGCGCGGGACGTACGCCTTTTTGTAACAATTAAAATTTCTGCATAAGTGTCACAAAAAGGCGTACGACTCCCCCGTGGGGGGGGGGAGAACGATGTCAGTCGGGCTGATGGTTGGCTAGGAGGGTGCTATGCGGTAAAGTTCATTTTTAAGAGTGAATGATAGGGTTACCGCTTCTGCTTCTGTGAGCAAGGGGGGCGTACGCCTTTTTCTAGCAATTTGGATATATGATAATTTCTTTTACCACCCTTTTACACCCCTGATCAGACACTATGTTGACCTAAGAGGTAACTATACACTCTAAAAACAGATTGGTGGTGGTGGTGATGTTGAAAGGGCTTGCCGTTGTCGGCCTCACGTATGTGGGCAACGTCACGACTGACGCCCTGGGGAAATGTGCGTCCTGGGCCGACTTCTAGGGGAACTGTGCCGACATATGTCTGAAAGCGTCTGAGGTAAAACCCAGGAAAAACCCCAGACAGCACAGCCGGCACCTGGATTTTCTCTCTCTGTTCCTGATATCCCACATGTTCCTGATATCCCAAAGTTGTGAAAAGGTGCTAACTTGTACACTCTAAAAACAGAACTTCACCGCGTAGCACGCTGTGCGCCAACCATTGCCGCGAATGATATGGTTATCGCTTCTGATTCGAAGAGAGAGGTGGGCGTACGCCTTTTTGTGGCAATTTGAATATATGAAAATTTCCACAAAAAGGCGTACGCCCACCTCTCTCTTCGAATCAGAAGCGATAACCATATCATTCGCGGCAATGGTTGGCGCACAGCGTGCTATGCGGTGAAGTTCTGTTTTTAGAGTGTACAAGTTAGCACCTTTTCACAACTTTGGGATATCACGAACATGTGTACGAAATATTTCGGTCCAAAACTGCGCAGATTTTACTCAAACGAACTATTACGAAGCGAGTGCTTCGCCTCTGTGAAGCTAGAGGGCGCTGAAAGCGACACACTGCCGACATCATCCGGCAAGGGAGAAAAATGCAGGCTTGAAAGCGGACGACAATGCTGGGTGACGTCACGGAATCCTCTTCCGGACGAACCGCCGTAGTATTGAGCTGTTTTCCGCTCTTGGCATTTCTGTTTCGGTTTGCTATTGTCATCATTTACGAATTAATTACTCGCGCAAAATGAATGCGAATGTTGTATTCGGTATCGAGGGGATGGTTTGTGTTCGGTATGACGCTCACCTCTTTTTTTTCTTTCGTTTTTTCTCGGGCGCGGTATATTTGACTGAGGTACGCGATGTCTTCTGACGTTGAACAGTGTCTTTGGTTTCCCGAGACAGCTCCAACAGAAAGATAAGGTTGGATGCTGGTGAATGAAATCTACAAAGAGAATGCCTAGAACGCGGGCGATGGAGGAGAGTGGTCTAACTCTTCCGGAAAGGGCGGCGAAAGGATTGGAGACATCATCATGAGATCGCGCACGTGCACGTAAGAAGCGGCGATAGCCGTTGTCTATATGTGTCAACAGATATTGAGAAATATCCATTGTGTCAGCTTGTATAGGGAAAGGGAAGGGGAATAAATTTCTGATAGCTAATCTCTATTGTTCCTGAAGGAGCTGATAAAGAGCGTATTGTAGGTTACAGCGCAGGGCGGGAGAACGTCATTAATTTACACAACGTAACATATAGGGAATATTGCAAATAAGGACAACGATAAAGGTCACGATAACTGCAACAAAATAACTAGTAAACTGATGAGCTCAATTATTATACGAGTTTCGCTGTGAAACATTCTTATATGCTTGAAGTGCGCATTCATCTTGTGGCAGCAGTCGCGACGCTGCCGTTAACGTCATCACCATCGCCATCCGACAGTGGATGTTCGCCGGACGTGCCTTGTAGGCCTTGCAGACGAGAATTGCCTTCTGGTTTGCTTGGCTGACATGTCTATATAAGTTCCGCATAGAAGCCTCCCACAAAGAAATTTCTTGGGCAGAGAATGCATTCATCACGCCACTAACCGCTAAAGTGCAGAGGAGGGATCTTTGCCCGTGTCTGCGGCTCCAGAACAAGAGGACCAGCTTACGCAAAACCAGGACCAAATTGCAAAAAATGTTGAGGAAATCACAGTGCCGTCGTCAGTATCTTTGCCAGAGCTCTACAAAGGAGCACCATTGAGGACAGTAGCTTGTGCCCATGGTACCACCGAATGTACTGTGGGCACTACCGAGGAATCTCCTGAACGTTCGTGCAAGCGGCGCACTGACTGGTCAAAGTGCCTGCCCGACGACCCGGTAGATGCAATGCTTTGAAAAAAAAAAAGTTGCAGTGCCAGCTCCTGATTGAATAAGGCGTCGCCATGAGTCTAGACACTCAGGCAGAACCTATAGTACTCGTTGAGTTGGTCCCTGACACTGTATCGTAGTCTTCAAAGGCTTACAACACAGCCCCCGAGCACTCTTGTCGCTTTTTCTGCCGCCCGAAGAAATGCGGTCATCACAGCTGAAGACAAGTGAAGGACATGTGTACCAGAAAAGGGACAGAGTGATACGAGAACGGCGTGAGAGTATTGACCCACCAAGTCCTCATCAAAGTTGCCAATGTCCCTTTCTTACTGAAACAAGAGGCGCACATTGTCCGCTATACCACGTGAGCTAGATAGTAGAGTAGCCTACTTTTCTACAAATGGAACACATTCTAGTAATGAGGTAGCCACATATCGTACGTTAACCCAGGGAGATACAGTGACTTGTCGTATTTTTCCACCCTTTAGGAGATAACAGATAAGTGACGCAGATGGTTTTCCACAGGTATACACCCAGCATATTATGGGAACATCAATATATAAGACACGGCTCTGAATATGTCGACAGTGCACGTCTTTTGTCAGGATGGAAGGACTACGCTTCGCTACTTTTCTTTCTGCCCTGTTAGCCGTTGCCATAGGTTACCAGTATGAGACTCGTTATTTTACGACAAAGGTGAGACCCGTCTGCTTGGTCGTTTATTACAGAAGCACATAGTTAACCTAGATGCCAAACGAATTTGCACGCATGCAGCGTAGGATATAGTGACTGCATGACAATTTCTTTTTAGGTGGACCACTTCAGCTACGCTAACAATGATACATTCGAGGTGCGCTACCTGATCGCTGACCAGCACTGGAATTCCGCGCGCGGTGGACCCATCTTTATGTACACTGGAAACGAAGGAGGCATCGAGCACTTCGCTGAAAACACGGTACGTATACGTGTTCCTAACGGCCTGAGAGAATTATTGCGCATAATGGTTGTCCAATAAAAGCATAGCTAACAGCGTGGGGAAACGTACCATGTAAAGTGGCAGCAACATCAGCGCGATGCTTCGACAGGGCATTCTATAAAATAGTTCCAAATCGTGCACTAACTGCCATTCCACTGAATGCACCTAAGTTTTCGCGACGATTCAATCGTCACTCCCAGAACAACTCGTCGACCCTGTGTTCCATGAAATAAACCAATGATAGTAGTCATTATAGCGCTCTATATATCGACTGAAGTGACTACTCTGGCTTGCAGAAGCGCTGCCAAACACGATGGTTTTATATACACACGAGTTAGATGTACGAGTTAATGGATGTGCTATGTGTGAGGTTGCGAGCGACATCTGGGTGTGGTAGGGGTGAAGCGGTTCAATAGAAACGTTCTCAAGGTGGTGTAATTATGGCCCTGCATGAAGATACTCTAGAAAACGTGTGTGGAACTAATTACGAATATCCGAACTTCACGTAACACATCCAGGGCGTGATGTGGGACTGGGCCCCTGAATTCGAAGCCCTCCTCGTCTTCGCCGAGCATCGCTATTACGGAAAGTCTATGCCTTACGGAAATCGCTCATATGAGGTAAGGAACATTGTTTCATTAAGCGTACCGTGTGCAGTGAGGCGAATTCCGTTCCGTTCCTTTTCTTCCCTTCCTTTCCTTTTCTTCTTTTCCTTTTTGTCTTTTCCTTTTCTTCTCTTTTCTTTTCCTCTCCTCTTTTCCTTCCCCATTTACCTGTTTTTGGAATAGCAAGCCGACCTCCGTCTGGCTGACCTTTCCTTTCTTTTTCTCTTAATAAACGTATCCCCCCCCCCCTGAATTCCGTTTTCTAGGATCTCAAGCACCTGGGCTACCTGACGGTCGAGCAGACGCTAGCAGATTATGCCGATCTGGTGGCGCACCTCAAGGCTACACTTCCAGGAGCCGCTCAAAGCCCCGTCATCTCTTTCGGTGGCTCTTACGGTGGCATGCTGGCAGCGTGGTTCAGGATGAAATATCCCCACGTAACCATTGCGTAAGTGAAGCCAGAAACCCCAGCCACCTTGGGAAGATCGAACGCTATCGAACTGCCGATTAACTCCGTGGAACACATTTGCAGAGCCTTAACATCCGGCGCTCCAGTGTTGCAGTTCCAAGGTCTGACCGAGTGCGGTGTCTTCGACCGTGTACTGACCAAGGCGTTCCAGAGTGCGTCGAGCGCGTGCACCTCGGCAATCAGAAAGTCGTGGGATGTTATGGAGCACATGGCTTCTACAGGTGAATTCCTGCTTCCTACAAAACAGCAAATTAAAGCTTTGACCTGAATCAAGCTGTTTTGGATTGGCTCTGAATTTGTGATAACGAGTCTTCCTTCAGATAAAGGGGCTCAAGAGCTCGGCCAGGTCTTCAAGATGTGCCATGTCCTAAGTCCCAGCATCTACACAGTGTTCCGATCCTGGGTGTATAACATTTACGTCATGATGTCCATGATGAACTATCCTTACCCGACAAACTTCGTCGTCCCCGTGCCGGCATACCCTGTTCGGGTAAGCGGGTGAAATCTGAATTCAGCCAATTGCTGTTAAGTCCACGAGTTGGTGCAGAGTGAACTACTTTGTGTTATGAACCTTGGTAGGCTGCTTGCAAGTATCTGGACGCTGCGCAAAGCGACAACCGAACCCTGGTGGAAGGAGTATACAAGGCGATCAGTATTTTCACGAACTACACTGGGAGCCTAAACTGCCACGAGACCAGTGGACTCACCGGCAATCTGGGAGGTGATGCTGGTTGGGGTTTCCAGGTAAACGACAAGCAGGCATAAAAAACAAGAAGTCCTGCCAAGAGACTGCATAGTTAAGTTCTTTAACCAATTAATTGAGTCGCGAAAATATTGACAGTCATGCACCGAGCTGGTGGCGCCAAAGTGCTCGGACGGTGTGCACGACATGTTCTTCCCCTCTGCATGGAACCTCACCGTCTATAGTGAGGGATGTCGGCAGACACACGGAGTCACTCCCGACGTCAACAAGATGATCAAGAACTACGGAGGAAGAGATATCCTGTCAGCTTCCAACATCATATTTAGGTGAGTTTTGCTATGGTCTTCTCTGCATTTCGAGCGTGGTATGGGGAGATTTCATGTAACTCCGATTAGACAGTTTGTTTTGTTCGGGGTCATAAGGGTTACCAAGGGTTCAGGGCCGACCTAGTCGTTGGGCGAGCACCGGACAAAAATAAAAAAAAATCAATCCATCAACTTAAGTATCAATTTGTAACAGTAATTTTTCATCATATATTTATACAATGCTCAATAAATACATCAGGTACTAAGTCAGACAATGCTGGTACAGTAATGTACTGTGTATACTGTATGCATACCAGCACTGCTCTGGTACCGTGAATTCATGTTTTGTTTGTTGTCGGCGTATGATGGAGACGTCCCAACCTGCCCAATTATTACTACACATAAAGTCAATCCTACTGGTATTTATACCGCAACCGTTTCCACTCAGGTGCGTTCTGGTAGGGTGCTTTAGTAGATCGATACGACACCAAACGATAAAGGGAGCCACTTGAAACGGATCAGGCGACTGGCTTTCGGAGCCGTTACCGTATAAACACCACCCGATCTAGTAAACTCGCTATTAGAGAGCTCTACTGCATCGCACGCTATCGCCTTTGCGTACGCAAGGGATAGCGTTGGTGGTTCTGTGCACGCGCAAAGACACGAGCAAAGCTTAGAGTATTGCGCAGAACCGCTACGCTATCCCTTATGTACGCAAAAGCGACAGCGTACGATATACTAAAATTCACTGTTATCTCTCGTCTTTATTCCTGAATTGGCAGGTTTGTTGGTTTAAAGAAGGAAGATATAGGAATATGTGACCGCCTGTAAATCTTGTCTTTCATTTGGATCGCTAAGTGCGTTGTTTTGTTACCTTGCAGCAACGGCGACTTGGACCCTTGGTCGGCAGGTGGATTCCTCGAGTCCGTCTCCGACTCCTTGGTGGCCCTGGTGGTTGAAGGCGGTGCCCATCATGATGAACTGCGAGCGGAACATCCGAACGATTCAGATTCCGTGCGAACAGTTCGGGCAAAGGAAAAGGAATACATAAGGCTATGGCTTCATCAACACAGACGGGGGACGTGATAAGAACGCAGCAACCCCGAAAAATACAAACAAAGAAACAAATGAACAGCTATTGTAACAGCTATGTTCCTATTGTAAACAGCTATTGTAACAGCTATGTTCCCTCCCAAGAGGAGTTTCCTTCCAGTTCCCTTCATGTTCCCTCCAGTGTCCAGTTCCCTCCATGTTCCTTCCAAGAGGAGGGAACATGTTGGTTTCGTCTATAGGCCACTTGAAGGATGGTGAAGATTGCATTTGGCATTTGTGCATTAAAAAAGTGTTTGTATACGACACACTCTCCTTTCTGCTTTACCAGAAGCAAGTATGTAACGATACGAACATTTACATATACCCCTGTGGTTGCGTTTTTCCTTTGCTTTAGCCAGGGAAAATTGTATATTATGAAATTTTCGGTACAAGTGTCGCGGCAGTAAAATTCACTAGATTTCGAAAGAATTCTTTTTTTCCCCAGGCATACTTCAGATCCCTTAGATCTAGGAAATTTAGTTAGGAAAATTAAATCTAGGAAATCTGGCAACACTGCTGAGTCGACGACGCTTGCAGCGCCGTCTCCTTTCCCTCTCCCGAGCTCCCATTCGCAGCTGCGCAGACCCTCTCTCCCTCCTTCCCAGGCTTCACCATCTCTCTCTCTCTCTCTCAAAGACATACAGCTTTTTCCACTTTGACAATCCTAATACAAACGCATTAAAAAGAGTTCCAAGGAAAGGAAAGGAACGGACTCAAGTAGAGACATTAAACATCAGTGACAAACACTTGAAAGAGGTTGTCACTCCGGTGCCTATACTTGTGTCCGTTCATTTTATTTTCCCAGCACTGTCTTTTATACAGATTTTAGAATGGCAAGCCGCCCAGTTTTCAACTTTATTCTATGGAAATGTGATGCGGTGGCCATCACCTGTGTTGTTGGTAGGGTATATACAATCCAGGAGTATCTCATAGTGTGAAAGCCATTACATGATTGAAAAGAGAGAGAGAGTTTAAACGTGTTAAGTATTAGAAGCATGTAGACACATATGTGAAAGGTATAGAGATGACATCAACTACCAAGGTCTTCAACACCAAGGTTCACGAGCGCGCATGTGGTACTGGAGAGGGTCACTGCGTTCGTTGTAAGCCTTGGTGATACCCTTTCGCCCTGTTTATCATACTGGCAGGGAGAGATTCATTGTCCGATGATGAGCCAAGCTATATCGTGTGCGGGAGATTCTGCACGCGCGTCTCCTTAAGTAACGCGCGCTTCCAGGTGTAACATTCCTTACTTTCCTAGAACTGTGCCTCTTGAATTTCAAAGCGGTCACGTCGTGTAACACTGTACGGACATTTCCGTGTCGAGGGGAGGTGACATCCATATATTCCCGGCATAGCCGGTTACTGTGCCGGTACATCGGTGTGTGTTGGTAGCATGGAAGGAATAAGTTTCGCTGTGGTGGTGGTGACGGCACTGGTGGTTCCTTTCGTCAGTGGGTGCAGTTATGAGACGCGATACTTCAGGACAAAGGTAACGTTTTCACGAATACCATCTTGCTATGCGTCATTCCTTGTATACATAGCGCGCATTTTTTCGAGCGATAGAACGATATAGAGCCTAAGTATTACTGCACACTGCTTCGCAAGCGAACTTGTGTTCAAGCTGAACACAGGCGCTCTCATTGCAACTCGTCAGCACTGTTGCGTTATGCTGATGAGTTCCAATTATACCCAAATGGACGTCGGGGAATGGGATACTGACATGCTAAAGAAGCAAAGGCGAACTACGGAACGTGCAGTCATAAAGCATGTGGTTTCTTTTCTTATATAATTGCCTGGTTATATTAGAATGGAATATAAATTGCATGTACTGCAAAGGAGGGCAGTGCGACTCATCATCAATGCCGACTTTTTTACTAGCTCCACAGAACTTTTTGCGAATGCGCGTGTTTTAACTGTACCTCACATGTTCATTCTGAAACTAGGAATTCATATTCACAAGTTGTTAAAAGATGGGAAAATAGACTTTTCTACGAGAATCTCGCCGTATAATTTAAGAGAAAGCAGGAAGTGCATTGTACCGACGATTCGAACAAACCACGGCAAACAGGCTTTGCCGTACGTAATAGCACTTTTTATGAATAAGTTTTCAAGTTTTTTGGACCCCCGTTGTACACAGACCCAGTTCAAGCGCGTACTCCGATCACATTTAGAATCTGACATCAATATCAGTCTATTATGACGTAAGATTAACCCGTCGCACGTTACCATGTGTACTTGATATGTTTTATCATGACTTGTATAGTTAAAATAACCAGAAATTTTATGTTGAATTCAATCGTAGAAATTGTATAACGCCGAGTGCATGTCATGTTATGTTATGCATGTTATTCATGTTATTTCTGTTACTGTTATTGTTGTTTCCTGGTCCAGGTACCTCGTCAGGCTTATGCCTTTTGTACCTGGCCCACATTTCTGCGGAAATGAAAATAAACAAATAAATAAAAAACTCTAATATGCAAACTTCGTTATTAATTACATTTATAAGATCCGTACATAGAACGTGATGTGTTCACTTATTGTCCTGCATAGTATTAATAAATATCGTCTGCAAAAATTGAGAAACTGGTTTCAGCAAAAGCCCGGATCAGCGTAAGTAGCGCTGCGGTGGTGCCTTAGCTCCTGTACGTTGTATGAGAACGGGGAGCACGATTCTTTCAGGTGGACCACTTCAGTTACGTCCACCAGGACACATTCGAGATGCGTTACCTGATCTCTGATCAGCACTGGAATTCTACCCGCGGAGGACCTATCTTTTTCTACACGGGAAACGAAGGAGGCATCGAATTCTTTGCTAAACACACGGTACGCATTTGCTTTACGCTACGCTAATAACAAATGATCCAAACGAACAAAACTGCACGGTTTAAGTTAAGTGAATGTGTTGTGTCGTTTTTCTGTCCCTGTTCCAAGCACTGGAGTTTTTTAGATTGAAAAAATTCGGGGTCTATTCAACGACTGAGTCTTGTGAAAACAGGCAGTAATATTATCGTGCCGGGTGATCGCTGTATCCGGTATCCGGAACAATTCGTTATATCGAGGTCTGACGAAAGCCGGAAGCGTCAGGCCTTGTTCATTGCATGCAAAGTTTTGCATTTAGGTTCGTGGCTTTCAATACTCTCCTATCTAGCTCAGACTTCATTGAAGGCATGCTTTATTAACCTCAACACTAGTCTAGACTGCTAGAGAACAACTTTTATCGAACTGAGAAGACCAGTAAATCTAGCGATCCATTGCAAGTATAGATGGAAGCAGAAACTTTCAAGTCGGGAGCCGCCGATATTTGGAAGGGAGATTGTTCTAGAGCCTAGCAGAAGAACAGTTTCTGTTCGAAATATCGGCGACTCCAGACTTGCGGTTTTTGCTTCATGATATCGAACTGTGGTGCAAACATGGCGTGACATCTAATAGGTTTAATACACTTTAATATTTTTTCTTCTTCTCCTTTCGTTTCTATAACACGAAGTGACTGTACCTCAACATAAAGAAGTGAATACCGCCGAGATAAACTCCGAGTGTACCGAACACACAGCATGGTGTAGGAAAAGCTGTAAGCACGCGACATCACGTTCTGAGCATCACGCAATTGTACCTGTCACATAATTTATCGCTTCATCTACCCACCATCATTCAAATATAGTTATTGCATTGACAACTGCTCAGAGAGTTGGTGTGTAAACCACCGCAGGGACTGATGTGTGACTGGGCCCCTGAATTTGGGGCTCTTCTCGTATTTGCCGAACACCGCTACTACGGGAAGTCTTTACCTTACGGTAACCTCTCGTACACGGTAAGGGATTATGCCCCGGATGCATTAGCCATTGCTAAGCTGTGGCGTTTTGCAGAGTGGTCGATATTTGGGTTACCTGACGTCCGATCAGACCTTGGCGGATTACGCCGACCTGGTACGGTTCCTGAAGGCTACACTACCAGGCGCCGCCCAAAGCCCCGTTGTGTCTTTCGGTGGCTCTTACGGTGGCATGCTGGCGGCCTGGTTCAGGATGAAGTATCCTCACTTAACTGTGGCGTAAGTCAACGCATAATTACATGGATATACGTACATAACCAACATGTAGTTAATGTGTTTGTAAGTCAAACGTCGCCATGCCAGTACTGGATAGCTGTTTCGGCCTTCTTGGGCCTCATCAGCAGTACGCAGGCAGGCAACGTTTGAGCGGATGGCGTCAGAAGGTCACGTGGCACGTGATGCCTCCCGTCAGGGTGTCCTAAGACACCCTGACGTTGCCTGCCTGCGTCCAAGAAGGCCAAAACAGCTGTCCAGTACTGGCATGGCGACGTTTGACTTACAAACATATGCTATACGTGCAGCCAAAGAGCTCCTGATAATTTTCCCCCCTTAATGTAGTTAATGTGACAGACAATACCCAGAAAGGTCTGTTTCTTGGCGAGATATATAGGAACGCAATGTGGTGTCTACGTATCGGTTTGCAGAGCCCTGGCATCAAGCGCTCCCGTGCTACAGTTCCAAGGCTTGACCCCCTGCGAAGCCTTCAACCAGATCGTGGCCAAGGCCTATCATACGGCATCGTGCCATTGCGACACGGCGATACGGAAGTCATGGGACGTAATGCGGGACATGGCATCGACGGGTAAAGAGTCATTGCCGGCGCAGCATAGCATCATCGGCTAAAACGACGTCTTCTTTCAGACAACGGTTCTCAAGAGCTGGGTGAAATTTTCAAGATGTGTAACATACTAACCGCCGAGAACTATACGGAATTTCGAGATTGGGTGTACGACGCTTACGCCATGCTGTCTATGATCAATTACCCTTATGCGACAGATTTCCTTGCCCCTGCGCCCGCGTACCCTGTTCAGGTAGGCATAAAGCCCATAGGTGATATCTCGGACTATGCATAGGGTTTATGCACATGACGTCATCCGCAAGAATACGCCACTGTCGCTTACAGGCAGATGTGCTGCATCGGCCGCCATGTTGTAGGTCCCATACATGCAACTAACCATATCGCACCCACCGTATATTTGGCGTTTTAAAGTTATTGTGCAGTGTGATGTGTAGCATATCCAAGCAATTTCATGTTTTCGACGTTAATAGTCACCCAAAAAGCACATGGCAGCGAACTAATGCGGGAACATAAGTTCGAGGGACCTACAGTATGGCAGCGAGGTGACGTCAGTGAATAAACCCTATAGAAGAATAAACCCCTTTTTCTGTTGTTGTTCTGTTGCTATAGAAGGAGCCCCATTCGCTTTGCATGTTACCATTCTTAACGCAATGTACACGACACTTTGTTGTGCATGGAAGGACCTACTGGAACTGCATGTTCTTCTGAGATCTTGTACATTTAATGTCTCAGGTTCGTAAGCGCTTTGTAGTATATTGAGCAGTCTCTTAGCAATCGGCTTTCAAAGAAGTTGCTTCGCCAGGCAAAAGTTGCAGACTTCCTCGTCAAGCAACATTGAAGCGACTCGTGGCGCCACCTATTGAGAAATATCGGTGTCACTATGCAACAAACGCCTCCTCTGTTACGGCCATTCGAAAATAAGAAATACTACAAAATTTTGGTCTCGCATAATACAACGACGGCAAAAGATAAATGCGTTTCGGGCCGCATTCACTGCATTGAAAAAAAAAAAAAAAAAAGAAGAAAAACTTCAACGCATAAGACGCCATCCGCCGTGCTGAATCGTTCTCTCCCTTGGTTTCAGGAAAACGGAAGGGGCACGCCCTTTTGTGACACTGGCATGTTAAGTTATGATAGTTGTCACAAAAAGGCGTACGCAGCGCCTTCCACAAATCAGTAGTAGTAACGGTAAATGGATGTAGGATACCACGTGTTATGTGGTAAAGTCTGCTTTCATGGCGAATTCGGCTGGTCATTTTGTGGCAACACGGCCTAGCGCTCGGAAATCTCGGATCACGCTAGGGGCATCGCGGTCGCTCGTCTTCGAGTTCTGTCGTCTGCTAAACTACGTGATTTCAAAGTGCGGGCCAATGAGGGCACTCGCCACCGTTGCAGTGCGGATTTTGACGTCACCGTATATAGTTGAGCAATCCGCTGCTCGGTCGTTTTGAGACCGGGCAAAAGAGTGCTAGCTGGCAAATTCCGAGCGCTCGGAAGGCGCCACGCGAACATGCGAGATTGCTTCATTTTACCAGCGAACATGACTGCTCGAGATCTCGCAAAAAAAAAAAGAAAAAGTTGCTACAAAATGACCACCCCAATCCGCCATAAGAGTGTATGCTATCGTCTACAGGTTGCTTGCAAGTTTCTAGTCGATGGTCAGCACGACAACAGGACCCTGGTGGAAGGAGTCTACAAGGCAATCAGCATCTTCACAAACTACACCGGAAGTCTCAAGTGTCACGATGTCGGTGGGCTCACTGGCAGCCTCGAAGGCGATGATGGCTGGCATTTTCAGGCACGTGACTGCAGGGTCATCATAAAAAGTACACACGCGTAGTTGTCGCGTTACAGATGTATCTGTATGTGAACTAAACGCGCCATTTTCTTGGCAGGAGTGCACGGAGATGGTGGCGCCAATGTGTTCCGATGGTGTTCACGACCTGGCCTGGTCTTCCCCTTTCAATGCGACTGAGTTGAACGAGCGCTGTCTGAAGAAGTACAACGTCATACCCGACGTCGATAAGATTGCAAACACGTACGGGGGGAAACACATCCAAGCAGCTTCGAACATCATCTTCAGGTCAGATTGCTTTTTGAGTATACACTGCACTCTATTAAAACATAACTTCAGCCAGAACAGAAGAGCCGGCTATCATATACTGAATAACGTGGTTCACTCCTCTGATATGTTACCGGAGAAGACCTATGCCCTTTTGTGACACTTATGCAGCTGCACCAGCGGCATGGGCGAGCGGGTTAAGGCTTTTCGCTCGTTGGTGGTAGCCAAGGTCGTGCTGGAGACTGGGAGCTGGTGGGTTCGAATGCTATACCACCGGCTGTGCTGTCTGAGGTTTTCCCTGGGTTCTTCGAAGACTTTCTAGAGGAATATCGACACAGTTCCCCCGGAAGTCGACCCAGGACGCGTAGTAACCCCCGTGTACCCACTCCTTCCTGGTGTCATTTCTCCATCTGTCCACATCTGTATGCCGCTTATAGCCACGGTTGCGTCGCGGCGCTAATGACACGGAATAGAAAATATGCAGTTGCGTTAATTGTCACATAGAGGCATACGCACTCTACAAATCGGAGTCATATCGGTGTCATTCTGTACAATGGTTGGTCTCCAGCGCTCTTTATGCTGAAGTTACGTTTTAAGAGGCTTGTTACATCGTCCTACGACAAACATCTACTGCAGTAACGGCAACTTGGACCCTTGGTCTGGAGGGGGAATCCTGGAGTCCATATCCGAAACTCTGGTGGCTCTCACAGTGGAAGACGGCGCCCACCACTACGATCTCCGAGCCGCGCATCCGGACGACTCGGACTCTGTGCGGGCAGTTCGGGCAAAGGAGAAAGAATACATTCGCCTATGGCTCGATCAATACCGACAGGGAGTGCGATAGAACTTTGTCTGTTATCGACTTTTGATCTTGCAATAAGAGCATCATTGCTGTTATACACTATCGTTCACTATCATATCTTGCAGGAAAATCATTTGCGACTGAGAAGAATAGTCAGGCGGACTAGCAACTCTATAGAGTTTACATGTTCAACCGTTCAATCACACGGGTGAATCTTTTCTCTTGAAGGTAATGGACACACGGGCTACTTCGTCACCCGGTACTCAGATAGCAGCTCGGATAGTGCGCTTAGCCCATGGTACTTTAGATAGACAGATGTACATTATACTGCCGTATAATCTACCGTTTTCACTGTATATTGTGACCTAACAAGCGTAAGTTAACCTCAGGTAGGTACAGGCGGGTAAACCTATACAGATATCCGTCTGCAGACCAAGAACCAATTTCAACGGCTATTTCTGGACAATAAATACAGCTGTTCCACAATATCATACGTTCTGCATGTGTCTGTATCTTCCAAAACGTCCATAAACACACTTATTTATTTATTTTAACATACTGCGAGCCGTAGCACAAGCAGGAGGGGCCTTATCCTCAATAAAGCGAGTCACTACAGATCAGCTCAGGCGTCAGACAACGACCAAAAGGCTGCGAGACATTTTGACAAATTAATAAAAAGTTTCGCTCAAGTGGTTCAACCAAACTTAGCCAACAAGAAAACTGGAAAAACAGGAAAAGTACCGTTCACAAGGGATATCGTCACAATAACAAAAATTTAACAAAAAAAATTAGCTCAAGCGCTTCGAATAAACTAGCCGACTGAAAAATCTCTGGCGGGAGCAAGTTCGATTACAAGTTCGATCGTTCTTGGGAATAAACTATATTTGAAAGTATTAATCCTCGCAAAAATGGAAGTCAACAACCACGGATGTCGCCTATGACGCGTCCGCCTTGTTGAAAGTGGCTTCACGCAGTCTGATACTGTCAATTTTACTTTACCTGATAAGCAATCACTTAAGCATATAGCAGCGGATAAGCATCAATAAGCACTTTCGTTTGTACTACGAACTGGACGCCAACACAGATTCGCAGCCCTGGGAAAAGCAGCGACATTTGCCTCAATATCCTCCCACATTGAGGATATTTCGAGTCGAATCGCCCAGCTGCACTCTATTGGCACAACCGACAATTGGAAGGGATCTCCCGTTCGAAAGTTGCAAAAAAAAAAAAAAAAAGAGTTATAGCATTGTTGGCCAACGCGGAACCGTATCGACCACGCCGATGCATAGAAAGTCAAACCTGCCGATGGTTCTATTTACTTGTATACACGGTACAAAAAAACAATTGGCCGGATAAAAGCCTGTAAAGGAAGGAGATGGAAACGTAGAGAGAGAGCGAGAAGAAAAAAAGCAACTCGCTGTCGACCATAAACGGAGCACGTATTACGTGGTTGAAAGAAGGCTTCCAGTAAACAAATATCGGTGGAGTGTGGAAAATAGCCGCTGGCGAGGAAGCAACCTCGATGATGGCGCCATTACAAAAAAAAGTAGGAACAGACGCTGACCCAAACTTATCACAATCCCCCGGAGGGGAGTTGTGAATAAGGTCGATCCAGTACCGCTTATAGGCGCATCACATATTGGCACAGACAGCCGAAACGTCGCCGGACGACGACATGGAGCCACGTGGAGTGACATGCGTAGCGGCGGCGGTGGCGATGATCGTCCTGAACGTGATGAGTGTCTTCGGCGGTCAACACAACTACAGCGTCAATTATATCAAGCAGAAGGTCAGTGTGTTTTATTATTATTATAGCGTGTTGCATCCTGCAGTACCTGAACACGTTTCGGGCCTAACAAAAATAGTACGACTATAAAGAGGCATTTCGATAATGTAGTACACTGATCAAGGACAACAACAACAATAAATGAAGAGGTGATGATGACATGGGATGTTTCCCCGTGGTAGCCACAGGACGCTGATAAAGGACGCTAGTGTAGGACCTGTGGCATAAAGCAAGCTGACATACAATCTGCCAATTCAATCGGGTAGTGACCTACCAGTCTTGGACGCAGCACATGATATTGTGAGCCTCATGGTTCATCGATATCTCAGTCGGTAGCCTGTCGGCTTGCTGAGCCAAAGATCGCCGGTTGGAACCCCGCCGATGACGGTAGCAATGTGTGGTTAGTAAACATTGCGTCCAGCACCGCGTGTCGGAGACTTCCGGCGCGCGTCAAAAGAAAGGTGGTCCAAATTATCCGCAGTCCTACCCTGCGGAACGTGCAGCATGTCGTCCCACAAATGTGGTCGGACTCAACTTACATGTGCATCTACTCCAATTGGTACCTATTTATTATTATTTATTTATTTATTTATTGCCATTATTTATACCTCCAATTACCTATGTATTACGACCTCCGTTCACCCAAGCTTCTCCGTCGTCTAATATCGCTACTTTCGCGCCGTTCCGTAGCTTGGTATGAAGCCATCCTGGAGCAACGTAAAATAGTCTCCTGCTTAAGTAAGATATCAAGCTGCTATAGCATTGATATCTCACAAGTACTTGAACAATAAACATATAGACATACTACACAGGCACTGCGCTCTGCGTTGTTTCTCGGAGTAGCTCTGGGCGTTGCTTTCCTTTAGCAGTCGTACAGGCTATGTTTATTTCGTACAACCGGAAATTAACTAAGCGCATGAGGGAAACAAGGTATTATGGTCGAACGCCTCGTAGTCCCTAGACAAGGCCTGCGATGGGGGGGGGGGGGGGAGGGGGCGAGTAAGGCGACCACCTTAGGACCCGCGCTTGCATAGGCCCCGCGCTCGAATTCCTCAACCAAGGATTAATTTTTTTAAATATCAAGTATGCACTTAATCGTGTTAGACAGGCCCCTCGATGTGCCTTTGCCTCAGGCCCCGCACACCCCTAGAACCGGCCCTGTCCCTAGATGATGTGATATTGGACGGACCACATTGGTTCAGTGCAGTGTAACGGTGGCGAATTACCACCCAGCTGCAGGTTACGAACGAACGTTCTGGAAGAATGTGTAAGAGTAAAAACGTGCACTCTGTTTCAGCCTTTCAGGTCCCTGGTGATAATTATTACAACCTGCACGATTTGCCGAAAGGACGTAAAAAAAAGAAAAGAAAAGAAAAAAGCTGCACGAGGTAGCCACGAATAAATGCACTGCGTTTGTTATATAAATTGTAACATAAATTGTTTTCGTCGGAATCATCATCATCATCACCATCATCGTCGTTCCAAGAGCTTTTCACCAATGTAACTGGTGCAAGTGATGTGGATTTTCTTGTCACACACTAGTGAAGACGAAATACCCGTTTTGTTTGTCCTTATAATGAAAAAAAAAAAATGTAAATGGGCCAGTATTCTATTGCAAACACGGCTACAGTTCCGAGCGAGAGTAATGCCACCACACGTCCAGGTTATTCGCTGTATCCGTGTCCATAATAACAAATATCGCTCTAACGGGTTCCCGAGTGCGGTATGCTTCACGTCCGCCCTTTCTTTCAACTCCTCGTATCAGGTGGACCACTTCAGCTTCAGCAAGCGGGACGTCTTCCGCCAGCGCTACCTGGTGTACGACAAGCACTGGAACCGCAAAGGCGGTCCTATTTTCTTCTATACCGGAAACGAGATGAACATCGAAGTGGCAGCCAATCAGATGGTAAGTCTCTTCCCTCGCTAGAAGTGTCATCCAATAACGGCCCATCTCGCAGGGTGTGATGTACAACTGGGCTCCAGACTTCAAAGCTATGCTGGTGTTCGCGGAGCATCGTTACTACGGAGATTCTCTGCCCTACGGCGAGCTCTCCTTCAGCGTAAGGCGCTTTCGTTATATGCGTGAAAGACAAAGTGCGAGAAAAGGAATAAAAATGCAGGGTCGAGAAAGACGCGGCTACCTGACGACGGAACAGGCTCTCGCCGACTTTGCGCACCTGATCCAGCACATCAAGGCTACGGTGCCCGGAGCGAGGAAGAGCCCAGTGGTGACTTTCGGAGGGGGATACGGCGGCATGTTAGCTGTCTGGATGAGGAGGAGGTACCCGCACCTAGTCACAGGGTAAGAGCATAACGCGCCTCTCCTGGAAAGCTCTGGGACAATGTCGCATGGCGCTGCGGGAGCACTCAGTTTTGGACGCTGCTCAGCTGAGGAGCCCCATGGCTCTTTAACTCCACCCACTGTTGTGTCTCCTGAACAGCGCCTATGCGTCAAGTGCTCCAATCGGGTACTACAGCAGCGAAGTACCCTGTGGAAAGTTCCTGAAGGCCATCACCGAAAACTACAGGACTCATTCGTCCAATTGTGTGGAGAGCATCCGGCGATCCTGGGGAATCATCGACAGAATGGCTGAGACAGGTAAACATATAGTCCACATATAGTATAGTCGACATGTAGTCCGCATTCCCCTGTCACTGCCAAAATAACGGCAGCGCGACTGATGCCCCCCCATAGTCACTGTTGTTTCTCTCGCAGTAGACGGTCATTCGAACAGCTGAACTATCAGTGCCAATCTCCTTGGTTGTCAACGATTCAAAGCGGAATGATTCTTAACAACTTCAAGCTTGCAGCATTTTGCACATGCATGGAAATCACCCTTGCATGCTACGCTATGTAGTTTATCATTGACTTCAGACACGGGCCTGGAGTTCTTGACGGACACGTTTCACGCCTGCCAGAGACTTACCCCGGACAGCGTGCCTGTCCTCAAGCAGTGGCTGCGGGAGGTTTACCAGACATTAGCCATGCTCGATTACCCGTATGAAACGGATCTCTTTGGAAAACTTCCTCCCCACCCCGTAAAGGTAATCCCACTGCTTCTTATTTCTTACAGCATCCTGCTCAACAAATACCCTCTCACCTTATACCAAATTGGAAGACTAGCTATTTCTCGTTTAGTTCCTTATTTCGACTATCAAATAACAACGTGTTCTTCAGCACAGAATATAAAGGATTAGGAACTAATGGTGATGGTTATGTGATATATTTATATCACAATTTGAACGCGCGTAAAGAATACTTTCGGTTTTCGACACCATCCGTGAGCCGGTTCAATACTTTGTAATTTACATGTTCGGAGACACCGTTTTCGGGCAATGTACGTACCTCGGCGTCGAAGCATCTGTAATGGATATTTTCACATTGGCGTCGTGTCTTAGCGGCTCTCCAGCGAACCACCCTCGGCGTGCTCTAAAACAACTCCCGTCGGCCCCATCCAGCGCCATCTATAGAGTACACAGATAACCTTCGAGATTCCCAGCGGCTCGCGGGCCCCCTACTGGAGGCAAGCGTAGCCCAGCCTGACACAAAATGGATAGGACAAGTTTACTACTACTACTAGTACTACTACTACTACTACTACTACTACTACCTTGGTCCGGCCCTCCCAACGTCATCGGCACCACAGAGCATGCGCATAAGCAGTTATGAAAAGGGGTCTGCAGGGGAACACCATCTCCTCTATACATTTGGTGACCCGAACCATGAACCATGTTCGGCATAATCAGCCCGTTTACCATCCAAAATTTGGCAACTTTCACGCAAGTTCATCACCGACGGGACGCTACAGCGCAGTCCCTCTACATGTCCTTGATCTATTTGATAATTTTGCATTTCTACGTGACCTGCTACCGTTCATAACGCTGCTTACAATGGAGAGCTCGAGAACGGCAAACCCCCGTGACAAGCCTCCGTTTATCTTTAACAGGAAGCTTGTCGACTCCTGTGGAACCCTCTGCAAACAGATCCAGACCTCATATCCAGCCTGCATAAAGCAGCTTCCATCTTGTACAACAGCACCGGAGATGCCGCCTGCTACAGCGTAGATGGGGTGCCTGGCGACCATTCCGGGTGGAGCTTTCAGGTGAGATATTTGCATCGTATATGCTATTGTCCAATATTGACCAACACGCTCACAGACGTGTACCGAGCTGATAATGCCCACGTGTTCGGATGGAGTAAGCGACATGTTCCAGCCTGAGGCTTGGGATCTGAAGAAGTTAGCCAAGAGGTGCCAGCAGAGGTTTGGCGTCACGCCTGATCCGTCAAGGCTTAAGATGCTTTACGGAGGCAGCGACATGAGTAGCACCACCAACCTCGTATTTACGTGAGTAACGCACGGGGTTTATTCTTCTGTACGTGTGTAGCTTGATGACAATATTATGACAAATATGGCTATGGCTATCGCAACCGGCTACAGCGGGCAACGACATTTGCAGTGCGCTCCACAGTTATACGACTGCTCCAGTACTGTTTATCCATTCATCTGGTGTGCGGCACAATCACGTAATCATTCATCATCGTCAAAACAATCATAGCCCCATTTGTCTTGACTTGTCTTTCGCTAGCGGACGTTGGGAGTTCTCCCATATTTTGAGTGTTTCGTGTGTTCGTGTCTATTTGTCTGTGTCTCCCGAGTTGAGTTGTGTTGAAAGACAGAAGAAAAAAAACAAATACATGGAGGAAGAGGCACTCATTACGAGGGCCGGCTACTCCAGATCAATTATAGAAAAACAAAAATAGTTAACTACAATAAGAACAACGATGACAGACACTCAGTCAGTCACCTGCACACTGTCTCCCGGTTTTTGCACCTTCCTAATTCTTCTCAACAATAGCGTTGGCACGCGTGTTGACCAAGTACTTCGACACACATTATTTTTAAGAAGCGCATATATTCCGCCTAAAAGAGTACGTAATTACAGCATAATCCCTCGTAAATAAGGTGCACTGTGCCTCATAAGACAACCTGCTAGAACAGTTCTTCTTCTTTCTTTTTTTGTGAAAGATCTGAACTTGTTAAGGGTTAGCGACCATGAATCTAAAAAAAAAATATTTCACTTGCATGGATGAGATACCAACTGCCTATTCGCACGCAGCAACAACATGCGTGACCCCTGGCACGACGGAGGCATGTCCAAGAGCACGGAGACCCTGACGGCAATATCGGTGCGGAACGGAGCATACATGTTGGATCTGAGGATGCCCAACGATCACGATCCTATCTCTGTTGCTTGGGCAAGGACTAGGGTCAAGAGCGTCCTCTGGAGGTGGCTCATGCCCAGATTTGACATCTTCGGATGAGCCGGACAATGTCCTCCTTGTCTGCCATTGGATTGCCTTTGTTGGAAGACATCGACTGCAGATGACCAAACATGCCGCAGTTCGGGGTAGTTTTGAGGACAGGAAAGACACAAAGCAAAATGGAAAGAGTATGACATACACGTTTGGCACACGCGTTTTGCACACATTCGGCAGGTACCGGTCACGCCAGCGATTTCTCAGAGGACTACGTAATGTCGGAGAAAAAGATCTGAATTGCAGATTACTGTATCGCAAGCTGCGGCAAATGCCTTGGAGAGTACTATAGTATTTATTTACGACGCACCATTATTTATTTTCATTTTGTAAGTTGCACTGCATGTAAATACTCATGAAATACATGGCGATGAGGGAACTGCGTCTGTGAAGTATCTTTCTTTCCTGGGTCATCTGGGGGATCTGATTGAAATTTCGGTATTGGAGAGTTCTAGTGCATCGTTCGTTACCGCCCTTGCATACGTGAGGGATAGCGTTCGTCGCTCTGCGCATGCCTATAAAAGAAAGGGACCTTCGCGTGTGCGCAGAACCACTATCAACGCTATCCCTTATGTGTGCGAAGACGATAGCGTACGGTGTACTAAAACTCTCTATTAGCAGCAGCGTTACCTATATCGCATGAAGCAGCTACACGTACGACCCCTGCTGTTTTAAAAGTTAGTCAAAGAGCACGGCCACCAGGAGCGTGATCTGTGTGTCGACAGAGCGGATGACAGGTGAAGGGGTACTCGACCCACAACCACGGGCACAAGCGGTGCCTCTGCACCAAAGAAAGGTCGTGCCCAGAGTTACCATGCATGGCCACAGGGCGGGCCATGAAACGGATGAACAAAAAGTAACGAAATACAGCGTTCAATAGACGGTATTTCAAAGATCCGCGCGCCACCAAGCGCACAGCGCAAAGCAGCATGGGAACTTTGAGGGACACTGCTCTGTCGTCTGCTTCGTTATGGTTTAGCCCGTCTGACGCCGCTGCTGCTGCGCACACCGGGGATGTTTTTGTTCTTCTACATCCGCCTCTGGCCGTCTCGTAATGCTCTGAGACGCTGGAAATTCCCATGAGCCCCTGCGTGCTTTTCTAAAAATGTCTATTACTTTTTCTATTTCTTATTCGTTTTTAGGGCGAGAGCAGTACTATATTTTTGAATTCTGATGTAAGCAAGCTTTCGTTTGTCCCATCCTACAGTTGGCAATACGAAAAAGGTCTATTTCTTTTGATCCTGCATGCGTTTCCAACTTTAGCCGCAGTGTAACATGTAGTCGAAGACAAAGCCAGCCAGAAAGCGCGTGCATCGCCGGCTGTAAGTGGCGCGAGATGCAGAAAAATTCAAACCAAGGATCAACAGCGCTGATGGCCACCTCCAGCAAAGGACCCAAAGATGCTTCCAAAGCCCAGAGAGACCTGTCGCCCTTCTACACTATCCGTCGTACATTGGACAGCTACATGGTGACGAGGTGGTCAAAGTTTCCAGTGTTTCGGAACGTTGCCGTGCCTGCAACCCAGTCCGGTAAACCGCTACCCCTCGCGGAAGAGCTGGTGTTCCTTCGGACCTTCGATATTGGGAAGGCCGATGACGAACTTTTTCTGCCCATTTCCATCAACGGTATACCATTACCGCGTACCGTGGGGACCGTAAACGTCACCCCGTTCCTCAAACACGGTACCAACCGGCTTCGAATAGACCACTATGCAATGTCTGGTAAAGGAGGGGTGCTGGTGTCCATCGACTCTGTCAAACGCGCCACCGCTGGTGAGCTCTTACGCGCGCACCAACTGGGCAAGAAGATGAATTCGGCGGAAAGAAGTAAGTCCCTAATAGCGGAGACCATCAACACGAGCTTGGACAGCGAAGTCTCTGCCACGACGGCTGTCGTGTCTGTCAGCTGTCCCCTCAGCAGAACCAGACTTCAGGTGAGATACGATTCAATGTTGCAACATTGTGGACTCTAATTCGATTTCTACAGGCATGTACTGGTAGGTTTTAATCAATTTCTTAATTTACCTAATCCCCGATTCTCTTTTCGGCTACTTGAGCGCTGTAAATTTATTACCGGCAGTATATAAATCATTGGAATCCGCACCGTTTGAAATTCCCGCGCGGAGCGACGCATGCGCGATTGTCGGTCTGACGACATTTTGATGACACCGGGGCGTTCCCACTCACCTCGTCTCAACTATGTCATGATTTGATTCGGTCGCCCCCTTTCTCGGAATTCTTCGCGTCCCGCTACGGAGGACACTTACGTGAGGAAGAGGTGTGGGAGAGGATGCTTTTTTTTTAAATTCCGTGTTAGCACCGCGATGCAACTGTGGCTATGAGCGGCGTACAGACGTGGACAGATGGAGAGGATGGTAGGAAGGTGTAGGGGACAGGGGGGTTGGTATGCGTCCTGGGCCGACTTCAGGGGGAACTGTGTCGACATTCGTCTGGAAACTCTGCCGGAAAAACTCAGGGGAAAAGCGCAGACAGCAGAGCCGGTGCGGCGATTCGAACCCGGGTAACCTCCCAGGCGTGGAAAGTGGGGGAGATCGTTCCTGGCACCGATTCCGGGTACAGAGAGGGTGAGGAGGCAGAGAAGAGAGTGGAGAGGGAAACGCGTGTGTGCGTGCGTGTTTTAAGGTTGGCAGAAAGAAACAATATCTTGGGAGAGTGTAGTGTGACACACGTCGTTTGCAATGACATCAGGGTGTTCATTTTTAGCCTTTACAGAATGTTTATAAAAACAAAACAAAAATTATGACAGCAGTATAGGTATCCTTTTTCCAGTTGAATTCTACGGCCAGACGGACATCCTCTCAAAGAAAGTGTGTAACTACAAGATGGCTAATTACCTAAAATTCATTAATTAACTTTTAATTAGGGGATTACGGGCAAAAACGAGGTGGCAGATTGAGAGACTATGCTAGTTGCGAGCCATTTCACAAATACTTAAACACGCACGTACGTTAAAATATTCGTCCCCGAATTTTGATATGCAAATGAGTCGAAACAGCGGCGATTGGGAACGCGGGGAGTACACAGCACTCGTTTTACGTCAGAGGGCCACGTGATTTGGAGCAATGGAGATGATTGGAGCAGGTGCGCCGCTCAGCTGGCCAGATAAGCTGCCTTTCCGGCCCAGATAAGCATCCGTCAGCGAAGGTGATGCGCTCCTTAGGCGCGCTTTTTCCGTTTCGGCTCATTTGCATATCAAAATTCGGGGATGGATATTTTCACGCACGTGCTTGTTTCAGAATTTTTTAAACGTGTAACGGCATTCAACGAGGATAGTCTCTCAATCGGTTATCTCGCTTTTGCACGAAATTTCCTAATTAAAAGCCGGCTCTTTGCCCCTGGCTAACTTTTCCTTTTTGTTTTCTTAATAAACATACACCCCCTAATTAAAAATGATCTTCAGGTAATTAATTACCTGGTAGTTATACCCTCCCCCCCCCCCCCCTTTCCCAGAGGATATCCGTCAGGCCCTAGAACTCGACCATGCTGCTCTCATTGTCTTTTTTTTTTTTGTCTTTTTTACAAAACTTACTTAAAGGCTAAAAATAAACACCATGTATGTTCTGTAGGATTTTGAAGACTATATCGACTATTCCAGGTACCCTGTCGAGGAATCACCTGCAACCACCTGCAGTGTTTCGACGCCATTTGTTACTTGAAAACCAACGAGACAGCTCGAGGGCCAGGCGTATGGCGTTGTCCCGTGTGCTACCGTATCGTCGATGTGACGGACCTGGAAATAGACCAACTTTGGGTCGAGATACTAAAGGAAGTGCCTTCGTCCTGCGCAGAAGTACAGCTCTACGAAGACGGCAGCTGGACTGCCGTTGACGCGAAAGAATGGTCCGTGATATTGGCGGACGACTCGTTTGTGTCAACTGCCATTCTCGACGAGACCATCGATTTAACGGAAGATAGTTAACATACTCTCGCTCTCTTACGCTTAACACCTCTCTCTCTCTCTCAGCACTTGAGCATTTATGAGCTTGCAACCTGTAGCACTTGAAGGTGGACGTAGTTTTTAACGGATGGGTACACGCTCTAGACGAAGTATTTGTGCTGCAGTTTGCTTATGCGGAAAACCTAAATTTAGTAGTAAATAATGACTAAGCGCAATCAACGACGTCTTAGCGGGAATGAGCGATGTATGTAGAGTGAATATTTACTTTGACTGCGTTTTCCTTTGTGCGAAAAATATGATAGGTGTGTAAACGAGTTTGTAATGTGAAGTATACCTAATCGTAATCGACGTTAAATTGTCATTAATGGTACACGGTGCAGCGGAAGGAGTTCTATGGGGACTTTACGTGGGAGAGAAGGGTTTCCACCTTGGTTAGCCTCTTCCAAATGCATTACCAAATCTACCATTTCGGGGGAGGGGGGGTGAACTCCCAGAACCCCTTCTCTGGCTACGCCAGTGCATAGGAGTTTTCCCTTGTGTTCTGTCCTGTGTGTTGTGCCTTTTGCCTCAAAGTCAGGAAAATGTTACTTTAATCTCGCAACAAAGTAAGGAGTAAGTTGACCTCTTTATTCGTTCGACACCCCAACACACCATCCCTTCTGCTTTTCGAACAGGAACACCAGTCTTGAAAACTGTCTTGGTTACGAAGGATGAAGGTGTTCCTCGGTTACTCACTCTTCTTATAGCCACACACATACTGTGTTGAGACAATCTTTGAAGTGTAACATTTCTGCCGTTGGACTGTCACAATCAAAACTAAAAAAAAAAAAAAAAAAAGCACATCGAGCTTAACCTCCATTCGAATCGCATTCTGGAGCAAACCATTAACACTTCCCGTGTCACAGACACAGTCCTCTATACAGACAGGGTGTAAAAGCACACATCCCCAGAGAGCGCACAAAAGGGCTGTACCAGATAATCATTGCACAATCGAAATGTAGTCTATATCGGCCACTCGATGACGAGTGCCAGACACAATACGGGAAAGGCTGAACGGCAACGTCACATCCGGCCGAAGTTGGTCCGAGCGGAACTGCGCGCGCGTGCTCAAATCGGTCCGCGTCCACTCCTTGTAGCGTCTGGTCAGTGTGTGGACCTGAAGAGGGAGCTCCAGGAGATCGCGCCGTGCTAGCGTGCCATAACAGAAGGGACTCTGGTGGTTTTTTTCAGCGGCAGTGCATGCAGACGGAAGGTGCGGGGTGGTGGCCTATATTTTTTCTTCAGGGAAGAACGTCTCAACAGTCGAGGTGAGTGATGAATGTGATCTCGTGGAAGGATACACGGCTGCCAAAGCATATAGTATTGGCTGGCAGCTTGTTGAGTAGTTTCAAAAGGAATCCGGAAGACCCGAGGACAATTAAAAAAGTTCTTCGAGCATAGCATATGGACCAGGTAGTTGTCTTGCTCAAGTAGTTCAAGGTAGCTGTGCTCTGCCGTGAGCAAAAGGTGTCTGTGTATTGTTCGCGCAGACACCGATCTATGTAGCAAGCCTGCGATGACTGCACAACGGGAATATCTGCCCCTAACAACGGGGCATCACGTTCAGACGACTAGGCTATAGTAGTGTCAGAGGTTAACACAGAATTTCCAGGCATTGTAACAGCCAGCCATTGCAACATGAGTTCGTACGAGTGATGTTCTTTATGTCTGTGCGCCAGAAAAACTTCAATCATCATACATTTTTAGTTGAGGTGTTCAAACTCTTGGTAGACCTTTGCCGTAACACATGTTAAGGACACCTTGAACCGGCAATGAAATATGATAATCGCTGCCTATAACACCCTCGCAAATTCCCTGACTCGTCGTCACAACATGTGTTTGCTTTTCTGACAGCATCGCTACAAATGCTGCAATGACAGAAATTGTGCGGTTATTGGCCATTTCTGTCGCAGTAAAGCCGAATGTATCACTAAAAAGTAACGCCTACATTTCTACACGTGTGGTCCACCACGGCGAACAGTTCCACCACCATCATCAACCTGCCAAAAAGAAGATAAAAAAATGCGGGGCAGAAAAAAAAAAAAAAAAGATCCCCAAATATCCTGGATAATGTAGGTTTCTAGCAAAATCACGTAGAAAATTGAATCAGAACTTCACAATAACCAAAAGTCAGCTCAAAATCTTCCTGTTCAACCGCGCCAGTACTGTATGTTGTTAACGTCTTGGGAAGAACTCGTCAGGCTTGGTGACTATACGCAATTGTACTCCGTCGCGAGACATACTTTGAAACGAGAATCCTCGTTTGATAAAAGATCCCTGGATGATCCGCTATCAATTCCCTTCAAGGCATAACAAGGAGCCGAAGGTACACCATGTCTTCAGCAGCGGTCCTTCTGTATCATTTAGCCAACGGTCAGACAACGTGGAACACGGTTTGACGCGTTATTATCAGTCATGCTCCATGGTCGTATGTGTGTCAGTAGAGAGATGAAAAGGACGCATGTAAACTGGCAGCCCGATGTAGGCCAGAAACAAAACTGCATTCCACGAGAGTGCGGTATTATTCCGCGCGCATCCTGTGTGTGCTTTTGTTGCCGCTTTGGAGAGGAAAACAGAAAGGCCATGCGCGTTCGAAACTCGCCATCACGTTGCGAAGCAAGGACACCAAGAACGAAATCATAAAAAACATTCATTTTTGCGAAATGTGGGGCCCACGTTATAATACCAAAGTCTGACTAGCCTCCTGCTAAGTAACTGCGCTCTAAAACTTCACTTTGCGCCAACCGTGTCCACGAGGGCATGGACTAGACACTCTAAAAACAGAACTTCACCGCATAGCACGCTGTGCGCCAACCATTGCCACGAATGATAGGGTTATCGCTTCTGATCCGAAGAGAGAGGTGGGCGTACGCCTTTTTGTGGCGATTTGGATATATGAAAATTGCCACAAAAAGGCGTACGCCCCATCTCTCTTCGAATCAGAAGCGATAAACCTATCATTCTTGGCAACGGTTGGCACACAGCGTGCTATGCGGTGAAGTGCTGTTTTTAGAGTACCGTAACGGGCGTAGGGCAAGGGCTCAGGGTTGACTAGAGACAGCGCCACCTAGATACAGTAGGGCTGCTTATTGCCTTCTCTCCCTCCTTCGCTACGTGGGCATATAAAGTCAGAATTCGTCCGCTACTGCTGCCAAATCGCAGTTCTGCGAATTCAAGAACTCGCAAAGGATTGCACCTAACCTAACTTTTAACCTCCAGACTCGAACCCGTAAACAAAAAGCGCAACACGCTTTTGAGAAAGATATGGGACAGTTTTGCGCCTTATTTTAAAGTTTTTTTCCCATTTAATACACGGGGACGTCCAATCACAACTCGCAGACGACGGCGGTTCGTCTCCATGGCTACGACTGCGGAAAGCACGTTCGTGATTGGCTACGGCCATTGAATACACGATCCCGATTGGCTGACTCTTAGTTGTTGCGTCACATCGACGAGTGAGCAAGATTTCTCTATCTAGGTGGTGTTGCCAGAGATCGAATCCCACGGCCGACATTGCTGGCTAGGATTTGCCGTGACGCTATCGAAAAAAAAAACAAACTTCCCAGACGAATGTTGGTGCGTTTTTTTTTTTAGTATGATTCAGAACCCACGTTAACAGCGTCCATGTTGCGGGAAAAAAAAGGTAGGACCCTCGAGGCGTTGCGGTGTCGGAACGAAGTTACCCAAACGAAGTAACTCAAACTGTCTCCTGGACTGGTATGACAGCAGCCTTATTGTGCGAAAAAGCAGAGCCGCTGTGGAGCCGGGTGAAACATCCTTACGACGCTCCTCATCGCTGTCTTCATAAATCGTCTTTGTCGCTATTCATCAGTGCATGTTTAAATGCCTTGCGTGTCACCACGAGGGACTTGCGTTGCTAAGAGGGGTGTTTAAAATTGTTTTCGGTATAGCAATCCGAAGTTAATTACAGACCAAGACGGTATTACACTCCACAAGGGGCTTCTACTTCTGAGAGAAGAGACAGTGTGCAGGCAACCTAATAGTGAATCATGTTGGAAAGCAGGGGCACGGACAGACGATTTGTGTGTGCCTGCTTTTTTGTGTCCGTGCCTCTGGTTTCCAACATGATCCAGCTTCTACTCGTTGTGAGTTTCCCATTTTTGTTCCCTATAATCTACTCTTCAGGATCGTGCAGTCACGTTATAACCGAGACATCGCTGTAAGCGGGACGGTTCAAACCGGATTACGCCTATCACGACGACTCCTGATCAGAAATATAATTATAAACTAAGTATTTTACTTCGCCGCAGATATTCGAGAGCTCAATCAATCAGAATGTTTATCGTTGCTGCAGCCATAAACGATTACAGGGTTCCGTTTACAAAATTCGCGCTAAAATGAAAATTAAGAAAAATTACCCCAAACTAGCCGCCGTGCGCTTAAGGCCGACCCACATATGACGTTACGGCACGCATACGTTTTCGCGACGGAAAAACGTCGAGGTCTCGACGGTTTTCCCTTAGGCTCCAAATACAATAGGCGCAGACCTGTTTCGCCAACGTCTGGATTGGGCAGCAACTTCAGGCGAACGACGGGAGGAAGTGACGCCTCTATCTTCACCAGTCGGTGCGCCTGCCGGAAACGGTAGCCGGCACAGCTGTAACCCAATGTGCTCGCGCCGCCGGGGACACACAATGAAAGTAGTTTGCCGAAGTACGGACGAAGTGGACAACAGAATTGAGGATACAGGAGAATTCCTTTTGTAGAAGGAATATTTAAAAAAAAAATCATCCCAGGTCACAGAACACCTATATTCTCACGACGGTTGCTTCCCTCCATCCTTGAAAGCCCTCCGGTTCCACAAAATGGGATGACTCTTTTCAGTTACCAAATTATACGCAGGCAGTAGTGTGGTTTATGTTCTAGGCGTGAGACCAGAGCCGTCCCTCAGCTCGTGAAAAGGAACGCCGCTAGGGGCTCCGAAGGCCAAGCGTCGCTGACCCCACGCGAGGAACCGTCGATAAATCGCGCGTTTGCTGGTGTGCTCGGCGATTTACCGTCGGAACGATGTCACGACAGCGGAGCTCGACGATTTTCCGTCGGGAGAAACGCCGTATGCGGTTCCCGCTTTATTCGAGGCTATAGAAAACAAAAAAGCACGACATGGCATGGGAGAAGTTGGAGCGACATCCCCAGGCAGGCTTCTTTACTCCGAAGGGAGTAACAGCAGGTTATTTAGCCTCCCTTCACTGTAACATTGGGAGGTGATCCGGGATCGAATACCGGTACCGGAGAGAGGATCGAGTACCTTTGTCAGACACCTGTAGCTTGTTAGCAAGACAGATAGGACAAAGCTTGGGGAGAAACACATATAAGCCTGTGGCGCGCGTTCAGTAATATGCAATGTGAGCTGGTTGCCATGTAAGCAAATAGGCAGAGAATGTAAAATGTTACGAAGCTTCCCTCAGAGCAATCGTGCCTTTTGTAAATACATTTCGTTGGTTACCCCGTTTCCTAACTTACCATCGTTTGTTGAATTGGCTTCACTATAAGAATAACTTTAAGGTTCACGGTAGGAACAAAACTGCCAAGACAGCGGAACACGCAGGGACGACACAATATGTCTTAGGCACAAAGAAAGACGACACGAGAGTTCAGTTGTATGGAGGGAGACAAAGTCAAGAGACAGAAGGTTATGCTTCGTTTTTCGAAAAGATAACAAGAAGGTAACGTGAAATTAAAAAATAAACGTAAGCAGGTAGTAACTATACACGCGACCCCGCTATCATCATAACCGGTATCGTTATAAGTGGAACCATCGTGCATAAAGGCTGCGGATCACCGGTTCGTATCGATCGCTTCGTAATCCAGCAATCCGGTGTAGGTGCATGGAAGCAAAAACGTCCGAAGACACCGATATGTCGAATACAGATTGTTCTATACTAGGCATCATTCTCGGCATGACAGTGTAAGGGCTAACAGGTAGGGGATTACGGGTTTAAGAGCTGTGGGCATCATCTGGAACTCTTCTGTGACGAAAACATCCAAGTACCAAATATATAACCATCCAATCCCGTGTTTCTTGTACAGTACGTAAGTACAGTAAACAAACGGACCGTGTGCTTTGAGTTCACAAGTCTTGGTTGCCTGTTCAGGCGACAGGTGATTACATGTTTCTTCATCAATCCTCGGTGTGACGGGAGAGCGACAGACAATCTGTTAACGAGATGATACGATATGATAACGATATGATAACATATGATAACGAGAGTACATCAATGATCATACACTCTTAGAAATGATCTTCACCGCATAGCACGCTCCTAACCAACCATCAGCGCGAATGATATCGTTATCTGCCCCGATTTGTTTTTTGTGACACTTATGCTGTTCATAATTGTCACAAAAAGGCGTACGCCCTCTTTTTTCAACAAATCATGGCAGATAACGATATCATTCGAGATGATGGTTGGCTAGGACCGTGCTATGCGGTGAAGTTCATTTTTAAGAGTATACGTGCGAGATCCTATTGCGCGGAAGTCTGTTATATAGTGAGCGTCGTCTGCAAAACGAACAATCTATTCAGAAGCAGACGACGACCCTGAACAAAAACACGAGGGCCAATGACGCAAAGCTAACGGTCAGCCTTGCTCGCTAATTGGTTGAAATAAAAGGCCTCGACGACTACCGGACGAGCCTGCCATCGCTTCCAAGGAAAAGGTTGTCAAAACGAGAGAAAGGACCTCCAATTAATTAACTGGCATCGCGCGCGGTGCCTAAATCGGGATTCAGCATCTCTCTTGTGTCGCACAGCCACCACTCAAGGCCGATCTTTCTGCATTCACAAAAAAACGAAAGCTCTTTTACAAACATTCACAAAGCGTTAAACAAAAGTAAATTAGCAAAAAAAGTGGGGAGGAGTTGAATTATCGCTAAACGCGGAGTGACACAATATGGCGACGACCGTCATGACGCTGCCCACGTGACGGCACACAGCCAATGGTGAGGAGGCGTCGGCGCGAAAGACAACGGCAATTGGGTCAACGAATGCATGTCAGGGAAAGCATATTCAAAAGAGGGCCCTTCTGGAGAATAATGGCGTCGGTTGTGCTCAGTTAGTGAAACAAGAGCTTTCGGATGTCCGCCCACTTGTCATGCAGATGGGAGGATCAGCGAAAGCGCTCATATGTCGATGTTCTGTGTTCTGAGAGGAAAGCTCGTCATTGGGCAAAAATAGTGCTTATGGCGGAAGGGTAGCTATGCCGCTTTGGAGGATGAGGTAGTGTTCCGGTAGATGTGAAAGGATTACGTGTCGCGACACCTTGTATGTACAGTTCCGTACGGAATATCCTGTCCTCCCACCTAGGTCGTCCGACGTAACCCACGTTCGATGTCGTGAGGCTCAGACCAGAAATGGAGGTAATTTCGTCTTGAAGCACATATCATGCGTCAGACAAAACAAGAAGTTACGCATGGCGCCTTGAACACACGCTGGTTTGTTCGAAGTCCGGTTTCGGCTTCTAAACCTCTTCGTGCTGACGTCATGGTACAATAAATGTGCACGTCGCGAACCCTACACGTTTCTGGCGCCCAGATCGACTGACCTTAGTAACCTACAGCCTGTTCAACTTTCTGCCACTGCATGCGCTACTCCAACACCGCCGCCAGCCTTTATGGTGACACGGGCAAAGTCAATGCATCTCAACTGAATACAAGTCCCTAGTGAAGCAGACGACCTGACGATCTACTTGACAAGCTTGACCGTCGTCATACGACGGCACCACGACAGCGCCATAATATGGCGATTCGAGTCCCTTCACCCACAACTCGTGCAAATACAAAATGCCACAGGAACGCACAAGGAAAATGGTAGGATGATGCTCCAAAACAGATGACGTTCCTTAGAAGAACGTACCAGAACTCACTTTCACCAGGTCGACCGTACGCAACGAACGCAATTCACATGGATGTTTCCCCGGTATATCTAGTCATTCGGCCTATAGCATCCGAACCTACTTCAGGTCATGTAACCTCGCCTGCCCTTTGTCCTAAGTTGGTAGAGCATCTGCGTGTTTGTCGCGTTGCCCTAAGACCATCTGAAAGATCGGGAGCTAAATCCTACCATCAGGCTGTGCTGTCTATTGGTTTCGCTAGGGTTGCTATAGGAGTTTCCGAATAGATGCCAGCATACAGTTGACGGTCCAGGGCCCGTGCTAACCCCGCTTTCTCTCTCTCTCATCCCTGCTATCCTCTCTCCATCTCTCCATATCCGTATACCGCTAACAGCTGTTGCTTCGCGGCGTACTAAGACGGAATGGAAATTAAAACGTCTCATATCTTATCTTGGTGTAGTGTCTTCAGCGCAGTACAGATGGTAATGAGGTTGAACGTAACCGCGGTCGCCTAAGCAGCACCTCCATCCCCAGGCGTGCGTTCGGCCCACGGTCACGTGCTTGTCGAAGTGACTGGTGGTCTGCTTCATAGCCCTCTTGTTGTCCGTGTAAGGCGAGAGTTTCCATGACAACGAATCGGGTTCACGTGAAGGTTTAAGCTCCTGTCTAGCCGGTCCAGTCAAGCTAGTCCATAGTAAAGACGTATTATTTATTCAATAAGATGCGCCGCTCATTAAGAAACGTTCTACAGTAGATATAGATGATTGTCTTCGTAGGCTAACAATATGGGCGAGAAACAGCGAGCTTTTGTACAGTGCTTGGTGCAGTATAGGTTTCTTTTATGGCATGGAAAAATCGCTTCCCTCGTAAGCGCCCTGGTTTAACCTTTTGTAGCCTCGATCTGTTAATAGGTATATAAAGGGCCGAAGTTCACAGAAAGACAGTACGGTTGCAGACGCAGCTGCACGCCGGGCTCTTCAAGTCAGGCACGTCCTACTAATGCCCATCTACTTCACCAAGGGTGACGAAGGCTGAGCCAACTCAAGCAACAGATGTGTAGCACCTCCTGGCTAACAGGATCTGCTCGGGATTCGCTACTTTACAAGGTCGACCCAGAGTTACGCTTTCGAGCACCGCCTTCCTTTTCGCGACAAAGGACGACTGTCCAACATAGGCCACGGCTTAATGTACCGTGCAGCGCACGTCTTCTCTTCAAACTTGCAAGCGTGACTCTCCGTGCTGTAGTGCGTGTGGCGTTGTAGAGGACGCAAAACACATCCTCTTTAGGTGTCGAAAATACGTTGTACACTCTCGAAGGGCTTTAGAGCTGAGCCTGCCTCGTGTGGACTCTCGAGCCTTCGACACCACGAAACTGTTACGTCCTCAGTCGTCCGACAAGGCGCTGAGGGTACTTGAAGATTTTCTATGTACAAGTGGGCTAATGGACGTTCTATGACTTGCTAAGTATGTAGCCCCAGTGATTCCTCTTCTAACCCACCTCACCATCGTCCCATGTATGTGTGTGTGTGCGTATATTCTTTTACACTCACTCGTTTCAAACTTTTGAACTAATGTTGCACTCCATCACTTTAAGGCGTTCACGGTGTTTGTACTCACGTTGTGTTGTACGCGTCCTGGGGGTAGCCAGTAAGACTTTATCGCGACTCACATCCATATTTTTTTTCTTTATCACATCATCATCGCCATCATCGTTCTGACGCGGTGTAATCGAAGCAATAATCGAAACTAGAAACTTGTCTTTGCTTCCAGCACAATGAAATTTTGGTGTAGATACATTTGTTGTAAAAGGGAAATTTGAGTTCGGTCATTAAAATAAATACCCCGTATGCAGTAGGCGAAATACCAACTGTGCAAAGTACTGAGGTTCTTATAATAACATAATTTTGCACATTGAAATCGAAAAAATAAATAAATAAAGAGAACGCCCGGTGGAAGGGCATAAACTTTGCTCGTAACGTGCACACACGCGTGCGCATTGCATATTCAATTGTTCGAGCTTCAACGAGTTGGAAAGAATTAGACAAAAGAAAAGAAACTAGTTGAAAAAGAAAATATAAAAGGATAATAACCGACAGTATGAATTAGCCATAACAAATTCGCCCACCGCATTACCCTGAGGCCCCGCCCCTATATTCCAGTTCCTCCCGTAATTGCGGGTGGTCCACCACGCCTATACGTCACGTACAAAACGCCCAATGACGACAGTACATTTAATTAACGACGTCAATGCCTCTTGCGAGTTTCTGACGGATATCTCTCTTTATATGACTAACCCGTTGACCAAATAACTCCCATGCATCTCCTCCCTTCGCTTGTAACACACATAAAGAATCCGGCCACTGCACGCGTTGGCCACAAATAATATCGTCTACCCAACAGGACATCCGGCGCCAATTGAAAGAGGTCGCTAATCTTGCGATTGACCCGATCGTCGTCTGGCAACATGTACTTTCCGCTCGGGAAAATGGAGGGACCAATAACTCTTTTATGCGTCCGCTCGGACCATTAACAGAAACAGGGAATGAATCGAGGCGTGGCTTCCATGTGTGACGAGGGCATGAGCATGATAACCAACATGGTTGAGGCACCAGCGTCGACCCCTCATGGCAGTTGCCATGCACAGTACGCAGCGCGCTAGAAAGCAGGACACCCAGAGCGGCATGTTCTGTCTTCTGGGATGGTCGAGGTCAACAGAGCGAAAGTGCAGACGGGGTGCTATCAGCGCTCGTAGACGAAGACGAAGACAAGTACAAGGACAGGACATCGCTGAACTGCAACGCGAGTCATTGGCCAAAGTGTACTTGCACTTTAAGGGGGGGGGGGGGGGGGACGAAAGAATAAGTTTAGTCCTTCTGGGAACTATCGATGGATAGCCACAATCGCTAGTCTCTTTCGGAACCATATGCACGGAAGTTTTATGCAAAGTTTAGGGACTATTTGCAGTGGGGGACTAAATTTCGGGACCAGGTGACTAAAATGGGATTGCAATCTAGGGGAGAAGAGGCTGTAAGAAGAAGCGAAGCCTTTTTTTTCTTTCTTCTTTTCTTCCCTTTGTGTAAATTTTCTCAGTGGAAGCAAGTATTGTGCTCCCTTGCCACGCGCCTAGAAATCCTTGCTTCGTGGTATGCTACCACGTCTGAAGCATACTGCCCGTCTCTGAACTAAAGCGAAAGTAGTTGCATCTTTTTGACAGGAAGAATGCTATGGAAAGGCGCGTTTTCTAAAGGAATCGCACGACAGATCGACAATGCTAAACGCTGATTAGCTATGAACATCAATTTCGCTGTTAGAATAGGTCCCCTGGAAACACATGGTAGTACTTTCGAAGCGGAAGAAGAGAAACATGTGTGGATCAACATGAAATGTTTAGTGAAGTCTGGCAGCCTATATGCTGGTACCATAACGTGTTCGCTGCAGTCTCACGACTTGAGTATACAAGCTTTCTATACTTCTATGAGTACAAGCTTTCGACTTTAGTACGAGCGACTGGTACGGTATGTATTCCATTGTAGAATTCCATCGTCTTCGAATGAATGTTGCACGACCACCCTCACTCCTGTATAAAATGCGCAAGATGAACTCCCCCCAATTGCGCAACTTGTTGCGTGGAAGCCGACACTGAGCACTGCCTCCTATCCTGCAACCGGTACCTCTCACAAAGAGTCATCCTCCAACGCCACTTGCGACAACTTGGCTACCCTGACGTCACTTTGGCCACACTGCTCGGCCCGGTCCTGCACAACCAGGGGGCGGTTACGACTACCCTCTTGAGCCTTCTCTGTGCCACAGGCCTCTCGACCAGCCTCTAGGGCCCTTTTGTGTGTCTGTGTGTGTTTCTTTTCTTTCTTTTCTTTTTTATTGAAGGAATAGCAAGTCGGCCTACACCCCCTCAATTGTAGAAAAAGCCTGAACTTTGGCAAGGGAACGAACAGAAATGACGACACGACACAATGTATTCCACCGCAGAGCATTAGACACCTCCGATCCTTTTATCGGTCAGGAACAGAAAGCGGTCACCAAAAATCAGGACCTGCTGCTCTGAATTCACGGGTTGTTAGCAAGGGTGTCCAGTTTATGTTATCCACCCAAATGCACCGCACTAGCATTGACATGATCACATGACACGGTTAAAAACGAGGCGCCAGTCCTCCGTGCACGTGCACGAGAAAATGTCCAAGACATTCGATGGTCAAACGCTGCAACGTTGCGCTGGCCCAAAGACCAAGGACACAAACAGGATCATTCTCGCTTCGTTGGTGTTTGTACGTGGCAGGAAATGCCTTACAAAACGAATTTGATTATCTGACTAAACCAGAGCTGCAAGCCGACGTTGCAGTTTGCTATGGACAATGTCGCATGATTCAGCCAATGAACGCAAAGACAACAGAGGCATCGTTCAAGGGGAGAGTGGGGTCTAAAAGTCCCACCCACGAGTTTGGCAGCAACAAAGTCGGTAGCATGGCCTTCTCTCTCTCTCTCTCTCTCTCTCTCCCGAGGTATTTATAAATGGCTTCATTGTGGAGATGGCAACGCCATCTAGCTGACAACGCCTCTTGATACGCGCGCTGGCTGTAGTCGAGTTCGTCGTGTAGCTGAGCTGGTGGCGACACCTATGACGGACATCGGTGATTTGCAGTCGTTGCGAAATATCATTTACGATTGGACTGTCCATTCGAGGGCGAGGCCGTGGGTGTCACTCCGATTCACCTTTGGAATAAACGCAGCACCGCTAAGGAAATGGTAAGTTGCAATCCAAGCGGTTCTTCACGGGTACAATCAGGTGGTGCTCGGATGCAGTGATAGAGGTTGATTTAAAACTTCGAAACTTCCGTTGATTTAACTTCTTCGAAAATCGAAAGTCCCGAATTCTCATAAGTTTCCTACTTTAGTTATGTTTTGAGGATCCAGTTACATTTGCTTTAGTTAGTTGGTCCTGAACCTGATGTGCGGCGAAGTCCTCTTTCCAGGATGTCGTCAGCTTCACCTGCCCATCATAAAAGATTTTATCCCGCACAGCAATGGGCAATCTGTTGAACAGATCAAAGTTATCCGTGTCATGGCAATGAATCGCCATCACTGCCGTTCTGCATTCAGCGCTATCGACACTAGAGCTGCGTTTACATGCATGCAACAAAAGCGTATCGTGTGGACTTATCGCAACAAATCCTTTCCTACTGAGCCAAGTGATCCAATTCACTGGTCGAGATAGGTGCGAGGGGGTGCGATCACTCGATTCGATCCGCTTCTGTCGCACTCATGTAACAGTGGCTTAGGTGGGGGGGGGGGGTGGATTTTGGTAAATGGTAAAAGACGAAGGAGTAAATGAATGATAGGAACAACAACAACAATAAATGAAGAAGTGATGATGACATGGGATGTTTCCCCGTGGTAGCCACAGGACACTACCCCATTTCACAGTGGTTAATGTGAGAGGATGAATTATGGTGAGAATGAGGCAACGACAGGTCGGAGTTCTGTTTAGAGCTCTTCAAGGAGTCCAGTGGCCTGCATGAAAACAAAAAGGGAGCGAAGAGCCCGGCACTGATGTTCAGGGGAGCTCCATGGGCCAAGTACTTTGGACAAGCTGAATGGTCTATGGTCGAGGAGTTCAAGTTGGCGTCGAAGTACCCGGCGTTCACACGTGTACCGCTCACAGTCCTCGATGATAAATGATAGGAATGATAGGAAAGTTAATTAGAAGAAATGAGAAAGTAGACCAATCCCTGTTCAAGGCACCACCAGATAGGCACGAGCATTAGGAATATGGAATTCGACCACGACTAACATGCCACGTTCTCAAAAACGTCTAATCCTGCGTCATCTTACTGAGTGAAAGCCGAGAGCAACCGGTCCCGATGATTATTTAGGTGATGATAATGATGACGAGGTAAAGAAAAATGGCGAATGATTATTTAGGACTTTGCTACAACTGGTAGAGGTGTACGTATCTAAGAGTAGGCTAGTATTATCCGCGTTATAACCGAGATTGTTCTATCCGGACTTATGTGTTCGTTATCTCAGTGCTTGTTTACTTTGCGTGGTAAATGTTCGCCTTCGCTCAGCTTTTGATGGCATGGCTCGTTATCCTCCTCCAGGGTTCGATGTAAAGAAATTTCTCTCCGCAAATCCTTTATAGCGTACACTCTAAAAGCAGAACTTCACCGCGTAGCACGCTGTGCGCCAACCATTGCCACGAGTGACAGGGCTATCGCTTCTGGTTCGAACAGAGAGTACGCTTTTTGGTATCAATTTCGATATATGATAAGTGACACAAAAGGCGTACACATCTCTCTCTCTCTCTCTTCGAATTAGAAGCGATAACCCTATCATTCGTGACAACGGTTGGCGCGCAGCGTGCTATGCGGTGAAGTTCTGTTTTTAGAGTGTACTGTTTCTGCGCGTTTCTCTATTCGCGTCCTTGCGATGCCTATGTTTCGAAGCCCTCCTGCCACACGACCTTACCATATATCCACTCTATCTATTTAGCGAACAGGTGTTTCGAAATATCGCGGCGGTTATGTTCGAGACGACGCACGCGTAGCTAGACGCTGTAAAAAACCGCGGCATCGTTCACAGTGAAGCCAGCTTACAGGCTCAACGCGCCGAGCTTTGTAAGGTTCCCAATAGATGGCGCTAAACGACTGCACGATGAACGACTGCCGGATGTGACGCGTTTTTCCCAGCTCGACCACAACGGCCCCTTTTATTCGTAACAATCCTCCCTCAAGCGGGGAAACGGCAGGACATCATAGAGCATCCCCTGCGGAAAATACTTTTCGGATTCATCTAAGAAAAACCAACAGAGGCGGAATTTTTAGACAATACCCGATACTATATCTTTCTCGAACAGCGATTCTAAGCCACGTATTTTACAAGCTACGAATGATCAAACAACCACGTAATTATGAGGTTCAGCATATTTACACGAAAGACTTGGCGGTGGTGCCGTTGTTATTTATCGAGATGTTTGCCTGTGGAGTGTGGATATGGCACCATGCTCTGGGGAGGGGGAATCGCGCGTTCTGGGCCGACTTCATAGATAACTCTGCCCACATCTGCCTTGGAGCGCGTAAGGAAAGCACAGAAAAACGCACATAGGCACATCCGTTGCCGGGACTCAAACCCGCGCCGCGTACTATTATTTAGGCAGTATCCGGATAGGTCTCCTACGGATGACGTCATGTGAATAAACCCCATTAGTCCCGAAAGGGACTGACGGTTGACTAACAGTCCCTAAAGTGACTAAAATTACTCATTTTTTCTTATAGTGTGTTCTGCTGTGGATCAGCCGTTTTTACTTATCTTCCCTCATTTGTACACATCCATCACGTCAGAATGAGCAAACTACAAGATGACGTGCTTCTTGGGGAACTACGTATTATAAGGCGCTCTGCTGAGGAAAGCGTGAAACTTTGCGCTGTATGCATTTGGTCCACGCTTTATGTCTGGCTATTTATGCTCTTTATGCTGCGTACTACGGCTAAATGGATTGCAGTTCCTGGCACTCGGAGATGGAGCCCGAGGATCCCCCGTACAGTCCTTGCCCCTCGAGTCCCGCTTTTCGAGAGCGGTGCGCTACATTCGAGCAGGATAAGCTGTAAGAGTCAGCTAAAGTGGTGGTGGCGGTGCGCTATTTCCGAGCGGTCTGACAGCCGGTGTGGCGGCATGTTGATCAGGGGGATCGTGCCTCCTGGGCAGACTTCACTGAACATGTGCCGACGCTTGGATTCGAACACGATCGAGTCACGTCCCAGTCTCTACGTGGAACGCCATCGTCGTATAAATAAAATCGTATACAGCAAAAGTGGTTGCGACCCTTCGTGCCCAAGCTATGCCGAATAAATTGTGAAAGACAATGGACCTTTCCCTGTTTGTAAACAAAAGACGTCACAGTGTTCGACAGCGCCACCAGTTTGGTAGAGTTGAACTACGCTCGAAGCTAGGGGCGAACAAGGACGCGCCCGAAAGCCACGGTCTTGAGGGGATTACGATGGTCCCTGAAAGGGATGCGACCTTCGGTTCTACTTTTCTTTCAATAGTAGGCAGCGAACAAGTGCCCATTCGTGGAACCCAGCTCTCTCCTTCCGATTTGTTTCGGTTTCAGTCTATCTACCAACGTCATGATGACGTTTCTCGGGTAGAGGTCTATTATTTCTATCGATGTGAACCTGCGTTCCAAGTATTTTACAGCAGGGAAGGTAAATTTTTTTTTATATTCTGTGTTAGCGCCGCGAAGCAACTGTAGCTATGAGCGGCGCAAAGATGTGGACAGATGGAGAGAGGACAGCAGGAAGGAGTGGGGGGTTAGTATGAGTCCTGGGTCGACTTCAGGGAGAACTGTGCCGACATTCGTCTGGAAAGTCTTCGGAAAACCCAGGGAAAACCTCAGACAGCACAGACGGTGGTAGGATTCGAACCCACCACCTCCGCGAACAACAACAACATATATATTGTGATGATGAAGTGGGGAGGTTTTCCACTCTAGGAGTGGAACGCTACCCCATAGCTAGGGGTCTAATATGAGTGGTGACAACGATCAGTGATGACGATGAGAGATGACGGGAATGATCGAAGTGGCGATGACGATGCTGGACGTGATCGTGGTGGTGGGAGCGTCCGAGGGCGCTGCTGGGGTCATAGTGAGTCCTTTAGGCCTGTCGCCTCAAAGAAGTCAACCACGTGACGTAAGGCCGCCCTGGAGTCGGCCGCGGTGTCCCAAGGGCCGAGGATGGTCGACAAGTTGAAGCACCTCCGCGAAATCGGCACCGCGAATACCAGAAACTGATCCTTCTCTGATATCACTGAAGGTGTATCCGCCAATGAAGCAGCGCGAGAGAGGTCACGTGCTTACTACTATACCAATGGAAATGGCCCAAGCTCTCGTTTCGACGTCCGAGCTTGACGTATGCGTGTGTTCGACGGTTTATATGACGCAAAGTACGACATGTGTAGAAAAATTATCTTTTTTCTTCAGTACCCTGGTGTGCAGTGCAACGTGTACGTGATGTATACTGTACTACATCTTTCAAGCTTGCGAAGCCCATTGAGGAATTTGGTCTTTTCTTGCGAAATAATTTGATTTAAATTGATGTTACGTCTGTTTTATTATATCCGTTTAGCCTTTAAGTTAGCCTAGCAAACCGTTACCATGAAATTTGGGTAACTGTTCGGATGCGTCGTCACGCACTGTCGGTCCCAGGAGTCATTAAAAAGTATAAATGGCTGCGAAAAAAAAAGATGTCAATCAATGTCAATGAAAGAGCTGTGGCACAGATAAGCATCTCTCCACCGTGGCTGGAATGTGCTGGCAATGGCCCAGTGAAGCTCGTATACGGTGACCCGCTATGGACAATATCGAAGAGCGACTATTCCGAAACGTCACCGTTGAACCGTTGAGAATCGATGCCATCCCGGAAACGGGGCGACCTCGCCGCCGGAAACGCGCCCCGCGCCATGTTGGTTTTGTGTCGCGGAGGACAGGAAGCCGTCCCATTGGATGACCAAAGGTGCGCTTTCGCAGCGGGAACCAATGGGCGTCCCCTGTCGAATTCCAGACGGGGTGCCGTTTTTGAAGCAGTTGTGCGCGTTGAAATTGGATTCATTTTTGGAAGCGGTTGTCGCGTGGCAACAATGTGCGAATGACCAACAGTGACGATGGGTGCTTTTTCTGTGTAGACGGTGCTTCGGCGCAAGATGGTCTATAGCTGGACAACCATGGTACCTTTGGTGTCTTTCCTCGCAGCGCTTAGGATTTTAACTGAAGGTAAGTCCCTAATTGGTCCATTTTGTTCCTCCAGGGGTACTTCTGTAGAAACATATTTGCTTTCTACGAGCAACTGCATAAAGTAATATTATTAGAATTATTCTACGTTCTTCATATTATTATTACTCGCGATTTCACATTTACTGTTTACTTTTCTGTGTTTTAATAGACATTCGCAGGAGCAGGACTCCTTGAGATATTTTAGCAAAAAGTCTCGAGATAATGGTATGTCGGAACTGCGTCATAAAATATAATATATATAAATATGGTAGGAATTTTACATAAATTATGATGCGAAATTGCAAATCAACGGGACCAAATGGTGCATAATTCCAGACTCGCTTTCTTTTCATCATCCATGTATGAACGTAGGTTGTAGTCGACAACGAGAGAAAGAAAACAGTGTTCACAAAATGAAAAGTGCAATATGCAAATTAGCTGCAAGAAAACTCATTCGTCATAACATATTTCTCGCCCGATGTTATGATTTTCACGAACGTTTCCTACAGTAGGGCCGACTTTGTTAATACAGAAAATTTTGGATTTTACTTGACATCTTTGCGTGGACAATATATGGCACCGTTACTGGCCGCCAGGCTTTTGCTTTGCCAGGAGAGAGGCGTAGAATAGAAGGAACTATAAGAAGAAGATGCCCTCTCCTGATTGATTGATTGATTAATTAATTGATTGATGCAAAGAAAAATTAAAATGGAGATTCTGACTTCACTATAGTGTGAGGCAAGCAATTCCATATCCTCTTTCCTACTGAACCAGCTGCAGAGCGATTGAGGTAACCGATACATATACTGCAGAGAATATAGCACCAGTTGCTGCTGCAGTTTGTCCGGCAGTTTGATTCCTCTCTCTCTTTTTTTTTTTTTTATTGTCAAGGAGATGCGACTGACAAACACTGATTTAAAAAAATTATTGCTTATAGTGGTTCTTTTGTTTTTACAGTCTTGTGTTCACATTTAGCTTTTGTTTTTACGTTTTCTATTTGTGCTACTTCTCCGCGCTACTTCTTTGTGCGAACACCTATGTTAATTTGGATCCTCCGCATAATGCGGCAGCTTCCCTTTCGAAATATCATGCGTCTTTCGTTCACCAATACATGCTTGCCCGGAACGATAGTCACAAACATAATGACACGCACACACACTCTTAAAAATGAACTTCACCTCATAGCACGCTCCTAGCCAACCATTATCTCGAATGATATCGTTATCTGCCCTGATTTGCTGAAAACGGGGGGCGTACGCCATTTCTGTGACACTTATGCTGTTCATAATTGTCACAGAAAAGGCGTACGCCCCGTGTTTTCAACAAATCAGGGCAGATAGCGATATCATTCGAGATAATGGTTGGCTAGGAGCGTGCTATGCGGTGAAGTTCATTTTTAAGAGTGCACACATTGAATGATGATGAGGTCGGCGATTCACCGCCGACCTCCTGCCGCCGACCTAGCACAAACTACTTGCATATTCGCGTACAGAGAAACATATTAACTAACAAAGCAATAGACAGCCCTTTACGCGAGACGTCCCACATAAACGTTCGCCAAGAATTATCCGAAATGTATTCCATTGCGAAAATATCGAATGACACTATGAAAGGGACGACCTGGGGCTTGTTTGCAGAGGAATAACGTTAAAACCACACACACACAAATAACTCTGCGCACTTCGCAGTTTGCGCAGTACATGCAACACACATTAACGAGGATGTGACAAAAGGGTGTTAGGATCACTGCAAATTCTTTTACAAAGGCTGCGCGAATAATCTGAAGCAAGACCTTCGAGTCTCTGGGATGATATGTGATCTTTATGGATGAGAGGGAGGGAGAGAGAGAGACGACAGCAAACTAGAGTGCAACGTTTCCTGAATAGCGGCTCTTCCGTTCCGCACCCCTTGTTCCGGACTTCCGGGCAGCTCCTGTACCACTAGCAGGGATAAAGTACTGAGTATATCGTACCATATGTCTCGATATCAGCCGAAAATCGCGAGTCTGATGAACATAAAAGTATGTAGCTACGTGAACAGTTCCTAAACCTTATGCAAATCATATAGAAAGGTAGAAAATTCAGTGAACCGATAGGAGCCGCCGATATTTCGAACAGAGACTGTTCTTCTTCTGGGCTTTTTGGCTTCTGGGGCCCTATTTTCGTCAAAGTAATCGATCTCGATTACTTTGTATCTCGTCCGTCATTGGTCGTTACGTGAAGAAGGCGTGAAGAACAGAAATTAATGTCAGGCACCCTCTACCGATAGTCAAGCTCTTGATCCTGCAATCTTCATGATAAAGTGGATAAAGCACGAAGAGTGCAGAATCAAGAGCCCGGCTATTGGTTGAGGGCGCGTGGCATTCCCCTGGTGGTGGTGGTGGTGGTGGTGGTGATGGGGCTTACCGTTGTCGGCCTCACGATGTGGCATTCCCCTCAGTTCTTCATGCCTTCTTCGCGTAACGACCAATGACAGGCGAGACACGAAGTAATCGAGGTCGATTACTTTGACGAGAATAGGGCCCCTGATCGGACAAAAGAGTAGACTCTCTTCGAAATATCGGAAGCTCTCGTCCTAAGGATCTTCCCTGAATATCTAAACGATATGCTTGTTATAATATTCGTGCGTTTGAGTGAGGTAATTGCGAGTTTCTGTAGATAAGAAGGTGTTGACGATAACGGTTCCCAAATCATGATTAGCCAGTCGCCTGACTCCTTTGAGATGCCTGCTGACATCACCCTGCTTATCTCTGACTTGAAAGCATCCTTGATCCGTCGTTTCCGTACACTCTAAAAACAGAACTTCACCGCATTGCAAGCTGTGCGCCAGCCATTGCCGCGAATGATACGGTTATCGCTTCTGATTCGAAGGGAGAGGTGGGCGTACGCCCCCCCCCCCCCCCTCTCCCGTCGACTCAGAAGCGATAACCCTATCATTCTAGGTAATGGTTGGAGCACAGCGTGCTATGCGGCGAAGGTCTGTTTTTAGAGCGTAGAGTGCTTCCGATTAACTAATGCCCTTGTACCCTCCCCTGATTTGTTGAAAACGGGAGGCGTACGCCTTGTTTGTGACACTTATGCCATTCATAATTGTCACAAAAATGGCGTACGCCTCCCGTTTTCAGCAAATCAGGACAAATAACGATATCATTCGAGATGATGGTTGGCTAGGAGCGTGCTATGCGGTGAAGTTCATTTCTAAGAATGTACGGCCCGATTTCACCAACGCGAGTTAACACTCGAACAGAGATCAGACTTCCCTAAACTTGGTATTAATCGTCAGGCCTGTTTCACCAACGCGGGATAGCGAGATTTCCCGTCAAACAGGGTCAAATATAACCGTTGGTAACAAAGGGTCGATGGTTAACACCAAGTAAATGGAAATTCAATTGAAAGGGGCAGTGTAATAATTTCTTCTTGTGCGGATAGGGTCGGCCCCACGTGTTACAAGACACTTCCCTATATTTCTATCGACTTCGGCTACTACCAACAACAACAACAACAACAAATAAATCGTGACCATGACCTGACCACATAGTACAAATCCTATTGATAATTGTGTGTCGTTGGTGCACACAGTATGTAATGCATCTACCGTGCGCACTTCTATTGCTGTAGTACTTTGTGAAGTTCGAGAAGTAAAAAGAAGAGGAAATGGAGAAGTAAATACGTTCCAAGATATTATTTGCCTTATAATGGTTCCAATCTTTTATTTATCGAACATAAAATATCATTGCTTAACCCAACACTAAAATTAAGCGCTGAGAAAATGCATGATATAACCGTGCAAAGTTGAACGTCCATGCCCCCTGCAGACTGAAAAAAAAAAGCGGAACACAAAAAGTAAATGAATTACCTTTGGTGAAAAAATATAACCAAAAGTCCGACAACACCGTGCGTGCACAAAGAGTGGCTTCAAGGGAATGGGCGGTTAGCAACATCGTCACATCCGGTCAGTGCGGAAGCGTCGACCCCGTTGCTCACTTCCGGTGTATTCTGCGTCCACCACTATATTCCTTTTTATTGGCGAGAGGGAATTTGAGTAGACGGGGATAAAAAGCGCTCGTCCACAACGCACTGGTGAAATCGGCTTCCTGGAATGTCAACCTCTATTGTCACCGTCCTCATCGAACCGCTGGGTACCATTGCATTGAAGCGTTTATTTTGAATGGCAAACGCTATTGCTACGGCACAGGATTGGGCGGGCGATACGCTGGGTATCAAAAAATCGCATTCCCGCGAACAGGCTTCCATGTGTATGTATAGTTCTCGATGTGGTCTCAATGACATTTCGCTGTGACAGCTACAGCGACGATATTGCGTATCGGGTGGGCTCAGCCACCTGGATTCCTCTTTTGAAATGTCGTGAAATGTGCGCAGAAGCTTTTATTCACAGATGCGTACATCCATGGTGTCTGTACAGCCAACGGGTCTATATGTACCACAAAACAAAAGATGCGTGATATACTCATGTCCCGTGAAGATAATAATAATGTTATTATTATTATATTATTATACAATACAATACAATTTATGATATAATGCAATGTTATAATATTATTATTATGTGAGTGATGTGATAGAAAAAGAAAAATATAATATTAAAAATAACAATAATATTATTAATAAGAATACTGAGTATTATTATTATTACGCACCTCCTGTCTAAAGTGACCGAAGCAGGAACGAAACAAATCAATGTCATCTATAGGTCCGACAAAACAAAAGATGCGTGATATGCTCATGTCCCGTGAAGATAATAACAATAATATTGCTATTATATTGTTACACAATAAATTATTATTATTATACAATTAAATACAATTAATATTATAATATTATTATTATTACGCACTTTCGCATATACTACACAAAGCTGACGTTTTGGAGCAGCTCCTGTCTAAAGTGATTGAAGCAGGGATGAAGTAAATCAATGCCTCATTGGTGAAAACATTCAAAGATGTTTGTATTCGTCGAGACGGTGACTGTGGAGCGGCCATATCCTTAACATAGAACAGAGAAGTGTGTCAGACAGTACGGAGTGGTGCATCAAAACGTAAATGGTGAATCACATACTCTGCATGTATAATATTGTGAACGCACTTGTACAGAAAAATTAAATCACGACTTATTCTTCGGTTACATAGGAAGGATACAGATGCGTGTTGCATATCACCAAGTGGGAATCTTCGAGAACAGGTTTTGAAATAACGCTTAAAAACTGCTTCTAGACGCGCAACATTAGTTTGTCCAATGCAGTTCCATATGCAACTGACCCAAATTCTATGACCCAAATATTACTATATATAATATTGCATATATTGCATATATTATATACTGCATTGCATTGCAGTATATTGCGTTCTGTGCATGATCTTGGAATAATTGTGAATAGTGGACTTCTAGTGAACATGCGAATAGGGGACTTCTGAGCGAACATGTGCATAGTGAGTAGCGAACTTGAGAGTAGAGTACATTAGAAGTATTTTTGGGAAGTGTGTGTGTGTGGGGGGGGGGGAATTTATGTTAGGAGTAGCAGAACATGTCGGGAGACGGGATCAATTTCTCCTCTCTCTTTCTTTTCCCTTACAAACAAACAAACAAACCAGATGAGACAGCATATATTCTTGCGGAACCTTTGCAAAAACCTTGGAGAAGTTCGTCACTCTAAAGTATGCTTATGCTGTTCTCGGGCAAAACGAGAGATTCTGATTGAAATAATGCAGATTCTCTGCCATTGGGTCGATCTCGTCTGTGCACGCCAGAAGCACGCAACGTACACGGTGCAAATCATCCGCAATCCTACCCTGTGGCACGTGCAGCATGCCGCATTACAAAATAGGCTAACCCACCTTTTATTGTCAATCTACCCCCAATTTGAATTCATCTGTGGACTAGAAAAAGCATCACAAACTATACGGCGTTCAGCTTCTTTTTATCGTAATGTTCATAATGACTCTGTCCTTAAGGACGCACTCCAGAGAACCAGGCATGAGTCGCCTCTTACGCTTGGCCAGGATTGCGGCACGTATTCTACAACGAACACTGTCCCGTCGATAGGCAGGGTCAGAGATGATGTGCTGAATGCGTTTTTATTTTTCTTCTTTCCTTTCTTTTTTTTCAGCTCAAAGTTGTAATAATGGGCTGGGAAAGCTGGTGTATGAAAAAATAGCCGACTACAAGCTCAGTGCGGGTTTCGGTGGAGGAAGGCAGAGGGTGGAACTGGTAAGTCTTTCATTATCTCATTATCTATGGCCATACGATATGTCTTCAATGCGACACTCAAGTATTTCCAACGTTCTTTTCCAAACCCAATGTAGTCTCTCTTCGTTTTACGTCAATAATAATATATATATTTAAAAAAACAAGTTTTTCATCCGTCAACCTAGCTTACGGAGGAACCCTGTGGAACCGGGGTGGAGTGTTTTTGTTTTCCTTTTCTTTCTTTCTTTCTTTCCCTTTTTTTAGTTTCTTTTTTTTTTTTAATAGCAAGCCGGCAGTAGCCTGGCTGACATTCCATTTTTTGTGCTTTCCTTTTATTCTATTAAACATATCCCCCTCCCCCCCCCCCCCCTAGGGCCTAACCCCGAATAAGAGTACTCCCAAACTTGGACACCGAATCTGTCTTCCTTTTCTTCCTTTCAACCTGTATAGAGGTACAGAGGAGTGTCACCATTGACCTCCCAGCATGTGTGCTGCAGATGCATCAAGATGACCGCTACGCGCACATTTCTTGGCGCATTTGAAACGACAAATCGCTGGGGAAACCGGCTTTTGCCATGTGGGCAACATTACTTGCTCGCGTAATAGCGTCATAAACATAAGCTGAAATTAGTTTTCGTTTAATGATATTGAGACAAATGTTACTCCATATCAGATCACCCGAGCCGACCAGCCGATCAAAGTGCTAGAAGAGTGCGTGAGGCGATGCCAAGAAGACCGCACCACGGCGGTGGCCCAATGCCTCTCTTTCGACTTCATGCCCGGGAGACGCAGGCCAGCGCCCGTTGCAGGGGGAGGAACACCACAGCCGGGTCCAGTCGAATTTGAGGAGTCCGTCTGCTACCTGTACTACGACCGAGCGTCTCCCGACGGCGGGGAGACGCTAGTACGACAGAACAACGCGTGGCACTTCAACGAAGTCTGCGTCAGCTGTGAGCATGTGATTTCTTACCATGTCCCCCCCCCCCTACCTATATATTGAGCCAATGTCACTCGCCCAATTGCACAACTTGTTGCGTGGAAGGCGGCATTGGGCACTATCTGTTATGCTGCAACCGGTATCTCTCTCAACGACTCGTCCTCCAACGCCACTTGTGACAACTTGGTTACCTCAACGTCTCTTTGGCCACTCTGCTCGGTCCAGTCTTGCACAACCAGGGGGCGGCTATGACTGCCCTCTTGAGCTTTCTTGATGCCTCCGGCCTCTCGACCAGCCTCTAAGGCCCCCTTCTGTGTGTGTGGTTTTTGTTTTTATTTTGTTGTTGTTTTTTTTTGTTTTCTTCTGTTTTTTAAGGAATAGCAAGTCGGCCTACGCCTGACTAACCTTTCCTCCCTTTCTTTTTTTCAATAAACAGATCCCCCCTCCCCCAATGCCACTTTTGTAATGACAGAAAGATACCCCCCAGCGTGCCCTCTTGTTAGGAACGCGTCCCTTCGATATTCCAGTTACAGGACTGAAGCAAAAGCTTCAAGTGGAGCGACGCCGATATTTCGAACGGAGACTGTTGTTCTGCAGAACCGTCTCCGTTCGAAATAGCCAACTCTCGAACTGTGGCTTTTTGGATGGAAGTCCTCAGTGTTCCTCACTGTCGCTCTTGCAGCTCCAGGGCTTTTGCTTCCGTGGTTTTTGCTTCAACCTACTATACCCATCTCTGTTGAACTGAGGCCCTAGCAGAAAGACAACCTTCTACTCTTGTCGGCCGCTCATAGCCTGATGCTTTTCCCTCTACCATGCGTTATTACGAGGCAGTTGGCAATCGACCACTTCCTGTTTGTAAACAAATGACGTCATAGTGTTCGACAGCGCCACCAGTTTGTGAGAGTTGAACTATGCTCGAACTTAGGGGCGAACAAGGTCACGCCAGAAAGCCACGGTCTTGAGGGGACTGCGATGGTCCCTGAAAGGGACGCGACCTTAGGCCCTACCTTTCTTTCAATAGGAGGCAGCGAACAAGTGCCCATTCGTGGAACCCAGCCCTCCCCTTCCGATTTGTTTCGGTTTCAGTCTGTCTACCAAAGTCATGACGACGTTTCTCGGGTAGAGGTTTATAAAAATCTAAACTGGCGTAGTATATCATACGAACCACACCTTATCATGGCACATAGTATAGCCCCTAACCAGCACGGAGACCCTTGCATGCTTCTGATCATCACAGCAGTCACTGAGATTGTTTGTCTCATTGCAGCTCCGAAGGTGACGTCGGATTGCTCGAGCCGTTTATACGTGTTCGACCGCACGCCAGGGTACCGATTGGAGGGAAACGGCGACAAGGAACTGTTCGCGTCCAACCGTACCGAGTGCGAGGACAAGTGCCTCGGTGAACTGGGTCTGGTATGCCGCTCTGCCACATTCGACAGGGCGGCCCAGAGGTGCAGGCTCAGCCCCGAGACCAAGTACATGAACCCGCAGGGATTCAAGGCGGACGCCAACTCCGAGTACTTTGAAAATCTCTGCTTGCCAAGTGAGTACAGGCTTTCATTTCACTGCGAATGTGGCATCTTTCGAAGTGTCAGGAACATGTACCATCTCTGGGAGTTCAACGCCGCGTTTCATAATGAACGGGAGGTTTTCGTATTCCTTTCCCAATTGTTGTCTCGGAGCGTGCTATGCGGCCAAGTTCTACCCGTAGAGTATGGTCTCCAGACAGGGACCGTTCCCCCCAAATATTTCACAAAATCACTTTTCTTTCTATACGAGTAAATTTTCAATGGATTATTATGAATAGTATGGCAGTAACCAGTGGTGCGGGCGCCACGCACCCCTACAAAATTCCAAAACTACCGTAGAATGAAAATCCTGTCAATTCCCTGGTCTCAGGTACCCCACAAAGTGACAGGCATGAAATGCATCCCTGGTCGTTCCTCAAGTAAAGGTCATAAAGGTTTATTATACGTCATGGAGAGTGTGAAATACTGGCAAGTAGTACTGAAACTGTGTTTCAGATAACATGGTACGATCTCGTGTTTTCCTTTTCGTTGTATAAGTATGATGAATAGAAAATGTGTTAACGAGCATACGCGATATACGGTATACTTCCAACAAGGATCCGCCAGGGTGTAAAAACCTAAGTGGTGCGATCACAACGCCCAGAAAGGTGATTTGAAAATGGGTCAGAACTGAAGAGTCACGTGCGTGCCGAACTGGAAGTATAGAGGCGCTAATTGAGGAAGTGAGAGAAAAGAGGTCATCACATAATGACACCCCTTTAGTAACCTCCGCTGGCGCCCTCACGATGACACAATACGTACCAAGTAAAAACAACCGGGTCATATATATGCTAAACGTAATCTCGCATTAAAGAGATCACGTTCGTCTTCTCCTGTTCCCCTTATCTCCGAAATTCCCCTTACCGTGCATCCACACGTGCGATATTTCCCAGAAGGCTCCAGCGGAGGATGCGAAAAACGTCATAGCTTTGTGCCGTCACGTCAACGCGAGCTTTCAATAACGTCTTGCCAACCGTGGGGAATAACCTGCGACAGAGCCACAAGATATTCCGTTGCAGACGACAGGAAAATAGGTTGACGATGTCGTCCGCTAAGTGTCGTCTGCTGAGTGTCACCTGCTAAGTGTCATCTGCTAAGTGCCGTCTGCTAAGCGTCGTCTGCTAACTGTCGTCAGCTAAGTGTCGTCTGCTAAGTGTGGTTTGCTGAGTGCGCAGTACGCCACTCCCCATATTCGGGTGCCGTGGGAACGCACAACATAACACGGGACGGAACAGTTTTTGCTTTTTCTTCCACTAGAATCTTCCGGTGATGATGTCGCTCGTATGAATACGCGGTTATTCTACCCTTATGCTCGTTCTGCATAGCTACATAAAACCACGTAAAACTTCGGGCGAGCACAATACTGCAACACACGGCTGTGTTGGGGTGCTTTAGCCAGGATTCCCTCAGACGCTCGTTAAAATTAAATGTCAGCATAGTTCCCCGACGCGCAATCTCCCTTCTCTGAGCCTCAGTTGTCTCGCGACGTAAATACCCAATTATTATTAAACCTTCTCTGAGCGGCACACTGCCGTCTTGAAGGCAGACTCATCGGAAAACGTGTACCGAAAGTAGACTTGTTGGTCGCCCTTTGTTCCTTCGTTCCCTTCACTGTTTTAATACTATTAGTTACGCACCAGCTCCCGTGGCCCTGGTTACGATGATGGTATTCGACGCCGAGACTAGGAGGTGACCCGGGCTCGAACCCAGCCGGCTATGCTGTTTGGTGTTTTTCCTGAGTTTTTGACGTTTCGAGGCAAATGTCGGCACAGTTCCCCGTGAAGTCAGCCCGGGACGAACGGTACCCACCGGCGATAGTTGTGACGTTGCCCGCCTAAGCAGTTCCATCACCAGCGCCTGTTAGTTACGCGTGGACTATATGACGTCTTATGACTTTCACCAACACCCAAGTTCACCGCCTTCGCCACATTCAGGTACCCAGCTGTGCACGACAACAGCGTTCATCCTGGAAGCGGGCAAAGAACTAGATGGCGCCTTCGAGCGGGAGGTCATCACCACCAGAGATCTGCAGGAGTGCTCAAACTACTGCACCAGGGGTCTCACGGACAGGGGATACTTCTGTCGTTCGTTCCTGTTCGACGACAAGGCACGCACGTGCACCCTGTACGACGAAGACCCTCTGGGCGAAGGACCGGACTCCCACAAGCCGCTCAAGGCGAGCACGGGAGATCTATACCGTGTCCTCTGCGGCACTTCGGAACGTGGTAGGTCGCCAACAATTGCGTTTTCTTCTTCGTTGTCCCATATGGATCATGTTGTCAACGGCGCCATTTTCCCCCATTGGCCAATGACGACAGACGTGGCGGAATAACCGTTGCTGCTGTTGTCGTTGTTTTGTGCCCTCAAACCCGAAAAGTTGCAAATTGGAGTAGATCACACCGCACCGCATTTTGCATTGATGTTTAGGTGAAAGAACAATGACTTTCTTTCTCCAAGGGATATTCGTTGTAACTGTGTTCGATCTAAGAACGGCAAGAAATGTAGTCCATCAACCCTAATAGAGTCGGAGAAATTATACTGCAGAACCACCTGCCACAGCCTATAGCGACTCCTATATGTATATCTTCACGCGTTTCTACACGCACTACTTGTTGCAGCGTAGATTGATAAGGCTTGCCACTGCAGTCAATAGGAACAAGCGTAGGGTGGGGCTTAAACGTGCCGTTCTTAGGTCGAACAGTAGTTGAAGACACACACTCTAAGAAAAAGTGGAGTAATTTCAGTTCTTCTGGGGAGTACATTTCACGGAGGACCGAAAATTTAGAGTAACTGCGATCTAAAAGACTGCGAGCCGTAATTACTGTCTAATTTACTCCTGTTCTTGTTAGAGTGCAGGCGTACCCTCTATAGTATATAGTCACTGGTGTTAACTTGACAGCCTCCCACCAGTAGTGAGTCAAGATTCACCTTGTACCCGACTGTTTGCCACATATGTGCCTTATACATTTCCCATGTACGTCGTAGACAACGTGCTGAACAACGCAACGTTCGAGTGCTACCGTCGCAAACGCCTGGACGGTTCTCACCAGGTGGAGGTGAAGGCGTACTCGTTCCAGGAGTGCCTGGACGAGTGCATGCGTCGATACGGGAAGGACTGTCGTTCCGTCGAATATTCTTCCCGCTACCAATCGTGCAGGTTCAGTTCCTACGAAGGATCCTCCCGGCCAAACCTCATTGACGACGACTATTACGACTTTTACGAGTTCAAGTGGTGTAAGTACGCTTGCTCGGGAGGGAAAAAAAAGATGTCACGCTTGCTTTTCTTTCTGCTCTCGCTTCCCGGTGGCTTCAACCACACGCTTCTATGGTGCACCGCTACCTTAAATACGCTGATCACACTAACTGAGAATATATCGTCGTGAGTCAGGGTGCGTGGTTATCGTTGAATTGAATTGAATTGGCTGTGTAGTTCGAAAGTGAAATATAAATACCGAACACGTTCGTTGAAGAGCCAAACTGCCTTGCATTGTACGAGCGGGAAGACCTATACTATTGTCCCATTATCGCATCTAGGCAAACGGAAATTTAAAGTCCGAGTTACACATGCGATTTTAAATAGGTTGTAATAGTATACGTGAATCGATCTCCTCGGAGCTCTTATTTGAGACAGCAGTCAAGCAACACTGTTCTTATCATCAGCTGATATATTGTCACTCAACTACGGACCCCCTGAAGGTAACGTCAAGTTGCGGGAGGTAACCATTGTAAGGACTTCGGTTTCGGTATCATGTTTTTCCGTCTTTTAATTTTGATTTTTTAAAAAAAGAATAATATTAAGAAGCATCTGATAAGCAGTCGACCCTTAGGTCAATTTTACTTCCACTTAAACAACGGAAACCAGCCGAATCATCGTCAGCAGTACGCAGGCACGCAACGTTTGAGCGGGTGACACGTGACACGTGATTCCTCCCATCAGGGTGTGCGACTCACCACTGAAAGCACAGTGCAAAACCAGTGAAGTATATAAGGAAAAATAGTCGCAGCTATATATATATATATATATATCTTAATATATTATCCGTATATAAAGTTAAGTACTACTCTATACTATTCAACGACCCATGAAAATACGGGGGAGGGGGGGTCAATTTATTTTGGAAGGAAAATTCAGCCAGAAAGGACGGCTTGCTATTCCTGAAAAATACGCAGCGAAGGCAAACCTCCTGGAGATCGTAATACATTCACCAGGCGCAACAAAATGATTGTTGCAGGACGTTACCTCGGTACTTTGTGCCCTGAACAGATATCCTTTGCGATGCGACTATCCCGCCATTGTTGCAGCGCTGATAGGCAACATGTATGACGGGCTACCATTTTTAAACTGGCGTAGGCGGCAAAGAAGTGTTTCAAAGGAAAGCAAGCGTGACAAATTCACTCTGAGCCAGCGTGAATCAGCTTTGCTTCGCACAAAGGAGGTGCCGCTTTTGCATTGGAGAACTGCCGGAATGGTGCGCACGGTGCTTTGGCTTCATGTAGCACCGTTTCTCCTCACTGCTTGCGCCATCGATAACATGACGTTCTGCTTCCAGCAGGAGATTTGCTCGCTTCGCTTCCGTCGCTTCGCTTGCGTCGCCCATCCTTTGCAGGCGAAGCCTCTGCTCACAATCTGCCCATCTCTCAGCATTCCAATGCAACTGAACAGCAGTGGTGGGCAAAGTACTCCTGAACTGTGCGTAAACTAGACTAAAAAGCACCACATAATAATACACAGTACATCCCGAAGTTACTAAGTACACTGGGGAAAATGTGCTAAAATATGCAAGGCATACATGAAATACAGTTACGTAGTGTGCCGACAAAATTCCGTAAGTGATTGGGGAGATTTAGAAGAGAGGACATGTAAAGAAGGCTGCGCAGATTAAGGTATTAGTACCTGCGAATCAGGTTAAACGGCACACAGCGCGTAAGGTAGGCTACAAATGAGGGATTTTTGAAAGTTCCACAAGTAAAACATACGTGCGACACGAGTACTGCCCTTCACTGCTGCACGCTATGTGAGTCCCCAAGCGGTGCTTCACAGTGAGAACTTTTTGTCACACAGATCGCAGTGCGGGGCACGCGGGCGCTCCCGGCTTCGGTGGTCCAAGCAGCGGAGGTCACATCGGAGGCCATGTCGGAGGCCATGTCGGAGGTCATGTCGGAGGTCATGTCGGAGGCCATGTCGGAGGCTTTCCAGGAGCACCACCGCCGAGCTTCGGTGGTCCCGGTGGTGCTCCAGGAAGCTACCCAGCCGGTGGATGGCATGGAGTTCACGGCTCGCACCGAGGTTATCCTCCAACCCATCACGACGGAGGCTACGACCCGGGATACCCTCACAGTCGATGGCCACCGAGCGGAGGCTACCTTCCTGGACGTGGTGCCACCGGCGTTGTAGGAGGAACTTCAGCTGGTGGTTACGGAAGTGGCGCCGGAGGAGGATACGGTTCCGGATCATACGGAGGGTATGGCTCAGGAGGCGGCGGATACGGTGCACCCTGGAGCTCAACGAGTGGGGGTTACGGCGGCTCGTCCGCAGCAGGAGGATTCTCAGGCGGAGGCTACGGCGCCACAGGCGGAAGTGGCTACGGCGCAGGAGGAGGGGCTGGCTACGGTGGTGGTACTCACCACGGGGGAAGCCATGGTGGGAGTTTCGTACCTCCTCCAGCGCCCCCACCACACGCGCATCAAGCTTTGCCACCTGTCGTGGGAGCTGGAAGTCCCCCCTTCGGTGGGCCACCATTGCCTCCGGGACTGGCTGACAAGTGCAAGTTCTCGTCCGCCGTCTTTCGGAGGGTTGGTTACGGCACGAGGCTCAAGAGCTTTTATGTGAGGCGGGTGGCCAGGACAGAGAGGCTGGAGGAATGCGAGCAAGCATGCTCCGAGGCCAGGGACATACAGTGCAAGTCCTTCAACTTCCGGTAAGGCACACTCACATCCTTGGAGTTGGAGTTAGGAAAGAAAAACATCCTTCTTTCGCGCTTTTTATCATTGTTTTTCACTTGCGCAGCGCATTCTTTCCGGACAACTGCGAGCTGAGCGACTACGACTCTCGTCAACTTCAGCTGGGCAATCCTTCCCACTTCGATCAAAGCACGCAGTTTGACTATTACGAGAGGGACGACCTAGGACATGGACCCGGAGGAGGAGACTGTTTAGACGGTGAGTGTATCACAATCTGGGGCGGTAGGAAAGTGAGTCATTCGACGAATGAGCGTTTCCCCTTGCAGTGAGTCAGACGTGCACTCCTGACGGCATGGAGTTCAGCCTTCGCACGGTGGACGGATTCTACGGCCGCATTTACACGTACGGCTTCTACGACTCTTGCTTCTACGACGGCAACGGTGGCAGTGTCAATGTCCTCCGAATAAGCCGTGCTAACGGCTTTCCACGCTGTGGCACTCAACAGGTGATCCCGCAACCCCGACCTTCCTCTAAGTCACTTACAGCCCATCGTCGTTTCTTTTTTAGTACGGAGACGCCATGACCAACATCGTGGTGGTGCAGTTCAACGATTATGTGCAGACCAGCAGGGACAAGAAGTACAACCTCACTTGCTACTTCTCAGGTCCCGGAGAAGCCGTGGTCACGTCCAACTACTTGGACACGAGGACCGATGGGTATGGCACGAGCTGTTCCTATCAGCACGGTCTAATGCGGGACATTTTTGTTTCAGGCGGTATCCGACCCAAATCGAGCATCTCCCGGCTCAGAACATACTCACGTCCAACGTGCAGCTGCGAATCCTCTACAGGGGGACACCCACTACCACCATCGCCGTCGGGGATCTATTGACGTTCAGGCTCGAAGCGAGAGGGAAGTGTAAGTTACATATTAATCGTGTACAGTGTAAAAATAATCTATTATCTATTCATCAAGTTGACCTCCAAGCCACTTCTTGCGCGAGTAAGTTGCTTTGTGCTTGAACGGTTAGTTTTTCTTTTAGAATGCTACCATTTTCCCAGCCACCCAAGGCACAGGCCCGACAAGGTGTACAGCTACACGTTTGTACAGGGTGTGTGCAGAAAAACATGACCCGCGTTTTTACATGTAACTCGTTGTCTACTTAGCCGAGGAACTTCCGGTGGCGCACGACGGCGTATTTATGCGTGCGAAAGCTACAAAAAAATCCTGGAAGCCATACTCAGTGTAAAAAAATAAACAGAGCGCGAAAACATGGGCTTCCATGCATTAGAATACGGCGGTCATGACAGTGCATGGTAGTGCATTTCGGTCTCATGAGAGTTATGTGCAGGCACCGCTAGGGGTACTGCCGATGAGCATCCATGTGGGACATCGTTTCGATTTATGCACCGACAGCTCCCCTAGCGGTACTTGAACACAACTCTCCTACGTGCACCATGTTGCCCTTTCAAATACACCCTGTTGTCCACCATGTTGCCCTATTCTGATGCAAGGAAGCCGACGTTTTCGTTGCTCCGTTTATTTTTTAAGCTGGGTATGGCTTACACAATTTTTCTACAGATTTCGCACGCATAAATGCGCCATCGTGCGCCACCGGAAGTTCGTTAGTTAGGTAGGCAACAAGCTATGTGCCTAAATGCGGGTCACGTTTTTCTGCACACACCCTGTACATCAACTTTAAATACATTGTGTTACCGTCGTATCGAAGGTCCCTCGCGCAGCTGTTTCTTCGTTCTTTCATCTGACAATGGAAGCGCGAAAGAATATGGTGCTGTCTCAGCGTTCCGTTGTTGTGAGCGAAATTTCCTAGAACGTTGTTCGTACAGGTGGTGTCTTACGTGTCTTTCACGCCTGTAACGCATTGACAGTGCTAGTGATCTTTCCTTGAAATCCACCTGGTTCGCGAAGAACGTACGTCTGTCTAATAATTACTTACTCGACATAATGTGACTGAACAGGAAAGTTGGGCAATAGCTGGAGGATAAACTCGACCGGTTTAAACCAATGCCGATTACGTCCCTCATTACGTCGATGTGCTAATACAGTGGTTGTCAACTGGGGTTCCTCAAACCTTCTACTAAGGTACCGAGAAACTGTCGAGCTCCCGCAAGCGCAACTTGAGTGCGTACCAGTGCACGGCGTAGGCCACCTAGGTCTAAGCTTTGATATACTACCGACTACCGTACCCGACATCTCACCGTTGGCATCGGAATTGGCATCGATATCGCAGAACCGCTGCGCCTAACGCTTGTTGTAAAGAGTATAGACTAGGGATGGGACGAATCCAGAACGTTACGAATCCGAATCCGGATCCGAATCCAATGAAGGTTCTGCGAATCCACGAATCTTTCGAATCCTTTCTTTAAAAAGAGTTTAAAAAGCCAGAAAAAAAGAAGAAAACTTCTACTGAAAAGTGTTTTGAAGCAGAATATGATAAAAGAAATTAAATAATAGTGCAGTTTCAGGAGGAAATATACGGTTCGTATAGTTCTTCTTAAACGTAATTTATTTAACGTGTTGTTCAACGACTACAAGAAATACATAAGTTCTCATGTCTGAATTATTTCTATAAAACTAAGCAACTATCAAAAACAAAACCATGTTACTTTTAAACTTGTCAACGTAACAGTTCCTGCCTGAAGAACTCTTTCAGTCTATCGCAATGTAAACGAACAAACAAGAAAACACCCGTCGGTCAATGAGGCTTTCGGCGGACTCCGGAGGCGCCAATTTTAAAAAGAAACAAATAAACGTGATTGGGGGATTCGAAAGATTCGAGTCGCCATTTTGGGCACTGGGATTCGAATTCCCAAATCTCGAATCCCCGCCTAGGATTCAAGGATTCGAGGCACATCCCTAGTACAGACCAAGCAGCTATCGCCATCTATCGTTGTGTATTGGTGGGCTCCACGAAGTCGTGCTGGCGCCATTGCGGGTTCCCTCGCATAACAGAACTTGAGAACCACAGTACTAGTACAAAGGATTCTTACACCGTTGCAGATCAATTCGACTTCTACAGCGATATATTTGCCACGAACGTGATCGCTAAGGACCCGTACTCCGGCAGACAAGTACACCTCATCGACTCCAGGGGGTAAGGCATGACGCGGAATCCTCATGACAATGAAAACGGATCCTTACAAACTAGGGATAACTCTAACAAATAACGCTTCACAGATGCCCTGTTGACCTGTACGTCTTCCCGGAACTTCACAAGGCCCCGGACGGCGCTCTGGAGGCAGAATTCTACGCTTTCAAGATACCAGACTCCAATCTGCTCGTTTTCCAAGCAACTGTTCGGACGTGCAGAGGTCCCTGCGAACCTGTATGTACCTTTGATATTGTAACACTGTATCACCACCTAACCACGCGACTCACCATCAATATGACTGTCTGATTTTGCTCTTCGTGACAGGTAATATGCAGCGACCGCGGTCGCCCCGGCACGTTCCCGTCATGGGGCCGCCGCAAGCGCGCAGTGGATGCCGCTTCGCCCGCTGCTCTGACGCAGCTCAACGGAACCGTCGCAGCGAGTTCCACGACGATGACTAACGTCAAAAATTCCACCAGCGGCAACAGTACCGAAGAAGAAGCGGAGGAAGTCCGTGAACTCCTTCACGTCTACCTGTCCAGGGCGGACATACCTCTGGATACTCCTTCAGCATGTCAGTGGCTCTTCCTATGGCTAGGGTCGGGATTGTAATATAGCGCATTGCCAATTTCCCAAGTAGCACAACATCTTGCCCAATATCGGCTGAACATTGACAATGCCGGCCCAATATCGGTCAAATCTTGGACCGGTATTGCCGATATACTGCCAATATTGAGCCAATATATTTTATTGTTACGGCAAAACCTGTAGCGCAGTTTACCAACTGCAACGTTGCATGCGCAGTGTACAAGAAGCCGACGGTTTGCGTGGCACAGTCCGGCTACTATGCTTTGGTCTCCATGCTGGCCCTTCTGCTATGTGCCGTCGTGGGAATTGCTATGGGATCTACGTTCCTAATCCGCAAGGCCAAGTTGCAGGTACGGTGACAACCTTTGGGCGAATAGCTGGCATTGCCATAGAAATATTGAAGCGTTAAATCAAGGTCGGTTTGCTTCTGTCATCACTCATCACCTATAGTCTTATAGCCGTTGGAAGGCTGTTACGGTGACTTTCAGGATAACTGCAGACAGACAAACGTAATTTTAAACAGGAAAACTTACGGATGAACTGGTTGCGAGGTCTTCTATGACTTTTCTTCCAGATGAAGAACGCCCAAGCGGACTTTTCGTCCCAGCCTCCGAACAACTTGTACGTCTCCCAGTTCCAAGGCGGTGGCGTCGGCCATCATCCGGGTTCCAAGTTCGAAGATCCCAGCGAACCCATCTACACGGACCCGTCCTTGTTCGAACGATCTCGATCCCTGCGTAGTCTCACCGTCTCCAATCTGGGGAAACACAAAGCAGACTTTGACTGAATCTCTCGCGGACGGAAAAAAATCGTGTTGGACTACCATGAAGGATCATCGACAAGGTGGATTCGTGTATAGCGCTTTATTGCTTATCTGAAAAGCATTATCTGCTCGAGGGGAGGCTGCAACGACTTCTTCATCGTGGAAGATGATGTTCACTTTGCTGATGGGGTTAAAGCAACTGAGAGCAGTTCTGGAATTTCACTAACGTCATGTCGTAAACTGCAAAAAAAAAAAAAAGAAAAGAAAAGGAAAGTACTCCGAGGCTATTGGCACGACGGCTATTCCGGATTCTTTTCTCAGAGCTGTCCGTGTCTTTTACATATACCTTATCGAGCAGCGAGAAAATGTGAACGTAATACAACCACCTTCACCCAAACATCGCTGACACATATGTGTACAAGGGAAGTGCTTTAGGACGAGAGCAGCCGACATTTCGAACAAAGACTGTTCTTCTTCTGCCCAGAAGAAAACTTGTCCAAGTTCGAAATATCTCGCTCTCGCCCTCGTCCTGAAGCACTTCCCTTCACTGACGCGAAGGTGGTATCTTTACTGTCGACGGTAAGCCGCAATGGTAAAGACATGCTTGACAACGGAACACTATTTAGGTGTACTATTTTGGGGTAATCTACACGAAGATTCAATTTTTCGATTCTACAGTTTGCCCCCACCGTCATGCTAGGAAAATACGCTGCACAAGAAGGTCAACCTTTCGCGCAGCCACTCAGTTTCCCTTTCCCCTTGTTCAGATATATTGGGTCGCCCTCAAATACCAAGTGCACGTGAGATCCACGTGGAATGCCCCATATTATTGCTGCTTTCTGATTGGACAGTGAAAAATTGTACAATCCGCGCGCTCTTCCCGTACCACTCCCTCTTCCCTCGTTTGCGTGCTGTGCGGTAACGTTCTTTTGTCGTCGTGCTGTGCACGTAGGTATTCGCAAGCTTTGCTACCTTCGGAAGTACCCTTTCGCTATTTTTTATTTATTTATTTATTATTTATTCAAATGAACTCTACCCACTCGCATCAATACAAACTGGTAGATTAGTTACAATTTTATGGATTTGGACAGCGACTAGATCTAGTGTCCGCACTTATGACTGTATCAAGAACAAACAATAGTACACGCGTTTCCCTTTCCTAGTTTTCACTTGGGTTCTTGTCCTCTGCGACTGTGCGCTGAGTCCATCGTGATTGTACCCTAGGTCAGCAGGGACCGATACGTAGATCCATACCCCAACAACACCGGATATCCTCTAGATGTACGAATAATCAATAACGTCCAAACGAGTTCGGACGTCCTACGGATGTCCCTCAGATATCCGTCGGACGTAAGAATCCGTTGGGACATTATTCGTACATCCTGAGGACATTCGGTATTGTTGGGGTAGTGATCGCACTCTGACTTCGTCACGTGCTTTCTCCAACCTTTTCCTCCTCCGATGCGCAAAGGCACACTTGCATAGTGTATACCTAGGGCTCCGGGTTTTCGGCATTTGCCGAAAAACACCCGTCTAATATTTTTTTCCGGAAATTCGGCATATTTCGAAAAACTCCGAATTACAGTCTTGCATATAGTGCAAGATGCCGAAAATGCCGGTACCCGATTGTATTTTTGTTTTTATTCGTTCGGGGCATTACGTTTTTTGTTTTACCTTCACCTCGTTTCCAGTTACGGGGAATACCGCCCTGCGGTGCTGCTCGCGACAAACCTTCTCCTGTTACAATTTTATCAGTGGGTCAATGGGGTTCAAGTACGCGTGGAACCCTCCAACAAGGGAAAGGATGTTCTTGGCGTTCTCAATGTCCTCCTTGAGTCATTTCCTAGCTGCCGATTTTTCGGCATCTATTTTTGGCGCTAACGTTTTGAAATGCCGAAAATAGCCGAATTTGGCAAAACATATAAATGCCGAAAAATGCCCGCCAAATTTCGCCAGGAATAAACGCCGAAAACGCTGAACCCTACCTACAGCACAGCAGACGAGGAGGGGCCAGAGACCAGCAAAGGTCGCTTGACTATCAGGGCAACGCCTCTCGCACGTAGTCTATTTATGTACGTGATAAGACAAGCGCTATATCCCATCAAACCTGTAAACACTCCAAGCTCGAAAAGTGGTTGTTGTTGGTGCCGATGGGCCGACGGAAGAAGTTATTTTTAGCTTAGCTGTCTCGAGTGGTACCAAAAATTACACTCCGTGCTCCACGACGAGGACATGAGGGCGTGCCCTAAGGCGCTACCAACTTTCTTAGCTTTACCGTGTATTCACACGAGCGACATCCTCACGGAATATTCTTGTGGAAGAAAAAGCGAAAACACTGTTCACAGAGCCGAAGTTCCGTCCTGTGTTATGTTGAGCATTCACACGCTGCGGAATGTCGGGAGTGGCGTACTGCGCATTTAGCAGACGACACTTAGCAGACGACACCGTCAGCGTGTTTTCCTGTCGTCTGCTACGGAATATCTTGTGACTGTGTAGCAGGATATCCCTTACGGTCAGCAGTGTACGTGAAGACACAACGTTGAACACTCGCGCTCACGTGACAGCAGAAAGCTATGACGCTTTTCGCAACTTCCGCTTCTGGGAGAATGTCGCTCATGTGAATACACGGATAAGGTGAAAAGATCGGCGGTTTGAACCAGAGACTTCTTTTTTTTTTCGTTGGGACCGGGGTATACTCAAAATCGGAAAAGTTGAGTCCGTTGCCTACTATTCTTTGAATAACTGTTCTTTCAGTGCCAGTCCGTGTCCCCCTCGTCTCTTTGTGGTTGTCAATGTTTTGCACGCGTTTTGCTCTCATTACTTTTTCACTCAAAGAATTCGTAGCAGCCATCCTCAAAATGTATCTCCAACGAAGACCTCTGCAAGTGCGTGAAAGAATACCCGTGATTGGTTCAATGACATTTAAATATGGGCCAATGTTCGGACGCTCCTTAAGTACGACGTCATTTAGATAGAGAAAAGCCTGCTTAATGTATCGTCTCACTCATCCGCCACATGGGCATGTAGAGTAGGGAGGTCGTTTGCCTCAGCCAATCGCCGCCGATGATTTCAAGCAACGCTCCTGATTGGCGGACTCTTAATGACTACGTCACGTCGTTTAAGCGATCAGGCTATGTTTGCTCTATAGGTGATGCTGCCTAAATGCTCTTTTGTTCTTTCCCCGCACGCCGTGTAATGCCGTGAAGTTTTGCTCTGAAGCCTATGCACGCTCCGCACGCGAGTAAATGGTCATTCCGGCACGAAACGTCATCGAGTTAGGTCCATCTCCACGCGGTATTCAGTTTCGAATCTCTTTGCAGAGCCCGTTATACTGCGCATGTCATCTTTCATATGTTAGTGGTCTGCCATCGCAAGCACGCTTACACGATCTGTACAGCATTTTAAGTCATGTCCAAATGCGGGCCGTTGATCGAGCCTTTTTGATTTCCATGTCTGTGCAATATACCGCTCTTAAAAGGGGGCCTTCACTGCGGGACGAGCTGTGCTTGAGATAGGGTTTGCGTCCGACTGGGGGATAGGCAATCGCCCTTTTATGCAGATTATAGCTGCCCATAAGGCTTGGGACACTCACACGTGAAGCTAGGTTTTCCGTTTGAAGATTTTACCCTTTTATGCATTTCCTTTCTTTTTTTTTTCATCGGCTTGGGACTAGGCTATAAGCCTATAGGTATAACTAAGACCATCCGTGCTGCCCGTGCAACGCACGCGACTACCGTCCCAAGCCATAGCCTCCTATATACTGATACCCCTTGTTAGCTCAGTATATAGGAGGCTATGCCCAAGCTTTGTAGTCACAGCTACTATGTGGTTGCTGAAGGACGGAGGCCCTCATTTAAGAGCGCGGTAAAAGTGCAATACGTCGCGGGAATAAAGTGCACCTCATATCAAAGTCCACAAGTTCCATCCACCTATTTAAGACTAGCATTTTTTTTTTTTTTCATTTACTTGTCTACCAACAATTGTACTTGTACGTTCGATGTTTGTCCAATAAAATATTTCGTTTTGCTCGGCGCCATTTTCTTCTTCTTCTTCTTCATCTAACTGGATGGTGTCTGGAGCTATGTGGTCTCCCTGGTGGGCACCTGCAGCTCCATTTCTTTCAGCGTAGTGCACTTGAAGCTTGATCGCTTTATCACGTGCTCTTCTCGACGAATGCCCGGCCCCTCGTTAGCTCGCAACGTGTGCAAAGGATTAAGCCTCAAGCAATCAAGCGATCAAGCAAATTTCCTGACTCTGTTTCTCATCGCTACCAGAGAACCCTGTAAATTTAAAGAAGTTGTGACACCTAGCTATTTGGCAGAGATCACGTGTGCTTGAGACGACTACAAATAATGGCGGTATAGCTTTCGCTCCTCTCGTGTCAAAGCTTGACGCGGGTGCGTGTTCAGCGGTCTGTACCCGTGTATTCACACGAGCGACATCCCCACAGAATATTCCAGTGGAAAGAGAGAAAAAAAAAAACGTTCACAAGGCGGAAGTTCCGCCGCGTGTCATGTTGAGCATTCGTACTGCGCCGGAATATTCGGAGTGCCGTATATCGCGCACGTAGCAGAAGACACCATCGGCCCTGTCGTCTGCTACGTAATACGTTGTGGCCACCACAAGCTGGATTATAGCGACCATGACATAATCGGTAACTCCTATGCAGGAGCCCGTCCGCACTATTCGCTAGGGGCGCTACGCATGGGCCCGCGTCAAAGCCGTGTATAGAGAGAGTTTTGCCATCTTTTGATCTTTTGCCGCATCACCGCAGGAGCCTGTTTTGACGTCAGAGACGCCGTTGCACCGCCCAAAAAGCCTGAATCCAAGCGATGGCCGCTTATCAGCCAGCAGACAGGCGCCATTTTGATGCAGCACACCGGCTAGTCGACAGGTGCTTTTGTCGCGCTCAATGTAATCTACCACAATCGCCGTTGTATCAACTCGACTTCGGCGGCCGGTGGACGACAATCGCATCGAGGGAGGTCGTTCAGCCTTGACGTCACATGACGCGGTTCAAGTTAGGCTCCTCCTAATGGCCGAACCCTCTATATAAACGGCTCTGGCCCGCGTCAGAACCCGAGTGATCTCCATCGTGATTGGATAATGGAAATTTGAATTTTGAACGCGCAGAAGCGGACATACGACCGAGACCCGAGAGAGAGGTACCCGGGTTCGAATCCCGGTGCCGGCTGTGCTGTCCGGGGTTTTTCCTGGGTTTTCCTCAGACGCTTTCAGACATATGTCGGCACAGTTCCCTAGAAGTCGGCCCAGGACGCACATTTCCCCAGGGCGTTAGTCGTGACGTTGCCCACATACGTGAGGCCGACAACGGCAAGCCCTTTCACAATCACCACCACCACCATACGACCGTCGCAGACGACAGCCATGTTTCCCACGAAAACCCGTAGAACGATGATGATGAGCAATTTACAACTCAGTATTCTCGCGGGCAACACGATGCCTATACACGATGTAATGAAACAGACATTCCAATGCGTCCCAACCTTTTTAATCGGGACAACCTTCTTTTTCTTTTCTTTTTTTCAACGGTGATCGTACAAATAACGCAGCTTCGCCTCGGGTTTGCGAAACCGCGAAAGGCAGGGCATGTCGAAGCATAATACGCATGAGGACTGCGCCCGTTTGTTCATTCTGTCGAAGCAGGAAAAATGGCACAAGATCAAGACGTCTCAATCGCGCAGGTGGGTCTCCATTTCGCTGGCAAGTGCACACATGTGTTTTGCGGCCACATGAGCTGCGCACTGCTCTCGCAACATATAGAAAGCCCTGCCATTCGAACCTGGCTCAAAACACATGTGTGAGCGTTCCATGTAATCAAATTGTTGTGTTTCGAGAAGAGTTTCAGCTGAAGTAACAACGTTGAACTGGTTCACGGAAGGTGTAGGCCTAGTAGACGGTAAGTTTGAAACGGGATGTCATTTTGTAGGCGAATATGCATTTGTCTATTCGAGAGAAGTCGCTCAAAGCGCTCGTCCTCTTGCTGCCTATTGTTCGTCGCTGTCTTCCCTCAATCTAAAGGAATGTCACCTCGAGCGCTACTATGAGGGTTCGGCGAGAAACTAAGCACATGGCGCTGGATCAGATCGAAAGCTGACATTGCTGAGTTTGGGCCAGTTATGCGCAATTACTTAACCATAAGTTACTTGTGTGAACAGTAGCTCGAGCAACTTCTTTTCGAAATGTAACTACTATATAGTCATTGGTGCAGTTAATTGGTGCAGTTAAACGGTAATGAATTACTGAGTAATCGATTACTTTTTTTAACCTTCTGTAAACACTGGCAACACTTTTCAGCAAGCCCGATCTTCGACTGAAGCAATGACGCGGAGGTGACTGTGACGGCCGTCTCTAGTCCTCACGGGTTCCATGCAGACCACAGTAATACGATAATTCCTTACAACCGCCACCTACTGGAGCAACAGTAACAATAGTAACGAAACGAAGCGGATGTTTCAACGCCTATACGGTCGTCCTCATCTGGGACAGGGGGCGAGACAATTTAAAAGTAACGGGAAAAGTAACGCGTTACATTTTTAATCGGTAACGTATTACATTTTTAATGAAGTAATTTGTAACGGTAAAGAATTACTTTTCGCGCAGTAGTAACAGTAACTGTAATCAATTACTTTTTTCGAGTAACGTGTACAACTGTGGCTACTCGATACCAATCGCTTTCTGGGCGTTATCGAGTTTTCCTGGGGAGCAATGATCAAGCCATGATGCAAGCCATGTGCAATGCAGCCTAATGAAGCAAGCCACGCAACAATTTATTAGCTATCAGGCTATTTATTGTTATTGTTGAGAAGGTACTGGTGAGCTGGCCAAAGCAGCACCAACGACTTGCGCTATGTGCCCTGGCGAACTACCTAAAAGACATACGTGTTGAAATAGTCTTGTAAATCATTCAGTGCCTTCATACATCAAGCGTCATGGAGGAGCTGGCCGCACCAGTGCGACCTACGTTTCCATTTTTTATTATTTATTTATTTATTTTTTTAACTTCTATTCTGTTCTGGCTATCAGAGGATTTTTAATATCGAAATATGGAACTAGTCAGAATTGCGCCTCGCTTTATTTTGCCTTTCCCAAGAAGCGACCCCTGTACCAGCTTTGGGCAGTAGCTGTAAGTTACATGTAACTTGTAACTGTAACTCGTCCCTTTTTGCAGTTACTATAGTTACTTTTCTACAAAAGTATTTTGTAACCGAAACTATAAGTTACTCAAGTATGACGATATTTTCCACGTGTCACTTTCCTCCAGGGTGGCCTGACCATATTAAACTTAGTTACTTTTCAGTTGCCGTTAAGAAACGAAAGTCGAGTAAATGCAAATTTCAGAAACTATTTTATCACCGGTATATTTAGCACCACCTACCACGCGCTTGTTACGCCTAAGCGCCTGTACTTTCGCTTTTTTTCATCGCCAGGGGCGATGCTCTACCCCATTGCTGGTGGTGATGTGGGGAACGAAATAATGAGCACCTTCACAATAAGGATCGAGGTCCTATGGTGTCCAAAATGGTCAAAGGAGCTCTGAGGGCAGAGCGTTGGCGACCTGCACTGTTAAAACAGAACTTCACCACATAGCACGATCCTAGCCAACCATCATACCGAATGATATCATTCCGTGTCATGATTTCTTCAAAACAGGGGGGAGGCGCCTATCTGCGGGACAAGATAATCTGTCCCAGATAGGCGCCTCCTCCCATTTTCAACAAATCAATGCGCAGAATGATATCATTCGGAACGATGGTTGTCTATGAGCGTGCTATGTGGTGAAGTTCTGTTTTAACAGTGTAGATTTGGCCAGGGACCAAGCCATTTTGAGAGGGGGGGGGGGGCGACAGTCCAGCTGGTTTAGATACCCGGAGGGTGAGGTGCGGGAAGGTTGAAAGTGTGGGCAATGAAGAAGAATGTGCTCTAGATGTTCCAGAATACCGCAGTGACAGCATCTGCACTCTTAGAAATGAACTTCACCGCATAGCACGCTCCTTTAGCCAACCGTCATCTCGAATGATATCGTTATCTGGCCTGATTTGTTGAAAGCGGGAGGCGCACGCCTTTTTTTGTGACAAGTATGAACAGCATAAGTGTCACAAAAAAGGCCTCCTGTTTTCCACAAATCAGGCCAGATAACGATATCATTCGAGATGATTGCTGGCTATAGGAGCGTGCTATGCGGTCAAGTTCATTTCTAAGAGTGTGGGAGAGCCAACTTTCTCGAGCGGTACCACCACTGAGCTGTTAAAGCCGGATCGAGTCGCTTTTGTAATGCACCATCTTGATGAGAGGTGATTCGTGGCATGCGGTAAGCGAGCGTTGGATCAACTCCTCTCAGCATAGATGGGAGCGAATGTCATTTTACCATTGGCGCGAAGCCAAGGGTGTCACCAGGCGTCGAAGAATGGTACGACGGTCTTCTCTCGGTGCAGCGTAATACTCGTCCGTCTCCGAGACAGCTGCTTCTCTAGCGTTGTCGGCCTCTTCATCCCCTATGACACCACAATGGGCTGAAGCCCACTGCCACGAAGCCAGTGAGACTCTGCCGTGTCCTCTGCGCTACTCGCAGAGTTGTACGTAACGCGTTATTAGTAATTGCGTTACTGGTAATCAATTACTTTTTTCAGTAAATTTTAACGTAATCAATTAATTTTGTGAGCAAGTAATTTTCCGAGTAATCTGATTACAGTTTTCGGTAATCAATTACTGAGTAATCGATTACTTTTTTTAACCTTCTGTAAACACTGGCAACACTTTTCAGCAAGCCCGATCTTCGACTGAAGCAATGACGCAGAGGTGACTGTGACGGCCGTCTCTAGTCCTCACGTGTTCCATGCAGACCACAGTAATACGATAATTCCTTACAACCGCCACCAACTGGAGCAACAGTAACAATAGTAATAAAACGAAGCGGATGTTTCAACGCCTATACGGTCGTCCTTATCTGGGAAAGGAGGCGAGACAATTTAAAAGTAACGGGAAAAGTAACGCGTTACATTTTTAATCGGTAACGTATTACATTTTTGATGAAGTAATTGGTAACGGTAAAGAATTACCTCTCGCGCAGTAGTAACAGTAATTGTAATCAATTACTTTTTTCGAGTAACGTGTACAACTCTGGCCTACTCGATACCAATCGCTTTCAGGGCGTTAATTATCGAGTTTTCCTGGGGAGCAATGATCAAGCCATGATGCAAGCCATATGCAATGCAGCCTAATGAAGCAAGCCACGTAACAATTTATTGGCTACCAGGCTCTTTATTGTTATTGTTGAGAAGGTACTGGTGAGCTGGCCAAAGCAGCACCAATAACCTGCGCTATGTGCCCTGGCGAACTACCTAAAGGACATACGTGCTGAAATACTCTTGTAAATCATTCAGTGCCTTCACACATCAAGCGTCACGGAGGAACTGGTCGCACCAGTGCGACCTACGTTTCCATTTTTTATTTATTTATTTTTTTAACTTCTATTCTGTTCTGGCTATATCAGAGGATTTTTAATATCGAAACATGGAACTAGTCAGAATTGCGCCTCGCTTTATTTTGCCTTTCCCAAGAAGCGACTCCTGTACCAGCTTTGGGCAGTAGCTGTAAGTTACATGTAATTTGTAACTGTAACTCGTCCCTTTTTCCAGTTACTATAGTTACTTTTCTACAAAAGTATTTTGTAACCGAAACTATAAGTTACTCAAGTATGACGATATTTTCCACGTGTCACTTCCCTCCAGGGTGGCCTGACCATAACTCCCAACATGCTGTTAAGGCCCATGGAGAATCCGCTGTTTATCGAGGCTGATACATTTATTCGACTTCATATTCTTCCACGTAACTGTAACGCAACTAATGCCCTAGCCACACTGCAAACATTGCGATTGTGTCCCGCATAACTGTCATAAAAAAAAAAAGGCGTACGCCTCCCATTTTCAAGAAATCAGGGGAGAGAACGATGTCGAGATGATGGTTGGTTAGGGGGTGAAGTTGTTGCTAGGGTATATATGTCTACTTTAACGTTGTAACTGTAGCTGTACACTCTTAAAAATGAACTTCACCACATAGCACGCTCCTAGCCAACCATCATCCCGAATGACAACGTTCTCGACCCTGATTTGTTGAAAACGAGAGGCGGAGCCTATTTTGTGCCGTACATAATGCAACAAAATAGGCTCCGCCTCTCATTTTCAACCAATCCGGGGCGAGAACGTTGCCATTCGGGATGATGGTTGGCTAGGAGCGTGCTATGTGGTGAAGTTCATTTTTAAGAGTGTAGTTACTATTTGCGCAGGTTCAATTGTAAATGTAAATTAGTTACTTTTCTTTGTAACTTCGTTCATGATCACGGTTGTCACACAAAACCTTTAGTGGCTAAGTGGGTCGCCTTCCACGCCGAGGCTATAGACGTTCGACTTCCACCTGGGTTCGGATTCCGGCACTGGCTGCACTCTCAGAACAGAACTTCACCGCATAGCACATTGTGCGCCATCCACTTCCACCAATGATACACTCTTAAAAATGAGGGGAGGGTGGGGGGGTAATGGCAGGATAGGCTCGCCTTTGTTGGCCACACAGAAGTGGGCGTCGTCACGACTATAGCAAAAAAAAGGACACAAAACAAAACAAAACACAAAGAAAGGACGGGACGGATGAGGATGAAGGATGGGGATGCGGTGATGGTGCACGAGTTCGTCGGGAAGAGCAAAGTATTAGATGGGTCGTTGAGCAAGGCCTGCCTTCTGCAAAAAGAGAATGAGGTTTCTCTCTCTGAGGGCTCTTAAAAATGAACTTCACCGCATAGCACGCTCCTAGCCAACCATCATCCCGAGTGACATCGTTCTCTCCCCTGATTTGTCGAAAACAGGAGGCGTACGCCTTTTTTGTGACACTTACCGCAGAAACGTTATTTGTCACAAAAAGGCGTACGCCTCCGGTTTTCAACAATTCAGGTGAGAGAACTATGTCACTCGGGACGATCGTTGGCTATAGGACCGTGCTATGTTGTGAAGTTCATTTTTAAGAGTGTATAGGGTTATCGCTTCTGATTTGAAGGGAGAGCGGGGGCGTACGCCCCTTTGTAGTAGTTATATATCCAAATTTGCTACAAAAGGGCGTACGCCCCTTTGTATAGTAGTTATATATCCAAATTTGCTACAAAAGGGCGTACGCCCCTTTGTAGCAGTTATATATCCAAATTTGCTACAAAAGGGCGTACGCCCCTCTCGCTCTTCGAATCAGAAGCGGTGTCCTTATCATTGGTGGCAATGGTTGGCGGACAACGTGCTATGCGGTGTAGTTCTGTTCTGAGAGTGTGTGCCACTGCCACGTAACTGAAACCTTGCGTCCGTCTACCTCGGCTGTTAACTCCTTGTTGCTCGTTATATCACCCACTTCGTCGCGTCATGTCGAAAAGACACACACACACACACATAAATTGGATGATGATGAGCTGGGTCATTCTCCGCCGTTAGGCGGTACACTGCCCCATCGCGCTTGTGGAAGGGACGAGGAAGTGATGATGATGGAAAGGTGTCCGGTGTCGAAAAGAGTATATCATACTGCATCGGAATTCTTCAATAAGACACAAAGGCTACTGACAACACATTCACGATAGTATAGTACGATAAGCCACGCACCTGATAAGAACGGATGCCCTGTCAATAGCAAGGGGCCGAAGTTTGCCACTTATCTGGAAGGTTCACACGCAATGTTCAAGTATCATGCAGTTGTGTACAGGTCTATCGTACTACGCGTCTTTCGATGACCGAGCGACGACTGACTTGAAAGTTACTGCGTGGTTTCAAGTGCGTCAAGTGAAGCGCTCAAAATGTGTGTGGGTGGCAGGACACGACACAGCGCGGTGCTGCGCGCACATGTCACTGTTGGAAATGGGATTCTTTGACGTGTGAAAATCGTCTGTAGGACGTGTGTTCACCTTCAATCATGGTGTACAGCAAAGGTAATGTCTGCTTTATGAGTAAAGTTGCCAGTGAGTGCCGCGCAGTAAATTTAATTTAAAAAGAAAACACCCATCTGAAAGAGTGCCTTACATGGAATTCGACTCGTTTTCTGGAGAGCATGCCCTTCGAAATGTTGCTTTTTTGTAAAGCACCTCATTGAGAAGGGTGTTTTGTAAAACGACTGCAGTATACTGTACAGAAGCAACTGAAATACTACTCGGGCAGACTTGTACACGTTACTCTGTTGGGAAAAGTAATATTTTACGGTTACAAATTACTCGGCTAAAATTGTAATCGTGTATAACGGCAAAAAAAGTAACGCGTTACCTTGACAGTGACTTTCAATAACAATGAATCGCATTGCTAATATTATATATATATATATATATATATATATATATATATATATATATAATAAATATATAATATAATCGAATTCGTTAAATTGTGCATACTGACACGCTTTCTGGAATTGGAGTTTGTTGCCTTTGAACAGGATAGGACCTTTTATGCGAAACACAATATGCATTTAAACAACACAATCAGAGAATACCGCACAGTAATTTTTTTATACCTTTCGGTGTAAATGACCTGCTATGTCACACATACCTTGTGGTGTAAGTGTATACGTATGGTGGGAGCCTCACGCCATAAAAGTGCGTCCCATGGGACAAGACATTTGCAACACGAAAGGTATTTTTAAAAAAAAGCGCGGTATTCGTTGGGCAGCATTCCGTTCAGTCATGAAAGAGCCACATGAAAATGGCATGCTAGAACACCTCCACGTTTACACTCTTAAAAATGAACTTCACCACATTGCACGTTCCTAGCCAACCATCATCCCGAATGACAACGTTCTCGCCCCCGATTGGTTGAAAACGAGAGGCGGAGCCTATTTTGTGTCCATTATATACGGCGCAAAATAAGCTCCACCTCTCATTTTCAACAAATCGGGGCGAGAACGTTGTCATTCGGGATGATGGTTGGCTAGGAGCGTGCTATGTGGCGAAGTTCATTTTTAAGAGTGTAAAACTTGGAGGTGTTCAACGACAACAATAAATGATGAAGATGAAGATGGGGTGTTTCACCGCGGTGGTGCGGTATACCCTACACCCCATTGTACGTGAAACATTGTGAACTTTTGTTCAATCTAATCTAATCTTTAAGTAAATATACGAAGCTCAATCAGTGAACCACACCGCACAATGCTCGAAGCACTCGAATGTTGCAGGACCGGCAGAGCGCATGTGCTTCATGTAGATATACTACACGTGCGCTTGTTACAACACTTCGGCGAGATATTGGATGCGAGAATGACAATTCAATGAGCTTCTTGCGCTAGTGACTCAGGCGTTCCTCGAATTTCTTCAATTCAATTTCGACTCTCTGTATTGCCTTTACGCTGCGGTACAGCATAATGGTGGAGCGTTGCCTAAAACCAGCGGTGGCCGCCTGTCTATACTCCCGAAGCTGCTTGACGCCTTGGCGCGCAACATTCTATTCAATCATTTTGCGCAATACCGAGTCGACGTATGCGTTGTTCGATACGCTTTTTATCCGACCCCAATGGCTGACCACGTCGGTTCTTCTCTCGGCCTCCAACCAAGATCTCTCTTGATGTTGATGTTGACGAAAAAAAAAAAAACAGTGACAGATTGAATAGGGAGCTAGGGAGAGTAACAACAGCAAACTACATGAATGACGATGGAATGAGGTGTCAGGAAAAGGACGCTACAACGAAAAGCACTGGAAAGCTATTCATTAACAATGCGTGCGCAGTATAATGCAGGTGCAGTCAGTGTTCGTATGGTTACGTTTCTGAGTTGTGAGTTGGGGTAGTGCGCCGAACCTCGTGCGGGGAATTTCCCAATTCGTCATCATTAATTTATCTGTGGTAGTTGTTGTTGTGAACGCACATACTCACTTGCTTGCCCTGGGACAACGCTAGCTCAGAGTTTCGTCCTTAAGACCACAACACACGCAGATGAGATGACTCCAGTTGGCATCGAAAGCGGTGGTCTTAGAGCAGAACTTCACCGCAGTGCACGCTCCTACACGCCCAAAAATGAACTTCACCACATAGCACGCTCCTAGCCAACCATCATCTCGAATGACGTCGTTCTTTCCCCTGATTTGCTAAAACCGGAGGGGCGTACGCCATTCTTGTGGCATTATGCTGTTCATAATAGCCACAAAAATGGCTTACGCCCCGCCGTTTACATCAGATCAAGGGAGAGAACGTGTCATTCGGGATGATGGTTGGCCAGGAGTGTACTATGCTGTGAAGCTCTGTTTTTAGAGTGTACACTCTTAAAAATGAGGGGGGGGGGGGGGTGATGGCAGGATACGCTCGCCGTTGTTGGCCACACAGAAGTGGGCGTCGTCACGACTATAGCCAAAAAAGAAAAAAGAAAAAAAAAGAAAACGCATAGCAAAACCAACACAAAGGAAGGACGGACGGATGGAGGATAGAGGAGGTTGAAGGATGGGGATGTGGTGAGGTGCACGAGTTCATCGGGGAGAGTACAGTATTAGATGGGTCGATCAGCAAGGCCTGTCTTCAGCAGGAAGAGAATGAGGTTTCTTGCTTTGGCGGAACGTTCGGCAGAAGAACCAGCGGGGTAGAGGATGGCTGCTAGCGAGCCCGAGGTGGAGCGAGGGAGATGTGTTTCGCGCGCAGAATGGTATGCTCGGCAGTCTCGCAGGATGTGTTCGATTGTTTCGGGTTGTTGACAGTGGCCACAGCAGGCGTCACCCCTAGATCCTATCTTGAACAGCTTAGAATTGGTGAACGCACACCCAGTGCGGAGCCTATGGAGCATGGTCTGGATGCTTCGAGGGAGATTTTTCGTGGGAAGAGGAGGGCGATTATGATGCATGATGTCCCCGTATTCCAGGGTGGCGCAGTTCAACAAGGAGCTTAAAAATGAACTTCACCGCATAGCACGCTCCTAGCCATCCATGATCTCGAATGGTATTTGTTGAAAACGGGAGGCGTACGTCTTTTTTGTGTGACACTTATGGTGTTCATAATTGTCACTAACACACACACACACACACAAAAGGTGTACGCCTCCCGTTTTCAACAAATCAGAGTAGATAACGATATCATTCGAGATGGTGGTTGGCTAGGATCGTGCTATGCGGTGAAGTTCATTTTTAAGAGTGTACACTGTTAAAATGGCTGGCTCCTAGCCAACCATCATTCCGAATGATATCATTCTGTGTCATGATTCCTTCAAAACAGGGGGAGGAGCCTATCTGGTACATGCATAATGTGTCACAGATAGGCGCCTCCTCCCATTTTCAGCAAATAAGGACACAGAATGATACTCGGAATGATGGTTGGCCATGGGAGCGTGCTATGTGGTGAGGTTCTGTTGTAACAGCGTAGGGGCGAATGGTACTCTACGGACTTGCAAACAGGTGACTGGGTAACCTATAGGCGCGTGTCTGTAAGTCTGTACGGTCCCATTCGCTGCTAACGTGTCACGCTGAGTGTGTTCCGTACACTTTTGTCCGGCACCGTACAGAGAGCATCCCCATGAAGAATACTGAGGGATGTCCGAATGTTTTCTGTGGTGGGTGATTCCGCGGGATTATCGGAATCTCAGATGATTGATTGATTGATTGATTGATTGAAAGAAAGAAAAAAATGGGGATTGTAGCCCTCATCACGAGGGCCGGCTACCCCAGATCACCTAAGGAAAGGAATTCCAGACACGTCCACCACACACCAGACACGTCCACCACACACCAGACACGTCGGAATCTCAGAGCGAGAGGGACTGCGCACCCTTCCCTTTATTCCTGTGCCACCATCGCCTTTCCCACCCCGTTTTCACCCTTCCCATTCCCCTTCGCTTGGTGCTCCAAGACGCCACTCACGGGCAGGCTCACCGCACTTCCGCAAACGTCAACCCAACCCTTCAAATGCTGAGCAACTATACGCACTGGCGTCCAGTACTCGTGTGGTGACGTTTCAGTTAGTATAATGTTTATAAACCTATAAGGGGTCTATTGGTAATGATAAACCATCTTGTCTTTTTCCTGCAGACTCTTCTTCTAATTTTCACACAAACATTTAACCACCGTGGTCGTCCGCACCATTTAAGTTTTCGGCTATAGACTTCTCTCTGTTTATAAACAAATGACGTCATAGTGTTCGACAGCGCCGCCAATTTGGTAGAGCTGAACTAAGCTGGAATGCAGGGCCGAATAAGGTCGCGCCCGAAAGCCACGGTCTTGACGGGATTACGATGGTCCCTGGAAGGGACGCCAACTTCGGTCCTACTTTTCTTTCAATAGGAGGCAGAGAACAAGTGCCCATTCGTGGAACCCGGCCCTCCCCTTCGGGTTTGTTTCGGTTTCAGTCTGTCTACCAACGTCATGATGGCGTTTCTCGGGTAGAGGTCTATTGTCTCGAATACTGCACGGCATGCGGGGACTCCGCCCCGCCATGACGTATCTCCCTACGTAGGCGTGACGTCACGCCTCCATGTGAAACCCTCGCTCGGAAGCGCCCTGCCAACACCACCTAGATCTGGGGTGCCCAACTCATTCGTATTTGCGGGCCGCATTGAGCCATGGGGGAACTACGCGGGTCACATACCACGGCTTTGAGGTAGCCTGTTTCTGATATAGATGACACAACACAGAACTTAAAACGACATAAAACGGTTACTTAGCGTTCCTCAATCGCAGGTCAGCAATCCTTTTTATTTGCTGTGTCATGAGAAAACTTGGCACATCTTGTTCTTAATTATTGCGTCAACATCATGTGGAAGTAATTACGAAGTGTTCGCTCGTTAGATGTGGGCGTAGGTTCATCAAAGAAAACGCCTGGTCGCAGACGTACACTCTTAAAAATGAACTTCACTGCATGGCATGCTCCTACCAACCATACCATACGTCAACATACACTCTTAAAAACGAACTTCACCGCATAGCACGCTCCATAATCTCGAATGATATCCTTATCTGCCCAGATTTGCTGAAAACGGGAGCCGTACGCCTTTTTGTGACACTAATGTTGTTCATAATTGTCACAAAAGAGTCGTACGCCTCCCGTTTACAACAAATCGGGGCAGATGATGACGATATCATTCGAGATTATGGTTGGCTAGGAGCGTGCTATGCGGTGAAGTGCTTGCACGCAAGTGAGTGCTATGCGTTTTTAAGCGTGTATGTTGACACAGTTGTCTCGCGACCAGACTTGTACAAAATACTGCGCAAAGGTATTTAAAATAAGATACTAAATACTCCACGCAAAAAGTGTTTAAAATAGCGTACAAAATACTCAAAATTGGAAGTAATTTGCGTAGAGTACTAAATGCTCTAGGAAGTATTAAAGATATTCTCTTTCAAGCACTTTAGTATTAGCAGGAAGTGAAACGCGTATTCTGTATACGTGGCCCTACAAATGAAAGGAATAAACTTCATACGCATTGATTAAGCATATCTTTCATTTGCAAGGTCTCGGTGTCATGTAATATTTGGAGAATCTTGGTGAACCCAAATAAACTTTGTAGATATTTTCTGACCCAAAACTTCGTAATCCCTCGTATATGTCAGCTCGACACTTTCAACCTCTGGCGCGTGTTTATTGCTTTGGTGATTAAGGAAATAAATGCCGCGATCCCCTGGTATACCTACACTCTTAAAAATGAACTTCACCGAAGCACGCTCCTAGCCAACCATAATCTCGAATGATATCGTTACCTGGCGGCCTGGGGGCTTAATCGCTTCATTGTCGTTACGGTCGTTACAGGCTACACTGTTAAAACAGAACTTCACCACATAGCACGCTCATAGACAACCATCGTTCCGAATGATATCATTCTGCGCATTGATTTGTTGAAAATGGGAGGAGGCGCCTACCTGGGGCAGATTATCTTGTCCCAGATAGGCGCCTCCCCCCTCTTTTGAACAAATCATGACACAGAATGATATCATTCGGAATGATGGTTGGCTAGAAGCGTGCTTTGTGGTGAAGTTCTGTTTAAACAGTGTACACTCTTAGAAATGAACTTCACCGCATAGCACGCTCCTAGCCAACTACAATCTCGAATGATATCGTTATCTTCCCTGATTTGCTGAAAACTGGAGGCATACGCCTTTTTGTGACAATTATGAACAGCGTAAGTGTCACAAAATAGGCTCCGCCCCACGTTTTCAACGAATCAGGGGCTAGAACGTTGTCATTCGGAATGTTGGTTGGCTAGGAGCGTGCTATGTGGTGAAACTCATTTTTAAGAGTGTAGCGAGTGGCGGGGAATTTGAAAAGGTGGGCACGTGACACATTTCGCGTGACGTGTACTACGGCCTTCACGTATCGCGCGAAGAGCGCCGTGCACGTGTTTTATCATCGTGCCCACCTTTTTAAATTTCCCGCCACTCGTTAGTCTGTAACGACCGTTACGACGATGAAGCGATTAAGCCCGAAAACGGTAGGCGTACGCCTTTTTTGTGACAATAATTAGACAGAGCATGAACATGTTTGTCCGCGACAACGTACGTTGTCTGCGTTTGTCCAGCGTTTGTTTCGTTGTCGAACGTTTGTCCGCGTATCTTCAGATACGTCCGTCCAACGTAAGAATAAAACGAAACCGCACCAATTTCAGCCAACTTGTTCTTATCGGCGCGTCTGAGTTGCATTTGTTAATCATCAGGAAGGTCGCGAGCAACTGCGGAAAACGGCGAGCCCAACAAAAAGCTCCGTTTCAAGTCTCCTGCACTCGAAGAATCTTTACTCAAATTCGCTCAGGATATCACCAAGCCCGCGACTGAACCAGTCCGCTTCTCGTGGCATTGAAGGTACCAATGTTACAAATCGGCCATTTAAGGTTTGCTCAGAAATTTTGGTATGAATGTCCTGGTAACGTATTAATCGAGTAAAAATCAAACGCGTGGAAAGGTATAGAGACTCATCAGCGAAGACGACGAAAGCAACGCTGAGACAGACACGGGACGTCGAAGCTTCTAACTTTTAAAAGTATGATTAAAGGTTGACTATGATTACAGATTGAAAGTTCGACGTTACCTGGTTGTTTTTGTGTTACTTTTGTAGTCTTCGCAGTTGTCATGTGCCAAACGGCCCTGCTGATTTTTTCGTTAGAGAGTGACAACAGTTTTCTGTCACTAATTAACGAAACGTAAACTGCACCTGCACAGAGCCCAATGATAACGCTACGGGCGTTCATGAAGCTTGGGCCGGCCGTTCTTTTTTCTTCTTCTTTTTTTTTTTTTTTTTGTTTTTGCTCGGGGGACACGCGGGCCGCCACTTCGCCACCCTTGACCTAGACAGAGAAGGCCTGCTTACTCGTCAACCGGTGACGTAACAGCTAAGAGTCAGCCAATCAGGGTCGCGTTTTCAACGGCCGTAGCCAATCACGAACGTGCTTTCAGCGGTCGTAGCCATGGAGACGAAGTACCGTCGTCTGCGAGTAGTGATTGGACGTCCCCGCGTTTACTAAATGGAAAAAAATTTAAACGAAGCACAAAAACATCCCATATCTTTCTCAAGACTGATTTTCTGGAAAGCGTGTTGCACTTTTTTGTTGTTGTTGTTTTTTTCCTACGTCTGCAGGTCTAAAGGTTCCAAGTCAGCTGCAATCATTTCCGAGTTCTCGAATCCGGAGAACGGCGATTCGCAGTAGCAGACGAACTCTGACTTTATATGTCCACGTAGCGAAGTATAGGGAGAGGAGGAAACAAGCGGGCATTCTGTAACTACACTCTTAAAAATGAGGGGGGGGGGGGTCGAGGTAGCTTGCCGTTGCCAACGCCACCTACACAGGCTACACTCTTAAAAATGAACTTCACGGCATAGCACGCTCCTAGCCAACCATAATCTCAAATGATATTGTTATCTGCCATGATTTGTTGAAAACGGGAGGCGTACGCCTTTTTTGTGACACTTACGCTGTTCATAACTGTCACAAAAAAGGCGTACGCCTCCCGTTTTCAACAAATCAGGGCAGATAACGATAAATATTCGAGATGATGGTTGGCTAGGAGCGTGCTATGCGGTGAAGTTCATTTTTAAGAGTGTAGCCTGTGTAGGTGGCGTTGGCCCTGCAACACCGTCTGAGGAGGGTCGACGCGGAAATGAAATGCAGTTTCTTATGGATATGTGTGTGTGTACATACTATATACATAGAAGATAGGAAAAGTCGAAAGCTCAATAGCTGATGCTGTGTTTCCTTGTCAGGCGTGTCACTATTTGTATACAGTGACATAATTGAGAGGGAAAGATTACTTACATGTACACACACGCGCATGACACGGCAAAAGAAGTCGAAGCTTCCACTATATAGAATATAACGTCGAGCATAAATTATTACACAACCGAGCCGGTGGTGTTTATTCGCGCCAATTTCCTTAACCTTCAACGCAGGAATATGTTGCCCATTAAAATACACGTTGCGCACAGAATAACATATGCCCGCTCCCCACGAAACTTCACTAATGAGACTTCTTTATTATTACGACAAAGGGGGTCACCCTGTCAATCACACACGTTCCGCGCGGCTTTAAAATGTCATCGCACAAAGCTTTGAATCTACAACCATGCAGCCAGAGGAGCAATTATTAATATTATTATTCGAAACAGACCAATCAGGACGAGTAGAGCACATGCGAAGTATTTTTTGGGAGTGCGGGGGAGAATTTATCTTAGGAGTAGCGGAACAAGTCGAGAGAAGAGTTCAATTTCTCCTCTCTCTGTTTCTTACAAACACATAAACAACCAATCAGAAAGGTCATGATGTAATCATCTCATCTCAAAGCGTTGCTACAGGAAAGTAGTATAGTAGTCTCATTATGCTCACAGGATTGCGCTCGTTTGACGCAGCGCTCGAAGACAGGTAATATATACTCGACGTCAACGGCAAAATGCACGAACCCCAATAACGTTTCAGGTGGATTGTTACTCGTGGACATCTGCCTGTGGAGACTGCTCAGTTGGATCATGCCTCTAATGACTGAGTGACCGAACGAAGAAAATGTTCCATCACCTCGTCTGCCTGGTTTCCTTCATCCTGGCTGTCCGGGAGTTACGGGCTCTTCCGCCCTGTCCAGCGAAGGGGGGTGAGTATGGGGGGTGAGGGTTCCACATCATTTGTAGGGTGTCATAAAATTCTAGTTAAAATCCTATTTGGTCCACGGTATTTACCTTCAGCGAACTTTTCCCATGACTTGCAAGCGCGAAGATGTTCAGCCACGAGAAATTTAAGTTTCTGAATCGAGATCCGAAATTTGCAAAGTCCACACATATTTTTTTTCTCTCTCTCTCTCTTTCATTCTTTTTCTTTTTTTCTGAAACAGAAAGCGCCGTATCGGGCTTACCTCCATTCCATTATAAAATACGTTCTTTGCTACAATGGTAATAGTGGGAAAAAAGAAAAGAAAAAGTGACGCGCAAATACGCAACGGCAGGTTTTTCTGCGCTGGGGAGAGGGTAATGTTTTCAGAAGTCACGTGACGAAGCCTGTCCACTCACATGGCAGCAATAAGGCGGGTAGACCGGCGTGGGTCCGCAGGAGAAACCACGTGCTGCGTCGAAATTTTTATATGTCGTAGGTAGTCCCTTAGACTATACACAGAAGAAAAATGAGAATTCGGACTTGATCGGTAGGCGCGCGGTGAATTTTTTGTCGGCCCAATACGCGGAGCGCATTCAAGTGGTGGCACTGTGTCCCGCGTGTTGCAAAATCGAATTTTCCGAAGAGACTTTCAACTTGTGCCTTCACATGAAACGTAATTGCTATCGTTTGAAGCCGTTCTGAGCGTTTGTGTCCATAACAGCGTTGTAATCGCTTAATGTATCGTGGAGCAACCAGATGGGCTCGCATTTTTTGCGGGATGTCACGCAAGCATTACAAGTGGCTGGGAGCCCGTGTAGGACAGAATGCGTTCACATCTTTGTAAGAGGTATATCTGTTCAGGGTGACTATAAACAAGCATATTTACTGTACATAATGTATACATTACATAATGTACACATAATGTAATGTCAGGAGAGCCGAAGTGACTTCCAGCGTTCTTTAAAACATTTCCTTTACTACGGCCCCATGACCTCGGACGGCGGAAATCGCACTGAGGAAAGTGTAGTTGTGTAATGTCTTACGCACACACTCAAGGCTAATTCATGGTGCCTTTTGTGAACATTGCCAAAATCAGAGTTCGAGGTAGCTCGTTACTGTAACTACCTTTCTTTTTTTTTTTTCTTTTTTATAACCTGTAACTCAGTGCTTTTGCGCCGTGGTAACTTTCAGAGGAACTCGTTTCTTTTTCAGGTAACTTTGCCAAAGTAACTTAAGCTAAGTTCCAAGTTACATTTAATTCGCTCTTCACTCACGTCCACTTATTTCCTGGCTTTCTCTACGGTTCTTTCATGGCATTCTATGCCACAAAACGTGATATTCAATCAATGACAGTATTTTATTCAGGAAGTAAGAACCGCTGTCACTGAAATGAAGCTGAACCATTGTGCGCCTACAGGGAGTAAAATGCAAAGCGTTCGAATTGTTGGACATTAACGAAATCGATCTAAGCGTGTTGCACTCCTCCGCAGGCATCTGAAAGCCGAACCCAACTGCTCACGCGCGCTGCACCTGCGTAGCGCTATTTTGTGTCCGAAGTAACTTTGAAGTAACTCCGTAACTGCGAGTTACATTTCAGGCTGAAGAACTTCGTTATTTACTTAGTTATATTTTTCACACGGTAATTTAACTCGTAACGAGTTATTTTTGGCCGATGGATCTCTTGACTCGGAGGATCTCTGGACCCGCTTGGATCTCTTGACTTGTCTGAGGGTTCGCCAGGCTTGGATCTTTTGACCCCTTTGTGTTACGTCGTTAACTCTAACATCGCTAAGCAGAAACTTACTCGTATCGAAATACGAGGGACTCGTTTTACGTGCGGTATAAATAGAATACAAATGCAGGTGGCAAATCAACACCTCATTTTTATTGATTGACTTACTTACTTTGTAACACATAGCGTATAGTCCAAGAAAAGCCGACAGTTCTCTTATGTCATTTCTGTTAAAAACAGGTGGTTGCATTGTAAGATCAACCTGTTTGTAACGCAGAATTTGTAGAAGTGCTGACCTATCACAGCAGGCTCGTAGTCGAAGAGCCAAGTCTCTGTTGTGGACAGACGTTCTATATGGCGGAACCGTCTGATCATGGACTCTCTCAGGGTACGAAAGATAGCTTCATATGCCCGAACATCAGTTGTTGTTGTTCTTTGTGTGTGTGTGTGTGTGTGTGTGTGTGTGTGTTTTGTGCGTTTTCTGTATCAAGTTTTTCCCTAATTTTTTCCGTCGTCCACAGAAGGACAAAGACAAAGCACTTTGCTGCTGGTATTATTATCGGTAACAAACTTCAGTTCTAGCATAAAGTGGGGACGGCTGCGCCAATGGACACAAAAGTAACAACAACTCTGAGTCCAGCAGTATACCCTGCATTTTGTGGTTGAGGTCAATGAACGTGACAGGTCAATGTTGATTGGAAAGCACTGTCAGACAGTATATTCCCGCAGGGTCAGTAAAAGAATACAATAACGTGATAAGGGTGGGGGCCAATGAAAAGAAGGCGACAAGGATAAGTTTTAAGACCTGCGGCCTACGATTCTTTGTAAGTTGAGCTCAACATTCATGGTAACAAGCATCCGTTCTGGCATAGCGTGCTATGGCGCCAGGGACAATGGACATAAACGTGCAAAGGCAAAAGGGGGACTCGCCGCCGTAACCTACAGCACAACCTCAGGATTTTCTCGCTTACTTTTTTTTTTGTTCGTGTGTGGTAAGATGAGAGAAAACACCGAAAAGTCTTCACTGTTACCGGGCATATTACTTCCTAACTTAATACTACGTACGGCGCACCGTTCTGCAATTAACATGGTAAGGGATAGACTTTCTTTTTTGTCGAGAATCCTGACTAGTCTGACGCTTTGACTGGCTGTATCTCTTGACTCGCCTGTCACGTGACCGGTTGGATCTCTTGACTCGTTGGATCTCTTGACCGGGTAGGAAGTATTGACGCTTTGGATCTTTTGACTCGCCTGTCACGTGACCGGTTGGATCTCTTGACCTGAAAGCGCTGCGGCCATTGCTGCGACCATTGCGACCAGCGCTGCGACCATGACCTGAAGCGCTGCGACCATGGGAAGGTCGTAATCGGATTAACTCTCGGAAGACACTTTGCACAAAGTTTCGCGACATCCT